>NC_140774.1:2405423-3001522 GCF_044657685.1 Stegodyphus dumicola | reverse complement strand
GGTCTTTTGTACATATCAAAGCTCTGCCACAGAAAGTTCATTGTTTACATAGACTCGTATAGTGCTCTTAAATCCTTGGAAGCTTTTCCCAACACTCAGAATCCTGTGGTTGTGGATGTTCTAAAAATTCATATAAATTTAACGATTCGAGGATATGAAGTCCTGTACTGCTGGGTTCCTGGACATGGTGGAATAAAGAGAAATGAGCTTGCAGACATCGCAGCCAAATCTGCTATTGAACCGTCCAGTCACCTTATCCCTTTTAGAGACATCTGCTGTGTCATGTAGGGAAAGGTCCGAAAAAAATGGCAGCAAATTTGGGATGTTCAGCATCACAACAAGTTGAGAAACGTCAAGCCTAGAACTGAGCATTGGAATTTTGCTGGAAATCGTAAGGAGGACGTTCTTTTGACTCGCCTCAGAATTGGTCACACTAGAGTCACACATAACTATCTTCTCAAAGCTGAAAATGAGCCTGTTTGTTTATCTGTTGGTCATATTTTAATTGATTGTCCATGTTTTAAAAGTGTTCGCCAGAAATATTTTAATAGCTGTGACTTGCCTCTCGACCGTTTAATCGGAAGAGAGGTCAATTGTAATTTAATTTATTATTTAAAAGAGACTGGCTTTTATTACCTAATGTAATTTGTTTTGAATTTTAATGTGTGCTTTTAACTTGTGTTTATATGACTTCATCCTCTGGATTTGGTACATTTATCTACTTGTTTTTATTTATTGAATTTTAATGTCATCAATTGTAATCATCTCATCTTTTGTTTGGCGCGTCATAATCATCTCTGTTTTTTGCGCCATAATCACTCACTCACTCTCCCTCAGGGGGCTCACTTTTGTGAGTACGGGTGTGGCAATCCCGAGGTACCCTAGTCCTTCAGGGGATCATCTTCTTGGTGAGACGGGTGTCACGATCCTGGAGCCCCAGTGATCTATTCTCTTTTCCGTCTCCTCTCCTCTTGACCGTTACTTTTTCCCTTCCCTTCTCCCTCGTGGTTTCTCTCTACGGAGTTTGGGGCTCGTCACGAGAGACTGGAACAGACCTTGTCTCTAGTTCTCGAGTGGCGAGAAAACTGCCCACGTGTTTGCCGTGCGTGGAGACCCGTGTCGCTGGAAAGGAGGGTCCTGGTAGTTGAGGGGCGAGGTACTCTCCCCAACAGACTACTTTGGCCTCTGCTTCAGCTAAACGGGAGGCACCTTAGTCGTCCTCACGGGTGTCAATCGGCCGGTCACTAGTTCTTGTGTCAGTGGCTTGGGGTCAAGCTCTCGGGAGTACCTGCTTTCGGGAAAGGCGACTGTGGGGCTTCAGTTTGCGTATAGGTCCGGCTGGCCCTAACACAGGAATCTGTGTTCCCTTGTTGGGCTCCGTGGTGGGCGGGGCCGTCGGACCCGAATCTTTCTTCTCTTCAATATGGCTTCTTCACACATATATTTAATTAAAGATTTCGCGGTCACTCCAGTTACTCAAGTCACTCCAGTCTCTCAACCTAGTTCTGAAACGTCTACTACTAAACCAGTCACTCAACCTAGTTCTGAAACATCTACTAATAAACCAATCATTCAACCTAGTTCTGAAACGTCTACTACTAAACCAGTCACTCAACCTGTCACTCAACCTAGTTCTGAAAATTCTGCAAAAAAATTACGGACAGCTGCAAATAAAAAAAATCTGTTTATCTGTTGGTCATATTTTAATTGATTGTCCATGTTTTAAAAGTGTTCGCCAGAAATATTTTAATAGCTGTGACTTGCCTCTCGACCGTTTAATCGGAAGAGAGGTCAATTGTAATTTAATTTATTATTTAAAAGAGACTGGCTTTTATTACCTAATGTAATTTGTTTTGAATTTTAATGTGTGCTTTTAACTTGTGTTTATATGACTTCATCCTCTGGATTTGGTACATTTATCTACTTGTTTTTATTTATTGAATTTTAATGTCATCAATTGTAAACATCTCATCTTTTGTTTGGCGCGTCATAATCATCTCTGTTTTTTGCGCCATAATCACTCACTCACTCTCCCTCAGGGGGCTCACTTTTGTGAGTACGGGTGTGGCAATCCCGAGGTACCCTAGTCCTTCAGGGGATCATCTTCTTGGTGAGACGGGTGTCACGATCCTGGAGCCCCAGTGATCTATTCTCTTTTCCGTCTCCTCTCCTCTTGACCGTTACTTTTTCCCTTCCCTTCTCCCTCGTGGTTTCTCTCTACGGAGTTTGGGGCTCGTCACGAGAGACTGGAACAGACCTTGTCTCTAGTTCTCGAGTGGCGAGAAAACTGCCCACGTGTTTGCCGTGCGTGGAGACCCGTGTCGCTGGAAAGGAGGGTCCTGGTAGTTGAGGGGCGAGGTACTCTCCCCAACAGACTACTTTGGCCTCTGCTTCAGCTAAACGGGAGGCACCTTAGTCGTCCTCACGGGTGTCAATCGGCCGGTCACTAGTTCTTGTGTCAGTGGCTTGGGGTCAAGCTCTCGGGAGTACCTGCTTTCGGGAAAGGCGACTGTGGGGCTTCAGTTTGCGTATAGGTCTGGCTGGCCCTAACACAGGAATCTGTGTTCCCTTGTTGGGCTCCGTGGTGGGCGGGGCCGTCGGACCCGAATCTTTCTTCTCTTCAATATGGCTTCTTCACATATATATTTAATTAAAGATTTCGAGGTCACTCCAGTTACTCAAGTCACTCCAGTCACTTAACCTAGTTCTGAAACAACTACTGCTAAACCAGTCACTCAACCTAGTTCTGAAACATCTACTGCTAAACCAGTCATTAAACCTATTTCTGAAACGTCTACTGCTAAACCAGTCACTCAACCTAGTTCTGAAAAGTCTACTGCAAAAAAATTACGTACAGATACAAATAAAAAAAATCATCACAATAGTCCCCGTTTCCTAGTCATCTCTAGTCCTTCTGGCGAAATGCATAAGATGTCTCCTTTCGTAATAAATAAATACATCCAGTCTTGTATTGGTGAGCCGAGAAACATAAAGCGTCTCCGCTCCGGAGAGTTGCTTATTGATACAATCTCAGCCACCCAGTCTGCTTCTTTACTTCAGATTACTAAACTTGGGCAAGCGAATGTCACTGTAACAGCACATAAGACACTGAATTATTGTCGTGGCGTAATATCGGAATTAGAACTTCTGTACGTTCCTGAAGAAGAGATCGCTTCCGAGGTATCCGACCAAAATGTCTGCGGTGCTAGGCGGATCAAGATGCGTAAGGAAGGTAAGTTGATCGATACAAAACACGTGATCCTTACCTTCAACACGCCTGATCTGCCTAAGAGTATTAAGGCCGGATATCTAAATTTTCCTGTAAGACCTTATATTCCTAACCCTATGCGATGTTTCCAGTGCCAGCGTTTCGGCCATTCTAAGATGACGTGCCGTGGCAGCCCCACATGCGCCCGATGCTCACAGATTGGCCACGATTCCGAAAATTGTACCGCTGCGCCTTCGTGTATAAATTGCAAGGGTCAGCACCCAGCATTTTCACGCCTGTGCCCAAAATGGAAATCCGAAAAAGAAGTACAGACTCTTAAAGTTACCAGGAACATCTCGTATGCTGAAGCCAGAAAACTAGTTCAAAGCACACAGCTCCAATCAAACAAATCTTATGCCAGTGCAGTTAAAACAACACGTAGCATTGCCACCCAAACATCAATAGGCACGCAGACTAAACCAAATAAAACCCAACCGACTACATCCACCAAGAAAACAGAAAAGTCAACTCATTTAATACAAAATAAAGAAACAGTCATTCAAAGTAAACCCAAAACTGCCACTAAAATGTATCAAATAAAAATAGAAGTTCCAGCAATAGCTCTTTTGACGAAATGATTTCTGAATCTATGGAAGTAGAGGAGGCTCTAGAATTTCCCAGGCATCTACTTCCACGAAAAACCAAACAAGAGCACAGAAAGAACAAAAACCAGACATAATGGCCACCCTCGTCTCATGGAACTGTCGCGGTCACCACCGAAATTTGCTCGACATCAAAGCCATAATTAATGCTTATCATCCTGTATGCTTCGCAGTACAGGAAACAAATCTAAAACCAGAACAACAGGCAAAACTTCGGAGGTTTTCCTTCGTCAGGAAAGATAACCTTGCAGGTGAGCGTGCCAGTGGAGGTGTAGGTCTCCTCACCTCACTGGATTATCCCTCAAATGTGCTTTCTTTGACGACATCCCTCCAAGTTGTCACTACTCAAACAAATTTTGATATTGTTGTTACAGTCGTTTCTCTGTATTTGCCTCCAAATGAGCATATTGATCAGCAACATTTAAATGGTCTTTTAGAGCAGCTGCCTGAGCCTTTCATCATAATAGGAGATTTTAACGGCCATAGTCCGCTCTGGGGTAGTAAGGATACTAATTGCCGAGGAAGACAAATTGAGCAGATGATCGAAGATCATAGCCTTTGTCTCCTCAATAATGGGCAAGATACTTACTTCCATGAGCCCTCAAAAACATTCCATGCTCTCGACCTTGCCATCTGTTCACCACCTCTGTTGCCTTTTTGCACTTTTAATGTGGGTAAAGATCTTTACAGCAGTGATCATTATCCCATTCTTGTGTCTCTTGCACGAAGAGGAGCAAACCCCATGTCGAGATCCCCTCGATTCATACTGGACAGGGCAGACTGGGAACTCTTCTCTTCCATTGCAGAGCTCACAGATGAAATGGTAGAAGATGCGCATATCGATGACGCTGTTGAAGCTGTTACTAATACTATTATTCAGGCAGCTATGCTCTCCATTCCTAGAACATCAGGAAAACTACTAAAATATTCAAAACCATGGTGGAATCGTGACTGTCATGAAGCACTGAAAAAACAGAAAAAAGCATGGGGTATTTTTCGTAGATATCCTACTCTGCGAAACCTCATAGCCTTTAAAAGAGCCAAAGCAAATGCACGAAAAGTAAGAAGGCAGAGCCAGAGGGATTCCTGGATTTCATATGTGTCGTCAATAACATCCTCCACGCCTAGCAAGCGGGTTTGGGAAAGAGTTCGAAAAGCATGCGGCATATATAAAGACCACTCACTTTCCTTTTTAGAAAAAGATGGCCGAGTGATTAACACCATAGAAGGTAACTATTAGTAAGGCATTTGCTGCCGTTTCTTCCAGCAGAAACTATTCACCTGCATTTCTCTCTATGTAGCAGCACTCTGAAATAAATCCCATCGCATTCAACTCTTCCAAATCTGAGCCTTACAATAGAGCATTTACTATGGTGGAATTAAAGAGAGCTTTATTGCAGACACATAGGTCTTCTCCGGGTCTTGATGGAGTGAATTATGAAATGCTAAAGCATCTGTCCTATAAGTCACTGAATGCCCTTCTCACTCTTTACAATAGGGTGTGGAAGGAGCGTGCCTTTCCCAGTGCATGGAGGAGAGCTGTTGTCATTCCTATTCCTAAGCCAGGGAAAGATCCAAGGAATCCCTCCAACTATCGGCCAATTGCCCTTACGAGTTGCCTCTGCAAACTGTTTGAAAAGGTGGTAAACAGCCGCCTAGTCAGAGTGGTTTTCGAAAGGGAAGAACAACTGTAGATAACATGCTCCTCTTAGAGACATCTATTCGAAAAGCATTTGTAAGAAGAAGCCACCTTGTCTCGATATTCTTCGACATTGAAAAAGCTTATGATAAGGCATGGAGATACGGTATACTCCGGGATCTTCACGAGAGTGGCTTGCGCGGCAACGTACCAATTTTCATTCAAAATTTCTTGAACACTAGAACTTTTCAAGTAAGAATTGGCTCTGTTTTTTCGGATGTTTTTAAACAGGAAGAGGGTGTGCCTCAAGGCTGTGTGCTCAGTGTAACCCTGTTTAGTTTAAAAATAAATTCTGTACTAAAAGAACTTCCTCCCACCATCTTGGGATCTCTATATGTTGATGATCTGCAGATTAGCTGTCGAGGAGCAGACATGAGATATGTAGAGAGGCAACTGCAGATGGCTCTGAATAAGATCCAAGAATGGTCAGACAAACAAGGATTTACATTTTCGAAACAGAAAACTGTGTGCGTGCACTTTTGTAGGAAGCGAGGTCTCCATCCTGAACCTGAGTTATATCTACGAGGGCTATCCAGAAAGTAGATTACGTTTTGGAATAAAAAAATAAACAAAGTATAGGAAACAAATTTTATTATATACAGATGAAAGCCACACTCAAATACTACTTTTCTACATAGTCACCATACAAATTAAGGCATTTATCGTAGCGATGTACGACCTTGGAAATTTCTTCGTCGAAAAATTCGGCCGCCTGCGCCTTCAACCACTTCGTTACCTCTTCTTGCAGCTGTGCGTCGTCATCAAAACGCTGCATAGCCAGCCACTTCTTCATTGCTGGGAATAGGTGGAAGTCGCTCGGTGCCAGGTCGGGACTGTACGGTGGATGAGGAAACAACTCCCACTTAAAAGATTCAAGAACTTTACGAGTGACATTTGCCGTGTGGGGCCGGGCGTTGTCGTGAATCAACAAGATCTTAGAGCTCAACATTCCTCTGCGCTTGTTTTGAATTGCTCTTCTGAGTTTCCGGAGAGTTTGGCAATACCTTTGAGAGTTTATTGTAGTGCCTCTTTCCAGGAAGTCCACCAAAATTACACCTTTTCTGTCCCAAAAAACAGTCGCCATCATCTTCCTTGCCGACATTGTTTGCATGCATTTCTTGGGTTTTTGGGGAGAACTTGTGTGCCCCCACTGCATTGATTGCAATTTCGTTTCACAGTTCACATGTTTCACCCATGTTTCGTCACCAGTAACGATGCGATCGAGTAAAGAGTCACCATCCTTATGGTAAGCGTCCAAAAAGTTCAACGCTGCAGCCATTCGCTGATTTTTGTGGTCCTCTGTCAAGATTTTTGGAATCCATCTTGCACAAAACTTGTGGTAAGCAAGCTTTTCGCTGATGATTTCGTGCAACAAACTTCGCGAAATTTGTGGAAAACTCAAAGAAAGTTCCGTTATTGTGAAATTTCGATTTTCACGGACTTTAGCATCGACTTTTTCGAGAAGTTCGGCGGTCACTATGCTGGGTCTCCCACTTCGATCTTCGTCGTGAACATTGGTTCGGCCATTTTGAAATCTTATGACCCACTGACGCACTCCACCTTCAGTGATAATGTTGTCCCCATACACTTCACGAAGCTGCCGATAGATTTCTATCGGTTTACAGTTTTTTGCAGTCAGAAACCTTATTACTGAGCGCACCTCGCAGCTCGCGGGATTTTCAATTAACGCAGACATTTCAAACCGTCACAGTATCTGAACGGAGCACAGCACGAACCTCTCACTAGCACGGCTAGATGCAGACTGAGCTGCGCAACGCTCTGACCCCAAGATGGCCGCGCTAGCCCCGCCCCTAGCGGACACAGACGGAAACGTAATCTACTTCCTGGATGGCCCTCGTAAATGGTACAATTATTCCAGTTGCGCCCGAAGTAAAAATTTTAGGAGTGACGTTCGACCAGAAATTGACTTTCCTTTCTCATGTTTTAAACCTGAGAAAGAAGTGTCTAAAAACACTAAATATTTTAAAAGTGTTGGGGAACACCTCCTGGGGTGCAGAGCGTTGCTCCATGCTTCGCATTTACAGAGCGCTCGTCCGCTCTAAACTGGACTATGGCTCAGTAGTTTATGGATCCGCTCGCTCATCTGTTTTGTTAAAACTGGATCCTGTTCACAATCAAGGTCTGCGGATTTGTTCAGGAGCTTTCAGGACTTCTCCTGTGCAGAGCCTATATGTTGACTGTAACGAACCATCACTTTATCTGAGGCGTGAGCAATTGTCCCCTTTGCAATATTTTAATACTCTATCTCAACCTGAACATCCCAATAAGCTGTGCTTACTTGATAATGAGTGTAACACATTATTTGAAACACGTCCATCCTGTGTTCCTACTTTCCCTTTAAGAGTTCGCCCTGTCATTGAGGAACTCTCCCTCTCTGATATGCACCCCCAAGCAGTACAGAATTTTGAAATTCCACCTTGGGAAAATTCATGGATCCAGCTTCTTGACGTTTTTAAACATCACGTAAAGGCGAGCACTAACGAGATCGTTTACAGACAAATTTTCGCTGAGCACAGGCACAAATATAGCAGTTATCATCCGATATACACAAATGGATCAAAGTCAAATGATCATGTCGGGATGGCTTTTGTATTTGAAGATTACATTGAGGGCAGATGCATGCACCATGCTTCCTCATTCATAACATCTGAACATTCATAACTGCAATATATTATGGTCTTTTGTACATATCAAAGCTCTGCCACAGAAAGTTCATTGTTTACATAGACTCGTATAGTGCTCTTAAATCCTTGGAAGCTTTTCCCAACACTCAGAATCCTGTGGTTGTGGATGTTCTAAAAATTCATATAAATTTAACGATTCGAGGATATGAAGTCCTGTACTGCTGGGTTCCTGGACATGGTGGAATAAAGAGAAATGAGCTTGCAGACATCGCAGCCAAATCTGCTATTGAACCGTCCAGTCACCTTATCCCTTTTAGAGACATCTGCTGTGTCATGTAGGGAAAGGTCCGAAAAAAATGGCAGCAAATTTGGGATGTTCAGCATCACAACAAGTTGAGAAACGTCAAGCCTAGAACTGAGCATTGGAATTTTGCTGGAAATCGTAAGGAGGACGTTCTTTTGACTCGCCTCAGAATTGGTCACACTAGAGTCACACATAACTATCTTCTCAAAGCTGAAAATGAGCCTGTTTGTTTATCTGTTGGTCATATTTTAATTGATTGTCCATGTTTTAAAAGTGTTCGCCAGAAATATTTTAATAGCTGTGACTTGCCTCTCGACCGTTTAATCGGAAGAGAGGTCAATTGTAATTTAATTTATTATTTAAAAGAGACTGGCTTTTATTACCTAATGTAATTTGTTTTGAATTTTAATGTGTGCTTTTAACTTGTGTTTATATGACTTCATCCTCTGGATTTGGTACATTTATCTACTTGTTTTTATTTATTGAATTTTAATGTCATCAATTGTAATCATCTCATCTTTTGTTTGGCGCGTCATAATCATCTCTGGTTTTTGCGCCATAATCACTCACTCTCCCTCAGGGGGCTCACTTTTGTGAGTACGGGTGTGGCAATCCCGAGGTACCCTAGCCCTTCAGGGGATCATCTTCTTGGTGAGACGGGTGTCACGATCCTGGAGCCCCAGTGATCTATTCTCTTTTCCGTCTCCTCTCCTCTTGGCTGGTACTTTTTCCCTTCCCTTCTCCCTCGTGGTTTCTCTCTACGGAGTTTGGGGCTCGTCACGAGAGACTGGAACAGACCTTGTCTCAAGTTCTCGAGTGGCGAGAAAACTGCCCACGTGTTTGCCGTGCGTGGAGACCCGTGTCGCTGGAAAGGAGGGTCCTAGTAGTTGAGGGGCGAGGTACTGTCCCCAACACACTACTTTGGCCTCTGCTTCAGCTAAACGGGAGGCACCTTAGTCGTCCTCACGGGTGTCAATCGGCTGGTCACTAGTTCTTGTGTCAGTGGCTTGGGGTGAAGCTCTCGGGAGTACCTGCTTTCGGGAAAGCCGACTGTGGGGCTCCAGTTTGCGTATAGGTCCGGCTAGCCCTAACACAGGAATCTATGTTCCCTTGTTGGGCTCCGTGGTGGGCGGGGCCGTCGGACCCGAATCTTTCTTCTCTTCAATATGGCTTCTTCACACATATATTTAATTAAAGATTTCGCGGTCACTCCAGTTACTCAAGTCACTCCAGTCTCTCAACCTAGTTCTGAAACGTCTACTACTAAACCAGTCACTCAACCTAGTTCTGAAACATCTACTAATAAACCAATCATTCAACCTAGTTCTGAAACGTCTACTACTAAACCAGTCACTCAACCTGTCACTCAACCTAGTTCTGAAAATTCTGCAAAAAAATTACGGACAGCTGCAAATAAAAAAAATCTGTTTATCTGTTGGTCATATTTTAATTGATTGTCCATGTTTTAAAAGTGTTCGCCAGAAATATTTTAATAGCTGTGACTTGCCTCTCGACCGTTTAATCGGAAGAGAGGTCAATTGTAATTTAATTTATTATTTAAAAGAGACTGGCTTTTATTACCTAATGTAATTTGTTTTGAATTTTAATGTGTGCTTTTAACTTGTGTTTATATGACTTCATCCTCTGGATTTGGTACATTTATCTACTTGTTTTTATTTATTGAATTTTAATGTCATCAATTGTAAACATCTCATCTTTTGTTTGGCGCGTCATAATCATCTCTGTTTTTTGCGCCATAATCACTCACTCACTCTCCCTCAGGGGGCTCACTTTTGTGAGTACGGGTGTGGCAATCCCGAGGTACCCTAGTCCTTCAGGGGATCATCTTCTTGGTGAGACGGGTGTCACGATCCTGGAGCCCCAGTGATCTATTCTCTTTTCCGTCTCCTCTCCTCTTGACCGTTACTTTTTCCCTTCCCTTCTCCCTCGTGGTTTCTCTCTACGGAGTTTGGGGCTCGTCACGAGAGACTGGAACAGACCTTGTCTCTAGTTCTCGAGTGGCGAGAAAACTGCCCACGTGTTTGCCGTGCGTGGAGACCCGTGTCGCTGGAAAGGAGGGTCCTGGTAGTTGAGGGGCGAGGTACTCTCCCCAACAGACTACTTTGGCCTCTGCTTCAGCTAAACGGGAGGCACCTTAGTCGTCCTCACGGGTGTCAATCGGCCGGTCACTAGTTCTTGTGTCAGTGGCTTGGGGTCAAGCTCTCGGGAGTACCTGCTTTCGGGAAAGGCGACTGTGGGGCTTCAGTTTGCGTATAGGTCCGGCTGGCCCTAACACAGGAATCTGTGTTCCCTTGTTGGGCTCCGTGGTGGGCGGGGCCGTCGGACCCGAATCTTTCTTCTCTTCAATATGGCTTCTTCACATATATATTTAATTAAAGATTTCGAGGTCACTCCAGTTACTCAAGTCACTCCAGTCACTTAACCTAGTTCTGAAACAACTACTGCTAAACCAGGCACTCAACCTAGTTCTGAAACATCTACTGCTAAACCAGTCATTAAACCTATTTCTGAAACGTCTACTGCTAAACCAGTCTCTCAACCTAGTTCTGAAAAGTCTACTGCAAAAAAATTACGTACAGATACAAATAAAAAAAATCATCACAATAGTCCCCGTTTCCTAGTCATCTCTAGTCCTTCTGGCGAAATGCATAAGATGTCTCCTTTCGTAATAAATAAATACATCCAGTCTTGTATTGGTGAGCCGAGAAACATAAAGCGTCTCCGCTCCGGAGAGTTGCTTATTGATACAATCTCAGCCACCCAGTCTGCTTCTTTACTTCAGATTACTAAACTTGGGCAAGCGAATGTCACTGTAACAGCACATAAGACACTGAATTATTGTCGTGGCGTAATATCGGAATTAGAACTTCTGTACGTTCCTGAAGAAGAGATCGCTTCCGAGGTATCCGACCAAAATGTCTGCGGTGCTAGGCGGATCAAGATGCGTAAGGAAGGTAAGTTGATCGATACAAAACACGTGATCCTTACCTTCAACACGCCTGATCTGCCTAAGAGTATTAAGGCCGGATATCTAAATTTTCCTGTAAGACCTTATATTCCTAACCCTATGCGATGTTTCCAGTGCCAGCGTTTCGGCCATTCTAAGATGACGTGCCGTGGCAGCCCCACATGCGCCCGATGCTCACAGATTGGCCACGATTCCGAAAATTGTACCGCTGCGCCTTCGTGTATAAATTGCAAGGGTCAGCACCCAGCATTTTCACGCCTGTGCCCAAAATGGAAATCCGAAAAAGAAGTACAGACTCTTAAAGTTACCAGGAACATCTCGTATGCTGAAGCCAGAAAACTAGTTCAAAGCACACAGCTCCAATCAAACAAATCTTATGCCAGTGCAGTTAAAACAACACGTAGCATTGCCACCCAAACATCAATAGGCACGCAGACTAAACCAAATAAAACCCAACCGACTACATCCACCAAGAAAACAGAAAAGTCAACTCATTTAATACAAAATAAAGAAACAGTCATTCAAAGTAAACCCAAAACTGCCACTAAAATGTATCAAATAAAAATAGAAGTTCCAGCAATAGCTCTTTTGACGAAATGATTTCTGAATCTATGGAAGTAGAGGAGGCTCTAGAATTTCCCAGGCATCTACTTCCACGAAAAACCAAACAAGAGCACAGAAAGAACAAAAACCAGACATAATGGCCACCCTCGTCTCATGGAACTGTCGCGGTCACCACCGAAATTTGCTCGACATCAAAGCCATAATTAATGCTTATCATCCTGTATGCTTCGCAGTACAGGAAACAAATCTAAAACCAGAACAACAGGCAAAACTTCGGAGGTTTTCCTTCGTCAGGAAAGATAACCTTGCAGGTGAGCGTGCCAGTGGAGGTGTAGGTCTCCTCACCTCACTGGATTATCCCTCAAATGTGCTTTCTTTGACGACATCCCTCCAAGTTGTCACTACTCAAACAAATTTTGATATTGTTGTTACAGTCGTTTCTCTGTATTTGCCTCCAAATGAGCATATTGATCAGCAACATTTAAATGGTCTTTTAGAGCAGCTGCCTGAGCCTTTCATCATAATAGGAGATTTTAACGGCCATAGTCCGCTCTGGGGTAGTAAGGATACTAATTGCCGAGGAAGACAAATTGAGCAGATGATCGAAGATCATAGCCTTTGTCTCCTCAATAATGGGCAAGATACTTACTTCCATGAGCCCTCAAAAACATTCCATGCTCTCGACCTTGCCATCTGTTCACCACCTCTGTTGCCTTTTTGCACTTTTAATGTGGGTAAAGATCTTTACAACAGTGATCATTATCCCATTCTTGTGTCTCTTGCACGAAGAGGAGCAAACCCCATGTCGAGATCCCCTCGATTCATACTGGACAGGGCAGACTGGGAACTCTTCTCTTCCATTGCAGAGCTCACAGATGAAATGGTAGAAGATGCGCATATCGATGACGCTGTTGAAGCTGTTACTAATACTATTATTCAGGCAGCTATGCTCTCCATTCCTAGAACATCAGGAAAACTACTAAAATATTCAAAACCATGGTGGAATCGTGACTGTCATGAAGCACTGAAAAAACAGAAAAAAGCATGGGGTATTTTTCGTAGATATCCTACTCTGCGAAACCTCATAGCCTTTAAAAGAGCCAAAGCAAATGCACGAAAAGTAAGAAGGCAGAGCCAGAGGGATTCCTGGATTTCATATGTGTCGTCAATAACATCCTCCACGCCTAGCAAGCGGGTTTGGGAAAGAGTTCGAAAAGCATGCGGCATATATAAAGACCACTCACTTTCCTTTTTAGAAAAAGATGGCCGAGTGATTAACACCATAGAAGGTAACTATTAGTAAGGCATTTGCTGCCGTTTCTTCCAGCAGAAACTATTCACCTGCATTTCTCTCTATGTAGCAGCACTCTGAAATAAATCCCATCGCATTCAACTCTTCCAAATCTGAGCCTTACAATAGAGCATTTACTATGGTGGAATTAAAGAGAGCTTTATTGCAGACACATAGGTCTTCTCCGGGTCTTGATGGAGTGAATTATGAAATGCTAAAGCATCTGTCCTATAAGTCACTGAATGCCCTTCTCACTCTTTACAATAGGGTGTGGAAGGAGCGTGCCTTTCCCAGTGCATGGAGGAGAGCTGTTGTCATTCCTATTCCTAAGCCAGGGAAAGATCCAAGGAATCCCTCCAACTATCGGCCAATTGCCCTTACGAGTTGCCTCTGCAAACTGTTTGAAAAGGTGGTAAACAGCCGCCTAGTCAGAGTGGTTTTCGAAAGGGAAGAACAACTGTAGATAACATGCTCCTCTTAGAGACATCTATTCGAAAAGCATTTGTAAGAAGAAGCCACCTTGTCTCGATATTCTTCGACATTGAAAAAGCTTATGATAAGGCATGGAGATACGGTATACTCCGGGATCTTCACGAGAGTGGCTTGCGCGGCAACGTACCAATTTTCATTCAAAATTTCTTGAACACTAGAACTTTTCAAGTAAGAATTGGCTCTGTTTTTTCGGATGTTTTTAAACAGGAAGAGGGTGTGCCTCAAGGCTGTGTGCTCAGTGTAACCCTGTTTAGTTTAAAAATAAATTCTGTACTAAAAGAACTTCCTCCCACCATCTTGGGATCTCTATATGTTGATGATCTGCAGATTAGCTGTCGAGGAGCAGACATGAGATATGTAGAGAGGCAACTGCAGATGGCTCTGAATAAGATCCAAGAATGGTCAGACAAACAAGGATTTACATTTTCGAAACAGAAAACTGTGTGCGTGCACTTTTGTAGGAAGCGAGGTCTCCATCCTGAACCTGAGTTATATCTACGAGGGCTATCCAGAAAGTAGATTACGTTTTGGAATAAAAAAATAAACAAAGTATAGGAAACAAATTTTATTATATACAGATGAAAGCCACACTCAAATACTACTTTTCTACATAGTCACCATACAAATTAAGGCATTTATCGTAGCGATGTACGACCTTGGAAATTTCTTCGTCGAAAAATTCGGCCGCCTGCGCCTTCAACCACTTCGTTACCTCTTCTTGCAGCTGTGCGTCGTCATCAAAACGCTGCATAGCCAGCCACTTCTTCATTGCTGGGAATAGGTGGAAGTCGCTCGGTGCCAGGTCGGGACTGTACGGTGGATGAGGAAACAACTCCCACTTAAAAGATTCAAGAACTTTACGAGTGACATTTGCCGTGTGGGGCCGGGCGTTGTCGTGAATCAACAAGATCTTAGAGCTCAACATTCCTCTGCGCTTGTTTTGAATTGCTCTTCTGAGTTTCCGGAGAGTTTGGCAATACCTTTGAGAGTTTATTGTAGTGCCTCTTTCCAGGAAGTCCACCAAAATTACACCTTTTCTGTCCCAAAAAACAGTCGCCATCATCTTCCTTGCCGACATTGTTTGCATGCATTTCTTGGGTTTTTGGGGAGAACTTGTGTGCCCCCACTGCATTGATTGCAATTTCGTTTCACAGTTCACATGTTTCACCCATGTTTCGTCACCAGTAACGATGCGATCGAGTAAAGAGTCACCATCCTTATGGTAAGCGTCCAAAAAGTTCAACGCTGCAGCCATTCGCTGATTTTTGTGGTCCTCTGTCAAGATTTTTGGAATCCATCTTGCACAAAACTTGTGGTAAGCAAGCTTTTCGCTGATGATTTCGTGCAACAAACTTCGCGAAATTTGTGGAAAACTCAAAGAAAGTTCCGTTATTGTGAAATTTCGATTTTCACGGACTTTAGCATCGACTTTTTCGAGAAGTTCGGCGGTCACTATGCTGGGTCTCCCACTTCGATCTTCGTCGTGAACATTGGTTCGGCCATTTTGAAATCTTATGACCCACTGACGCACTCCACCTTCAGTGATAATGTTGTCCCCATACACTTCACGAAGCTGCCGATAGATTTCTATCGGTTTACAGTTTTTTGCAGTCAGAAACCTTATTACTGAGCGCACCTCGCAGCTCGCGGGATTTTCAATTAACGCAGACATTTCAAACCGTCACAGTATCTGAACGGAGCACAGCACGAACCTCTCACTAGCACGGCTAGATGCAGACTGAGCTGCGCAACGCTCTGACCCCAAGATGGCCGCGCTAGCCCCGCCCCTAGCGGACACAGACGGAAACGTAATCTACTTCCTGGATGGCCCTCGTAAATGGTACAATTATTCCAGTTGCGCCCGAAGTAAAAATTTTAGGAGTGACGTTCGACCAGAAATTGACTTTCCTTTCTCATGTTTTAAACCTGAGAAAGAAGTGTCTAAAAACACTAAATATTTTAAAAGTGTTGGGGAACACCTCCTGGGGTGCAGAGCGTTGCTCCATGCTTCGCATTTACAGAGCGCTCGTCCGCTCTAAACTGGACTATGGCTCAGTAGTTTATGGATCCGCTCGCTCATCTGTTTTGTTAAAACTGGATCCTGTTCACAATCAAGGTCTGCGGATTTGTTCAGGAGCTTTCAGGACTTCTCCTGTGCAGAGCCTATATGTTGACTGTAACGAACCATCACTTTATCTGAGGCGTGAGCAATTGTCCCTTTTGCAATATTTTAATACTCTATCTCAACCTGAACATCCCAATAAGCTGTGCTTACTTGATAATGAGTGTAACACATTATTTGAAACACGTCCATCCTGTGTTCCTACTTTCCCTTTAAGAGTTCGCCCTGTCATTGAGGAACTCTCCCTCTCTGATATGCACCCCCAAGCAGTACAGAATTTTGAAATTCCACCTTGGGAAAATTCATGGATCCAGCTTCTTGACGTTTTTAAACATCACGTAAAGGCGAGCACTAACGAGATCGTTTACAGACAAATTTTCGCTGAGCACAGGCACAAATATAGCAGTTATCATCCGATATACACAGATGGATCAAAGTCAAATGATCATGTCGGGATGGCTTTTGTATTTGAAGATTACATTGAGGGCAGATGCATGCACCATGCTTCCTCATTCATAACATCTGAACATTCATAACTGCAATATATTATGGTCTTTTGTACATATCAAAGCTCTGCCACAGAAAGTTCATTGTTTACATAGACTCGTATAGTGCTCTTAAATCCTTGGAAGCTTTTCCCAACACTCAGAATCCTGTGGTTGTGGATGTTCTAAAAATTCATATAAATTTAACGATTCGAGGATATGAAGTCCTGTACTGCTGGGTTCCTGGACATGGTGGAATAAAGAGAAATGAGCTTGCAGACATCGCAGCCAAATCTGCTATTGAACCGTCCAGTCACCTTATCCCTTTTAGAGACATCTGCTGTGTCATGTAGGGAAAGGTCCGAAAAAAATGGCAGCAAATTTGGGATGTTCAGCATCACAACAAGTTGAGAAACGTCAAGCCTAGAACTGAGCATTGGAATTTTGCTGGAAATCGTAAGGAGGACGTTCTTTTGACTCGCCTCAGAATTGGTCACACTAGAGTCACACATAACTATCTTCTCAAAGCTGAAAATGAGCCTGTTTGTTTATCTGTTGGTCATATTTTAATTGATTGTCCATGTTTTAAAAGTGTTCGCCAGAAATATTTTAATAGCTGTGACTTGCCTCTCGACCGTTTAATCGGAAGAGAGGTCAATTGTAATTTAATTTATTATTTAAAAGAGACTGGCTTTTATTACCTAATGTAATTTGTTTTGAATTTTAATGTGTGCTTTTAACTTGTGTTTATATGACTTCATCCTCTGGATTTGGTACATTTATCTACTTGTTTTTATTTATTGAATTTTAATGTCATCAATTGTAATCATCTCATCTTTTGTTTGGCGCGTCATAATCATCTCTGGTTTTTGCGCCATAATCACTCACTCTCCCTCAGGGGGCTCACTTTTGTGAGTACGGGTGTGGCAATCCCGAGGTACCCTAGCCCTTCAGGGGATCATCTTCTTGGTGAGACGGGTGTCACGATCCTGGAGCCCCAGTGATCTATTCTCTTTTCCGTCTCCTCTCCTCTTGGCTGGTACTTTTTCCCTTCCCTTCTCCCTCGTGGTTTCTCTCTACGGAGTTTGGGGCTCGTCACGAGAGACTGGAACAGACCTTGTCTCTAGTTCTCGAGTGGCGAGAAAACTGCCCACGTGTTTGCCGTGCGTGGAGACCCGTGTCGCTGGAAAGGAGGGTCCTAGTAGTTGAGGGGCGAGGTACTGTCCCCAACACACTACTTTGGCCTCTGCTTCAGCTAAACGGGAGGCACCTTAGTCGTCCTCACGGGTGTCAATCGGCTGGTCACTAGTTCTTGTGTCAGTGGCTTGGGGTGAAGCTCTCGGGAGTACCTGCTTTCGGGAAAGCCGACTGTGGGGCTCCAGTTTGCGTATAGGTCCGGCTAGCCCTAACACAGGAATCTATGTTCCCTTGTTGGGCTCCGTGGTGGGCGGGGCCGTCGGACCCGAATCTTTCTTCTCTTCAATATGGCTTCTTCACACATATATTTAATTAAAGATTTCGCGGTCACTCCAGTTACTCAAGTCACTCCAGTCTCTCAACCTAGTTCTGAAACGTCTACTACTAAACCAGTCACTCAACCTAGTTCTGAAACATCTACTAATAAACCAATCATTCAACCTAGTTCTGAAACGTCTACTACTAAACCAGTCACTCAACCTGTCACTCAACCTAGTTCTGAAAATTCTGCAAAAAAATTACGGACAGCTGCAAATAAAAAAAATCTGTTTATCTGTTGGTCATATTTTAACTGATTGTCCATGTTTTAAAAGTGTTCGCCAGAAATATTTTAATAGCTGTGACTTGCCTCTCGACCGTTTAATCGGAAGAGAGGTCAATTGTAATTTAATTTATTATTTAAAAGAGACTGGCTTTTATTACCTAATGTAATTTGTTTTGAATTTTAATGTGTGCTTTTAACTTGTGTTTATATGACTTCATCCTCTGGATTTGGTACATTTATCTACTTGTTTTTATTTATTGAATTTTAATGTCATCAATTGTAAACATCTCATCTTTTGTTTGGCGCGTCATAATCATCTCTGTTTTTTGCGCCATAATCACTCACTCACTCTCCCTCAGGGGGCTCACTTTTGTGAGTACGGGTGTGGCAATCCCGAGGTACCCTAGTCCTTCAGGGGATCATCTTCTTGGTGAGACGGGTGTCACGATCCTGGAGCCCCAGTGATCTATTCTCTTTTCCGTCTCCTCTCCTCTTGACCGTTACTTTTTCCCTTCCCTTCTCCCTCGTGGTTTCTCTCTACGGAGTTTGGGGCTCGTCACGAGAGACTGGAACAGACCTTGTCTCTAGTTCTCGAGTGGCGAGAAAACTGCCCACGTGTTTGCCGTGCGTGGAGACCCGTGTCGCTGGAAAGGAGGGTCCTGGTAGTTGAGGGGCGAGGTACTCTCCCCAACAGACTACTTTGGCCTCTGCTTCAGCTAAACGGGAGGCACCTTAGTCGTCCTCACGGGTGTCAATCGGCCGGTCACTAGTTCTTGTGTCAGTGGCTTGGGGTCAAGCTCTCGGGAGTACCTGCTTTCGGGAAAGGCGACTGTGGGGCTTCAGTTTGCGTATAGGTCCGGCTGGCCCTAACACAGGAATCTGTGTTCCCTTGTTGGGCTCCGTGGTGGGCGGGGCCGTCGGACCCGAATCTTTCTTCTCTTCAATATGGCTTCTTCACATACATATTTAATTAAAGATTTCGAGGTCACTCCAGTTACTCAAGTCACTCCAGTCACTTAACCTAGTTCTGAAACAACTACTGCTAAACCAGTCACTCAACCTAGTTCTGAAACATCTACTGCTAAACCAGTCATTAAACCTATTTCTGAAACGTCTACTGCTAAACCAGTCACTCAACCTAGTTCTGAAAAGTCTACTGCAAAAAAATTACGTACAGATACAAATAAAAAAAATCATCACAATAGTCCCCGTTTCCTAGTCATCTCTAGTCCTTCTGGCGAAATGCATAAGATGTCTCCTTTCGTAATAAACAAATACATCCAGTCTTGTATTGGTGAGCCGAGAAACATAAAGCGTCTCCGCTCCGGAGAGTTGCTTATTGATACAATCTCAGCCACCCAGTCTGCTTCTTTACTTCAGATTACTAAACTTGGGCAAGCGAATGTCACTGTAACAGCACATAAGACACTGAATTATTTTCGTGGCGTAATATCGGAATTAGAACTTCTGTACGTTCCTGAAGAAGAGATCGCTTCCGAGGTATCCGACCAAAATGTCTGCGGTGCTAGGCGGATCAAGATGCGTAAGGAAGGTAAGTTGATCGATACAAAACACGTGATCCTTACCTTCAACACGCCTGATCTGCCTAAGAGTATTAAGGCCGGATATCTAAATTTTCCTGTAAGACCTTATATTCCTAACCCTATGCGATGTTTCCAGTGCCAGCGTTTCGGCCATTCTAAGATGACGTGCCGTGGCAGCCCCACATGCGCCCGATGCTCACAGATTGGCCACGATTCCGAAAATTGTACCGCTGCGCCTTCGTGTATAAATTGCAAGGGTCAGCACCCAGCATTTTCACGCCTGTGCCCAAAATGGAAATCCGAAAAAGAAGTACAGACTCTTAAAGTTACCAGGAACATCTCGTATGCTGAAGCCAGAAAACTAGTTCAAAGCACACAGCTCCAATCAAACAAATCTTATGCCAGTGCAGTTAAAACAACACGTAGCATTGCCACCCAAACATCAATAGGCACGCAGACTAAACCAAATAAAACCCAACCGACTACATCCACCAAGAAAACAGAAAAGTCAACTCATTTAATACAAAATAAAGAAACAGTCATTCAAAGTAAACCCAAAACTGCCACTAAAATGTATCAAATAAAAATAGAAGTTCCAGCAATAGCTCTTTTGACGAAATGATTTCTGAATCTATGGAAGTAGAGGAGGCTCTAGAATTTCCCAGGCATCTACTTCCACGAAAAACCAAACAAGAGCACAGAAAGAACAAAATCCAGACATAATGGCCACCCTCGTCTCATGGAACTGTCGCGGTCACCACCGAAATTTGCTCGACATCAAAGCCATAATTAATGCTTATCATCCTGTATGCTTCGCAGTACAGGAAACAAATCTAAAACCAGAACAACAGGCAAAACTTCGGAGGTTTTCCTTCGTCAGGAAAGATAACCTTGCAGGTGAGCGTGCCAGTGGAGGTGTAGGTCTCCTCACCTCACTGGATTATCCCTCAAATGTGCTTTCTTTGACGACATCCCTCCAAGTTGTCACTACTCAAACAAATTTTGATATTGTTGTTACAGTCGTTTCTCTGTATTTGCCTCCAAATGAGCATATTGATCAGCAACATTTAAATGGTCTTTTAGAGCAGCTGCCTGAGCCTTTCATCATAATAGGAGATTTTAACGGCCATAGTCCGCTCTGGGGTAGTAAGGATACTAATTGCCGAGGAAGACAAATTGAGCAGATGATCGAAGATCATAGCCTTTGTCTCCTCAATAATGGGCAAGATACTTACTTCCATGAGCCCTCAAAAACATTCCATGCTCTCGACCTTGCCATCTGTTCACCATCTCTGTTGCCTTTTTGCACTTTTAATGTGGGTAAAGATCTTTACAACAGTGATCATTATCCCATTCTTGTGTCTCTTGCACGAAGAGGAGCAAACCCCATGTCGAGATCCCCTCGATTCATACTGGACAGGGCAGACTGGGAACTCTTCTCTTCCATTGCAGAGCTCACAGATGAAATGGTAGAAGATGCGCATATCGATGACGCTGTTGAAGCTGTTACTAATACTATTATTCAGGCAGCTATGCTCTCCATTCCTAGAACATCAGGAAAACTACTAAAATATTCAAAACCATGGTGGAATCGTGACTGTCATGAAGCACTGAAAAAACAGAAAAAAGCATGGGGTATTTTTCGTAGATATCCTACTCTGCGAAACCTCATAGCCTTTAAAAGAGCCAAAGCAAATGCACGAAAAGTAAGAAGGCAGAGCCAGAGGGATTCCTGGATTTCATATGTGTCGTCAATAACATCCTCCACGCCTAGCAAGCGGGTTTGGGAAAGAGTTCGAAAAGCATGCGGCATATATAAAGACCACTCACTTTCCTTTTTAGAAAAAGATGGCCGAGTGATTAACACCATAGAAGGTAACTATTAGTAAGGCATTTGCTGCCGTTTCTTCCAGCAGAAACTATTCACCTGCATTTCTCTCTATGTAGCAGCACTCTGAAATAAATCCCATCGCATTCAACTCTTCCAAATCTGAGCCTTACAATAGAGCATTTACTATGGTGGAATTAAAGAGAGCTTTATTGCAGACACATAGGTCTTCTCCGGGTCTTGATGGAGTGAATTATGAAATGCTAAAGCATCTGTCCTATAAGTCACTGAATGCCCTTCTCACTCTTTACAATAGGGTGTGGAAGGAGCGTGCCTTTCCCAGTGCATGGAGGAGAGCTGTTGTCATTCCTATTCCTAAGCCAGGGAAAGATCCAAGGAATCCCTCCAACTATCGGCCAATTGCCCTTACGAGTTGCCTCTGCAAACTGTTTGAAAAGGTGGTAAACAGCCGCCTAGTCAGAGTGGTTTTCGAAAGGGAAGAACAACTGTAGATAACATGCTCCTCTTAGAGACATCTATTCGAAAAGCATTTGTAAGAAGAAGCCACCTTGTCTCGATATTCTTCGACATTGAAAAAGCTTATGATAAGGCATGGAGATACGGTATACTCCGGGATCTTCACGAGAGTGGCTTGCGCGGCAACGTACCAATTTTCATTCAAAATTTCTTGAACACTAGAACTTTTCAAGTAAGAATTGGCTCTGTTTTTTCGGATGTTTTTAAACAGGAAGAGGGTGTGCCTCAAGGCTGTGTGCTCAGTGTAACCCTGTTTAGTTTAAAAATAAATTCTGTACTAAAAGAACTTCCTCCCACCATCTTGGGATCTCTATATGTTGATGATCTGCAGATTAGCTGTCGAGGAGCAGACATGAGATATGTAGAGAGGCAACTGCAGATGGCTCTGAATAAGATCCAAGAATGGTCAGACAAACAAGGATTTACATTTTCGAAACAGAAAACTGTGTGCGTGCACTTTTGTAGGAAGCGAGGTCTCCATCCTGAACCTGAGTTATATCTACGAGGGCTATCCAGAAAGTAGATTACGTTTTGGAATAAAAAAATAAACAAAGTATAGGAAACAAATTTTATTATATACAGATGAAAGCCACACTCAAATACTACTTTTCTACATAGTCACCATACAAATTAAGGCATTTATCGTAGCGATGTACGACCTTGGAAATTTCTTCGTCGAAAAATTCGGCCGCCTGCGCCTTCAACCACTTCGTTACCTCTTCTTGCAGCTGTGCGTCGTCATCAAAACGCTGCATAGCCAGCCACTTCTTCATTGCTGGGAATAGGTGGAAGTCGCTCGGTGCCAGGTCGGGACTGTACGGTGGATGAGGAAACAACTCCCACTTAAAAGATTCAAGAACTTTACGAGTGACATTTGCCGTGTGGGGCCGGGCGTTGTCGTGAATCAACAAGATCTTAGAGCTCAACATTCCTCTGCGCTTGTTTTGAATTGCTCTTCTGAGTTTCCGGAGAGTTTGGCAATACCTTTGAGAGTTCAACGCTGCAGCCATTCGCTGATTTTTGTGGTCCTCTGTCAAGATTTTTGGAATCCATCTTGCACAAAACTTGTGGTAAGCAAGCTTTTCGCTGATGATTTCGTGCAACAAACTTCGCGAAATTTGTGGAAAACTCAAAGAAAGTTCCGTTATTGTGAAATTTCGATTTTCACGGACTTTAGCATCGACTTTTTCGAGAAGTTCGGCGGTCACTATGCTGGGGCTCCCACTTCGATCTTCGTCGTGAACATTGGTTCGGCCATTTTGAAATCTTATGACCCACTGACGCACTCCACCTTCAGTGATAATGTTGTCCCCATACACTTCACGAAGCTGCCGATAGATTTCTATCGGTTTACAGTTTTTTGCAGTCAGAAACCTTATTACTGAGCGCACCTCGCAGCTCGCGGGATTTTCAATTAACGCAGACATTTCAAACCGTCACAGTATCTGAACGGAGCACAGCACGAACCTCTCACTAGCACGGCTAGATGCAGACTGAGCTGCGCAACGCTCTGACCCCAAGATGGCCGCGCTAGCCCCGCCCCTAGCGGACACAGACGGAAACGTAATCTACTTCCTGGATGGCCCTCGTAAATGGTACAATTATTCCAGTTGCGCCCGAAGTAAAATTTTTAGGAGTGACGTTCGACCAGAAATTGACTTTCCTTTCTCATGTTTTAAACCTGAGAAAGAAGTGTCTAAAAACACTAAATATTTTAAAAGTGTTGGGGAACACCTCCTGGGGTGCAGAGCGTTGCTCCATGCTTCGCATTTACAGAGCGCTCGTCCGCTCTAAACTGGACTATGGCTCAGTAGTTTATGGATCCGCTCGCTCATCTGTTTTGTTAAAACTGGATCCTGTTCACAATCAAGGTCTGCGGATTTGTTCAGGAGCTTTCAGGACTTCTCCTGTGCAGAGCCTATATGTTGACTGTAACGAAACATCACTTTATCTGAGGCGTGAGCAATTGTCCCTTTTGCAATATTTTAATACTCTATCTCAACCTGAACATCGCAATAAGCTGTGCTTACTTGATAATGAGTGTAACACATTATTTGAAACACGTCCATCCTGTGTTCCTACTTTCCCTTTAAGAGTTCGCCCTGTCATTGAGGAACTCTCCCTCTCTGATATGCACCCCCAAGCAGTACAGAATTTTGAAATTCCACCTTGGGAAAATTCACGGATCCAGCTTCTTGATGTTTTTAAACATCACGTAAAGGCGAGCACTAACGAGATCGTTTACAGACAAATTTTCGCTGAGCACAGGCACAAATATAGCAGTTATCATCCGATATACACAGATGGATCAAAGTCAAATGATCATGTCGGGATGGCTTTTGTATTTGAAGATTACATTGAGAGCAGATGCCTGCACCATGCTTTCTCAGTCCTAACATCTGAACTATCTGCTATATATTATGGTCTTTTTTACATCTCAAAGCTCTGCCACAAAAAGTTCATAGTTTATACAGACTCGTATAGTGCTCTTAAATCCTTGGAAGCTTCTCCCAACACTCAGAATCCTGTGGTAGTGGATGTTCTCAAAATTCATAGAAATTTAACAATACGAGGAAATGAAATCCTGTACTGCTGGGTTCCCGGGCATACGGGAATAAAGGGAAACGAGCTTGCAGACATCGCGGCAAAATCTGCTGTCGAACTGTCCAGTCGCCTTATCCCTTTTAGAGACATCTGCTGTGTCATCAAGGGAAAGATACGAAAAAAATGGCAGCAAATTTGGGATGTTCAGCATCACAACAAGTTGAGAAACGTCAAGCCTAGAATTGAGCACTGGGATTTTGCTGGAAATCGTAAAGAGGACGTTCTTTTGACTCGACTCAGAATTGGTCACACCAGCGTCACACATAGCTATCTTCTCAAAGCTGAAAATGAGCCTGTTTGTTTTAATTGTAATGTTTGTTTATCTGTTCGTCATATTTTAATTGAGTGTCCATGTTTTAATAGTCTTCGCCAGAAATATTTTAATAGCTATGACTTACCTCTCGACCGTTTAATCGGAAGAGAGGTCAATTCTAATTTATTTTATTATTTCAAAGAGATTGGCTTTTATTACCAAATGTAATTTGTTTTGAAGACTGTGTCTTGAATGTTAATATGTGCTTTTAACTTGTTTTTATATGACTTCATCCTCTGGATTTGGTACATTTATCTACTTGTTTTTATTTATTGAATTTTAATGTCATCAATTGTAATCATCTCATCTTTTGTTTGGCGCATCATAATCATCTCTGGTTTTTGCGCCATAATCACTCACTCACTCAATTATTTCAGTTGCGCCCGAAGTAAAATTTTTAGGAGTGACGTTCGACCAGAAATTGACTTTCCTTCCCCATGTTTTAAACCTGAGAAAGAAGTGTCTAAAAACACTAAATATTTTAAAAGTGTTGGCGAACCCCTCCTGGGGTGCAGAGCGTTGCTCCATGCTTCGCATTTACAGAGCCCTGGTTCGCTCTAGACTGGACTATGGCTCAGTTGTTTACGGATCCGCTCGGTCATCAGTTTTGTTAAAACTCGATCCTGTTCACCATCAAGCTCTGCGGATTTGTTCAGGAGCTTTCAGAACTTCTCCTGTCCAGAGCCTGTATGTTGACTCTAACGAACCATCACTTTATCTGAGGCGTGAGCAATTGTCCCTATTGCAATATTTTAATATTCTATCACAACCTGAACATCCCAATAAAATGTACTTACTTGATGATGTGTGTAACACTTTATTTGAAACACGTCCATCCTGTGTTCCTACCTTTCCTTTAAGAGTTCGCCCTATCATTGAGGATTTTTCCCTCTCTGATATGCGCCCCCAAGCAGTACAGAATTTTGAATTCCCACTTTGGGAAAATGCACGGATTCAGCTTCTTGATGTTTTCAAGCATAACGTCAAAGCAAGCACCAATGACATCATTTATAGACAACTCTTCGCTGAGCACAGGAACAAATATAGCAGTTATCTTCCAGTTTATACAGATGGATCCAAGTCAACAGATCATGTCGGGATGGCATTTGTAATTGAAGACCACATGGGGGCAGACGCTCACCATGCCTCCTCTGTCTTAACATCTGAATTAACTGCAATATATTATTGTCTTTTGTACATCTCTAGGCTCTGCCACAAAAAGTTTATAGTTTATACAGACTCCTATAGTGAACTGAAATCTTTAGAAGCTTTTTCTAACACTCAAAACCGAGTCATAGTGGATGTTCTCAAGATACATATAAACCTAACGAGTCGTGGATATGAAATTCTGTACTGCTGGGTTCCCGGTCATGTGGGAATTAAAGGGAATGAGCTGGCAGATATCACAGCCAAATCTGCTGTTGAACTGTCCAATCGCCTCATCCCTTTTGGAGACATCTGTTGTGTTGTGAAAAAGAAGATACGAAAAAAATGGCAGCAATTTTGGGATGTTCAGCGTCAAAACAAGTTAAGACATGTAAAGCCTAGAATTGAGCATTGGGGTTTTGCTGGAAATCGTAAAGAAGTTCTTTTGACTCGCCTCAGAATTGGTGACACAAGAGTGACACATGGCTACCTTTTAAAAGCAGAGAATGAGCCTGTTTGTTCAAATTGTAATGTTTGTCTATCTGTCCGTCATATTTTAATTGAGTGTCCATATTTTAATAATCTTCGTCAGAAGTATTTTAATAGCTGTGACTTACCTCTCGACCGTTTAATCGGAAGAGAGGTGAATTGTAATTCATTTTATTATTTAAAAGAGACTGGCTTTTATCACCTAATGTAATTTGTTTTGAAAATTGTGTCTTGAATTTTAAATGTGTGGTTTTAACTTGTCTTTATTTGACTTCATCCTCTGGATTTGACACATTTGTCTACTTGTTTTTATTTATTCCATTTTAATTTCATCAATTGTACTCACCCCATCTCGCGTTTGGCGCACTATAATCAACTTTGGTTTTGCGCCATAATCTCTCACTCACTCAACCTAGTTCTGAAAAGTCTACTGCAAAAAAATTACGTACAGATTCAAATAAAAAAAATCATAACAATAGTCCCCGTTTCCTAGTCATCTCTAGTCCTTCTGGCGAAATGCATAAGATGTGTCCTTTCGTAATAAACAAATATATCCTATCTTGTATTGGTGAGCCGAGAAATATAAAGTGTCTCCGTTCCGGAGACTTGCTTATTGATACAAACTCAGCCACCCAGTCTGCTTCTTTACTTCAGATAACTAAACTTGGGCAAGCCAATGTCACTGTAACACCACATAAGTCACTCAACTATTGTCGGGGTGTAATCTCAGAATTCGACCTTCTGTATGTTTCTGAAGAAGAGATCGCTTCTGAGCTCTCCGAACAAAATGTCTGCGGTGTAAGGCGGATCAAGATTCGTAAGGAAGGTAAGTTGATAGACACGAAACACGTGATCCTTACCTTCAACACGCCTGATCTGCCTAAGAATATTAAGGCCGGATATCTAAATATTCCTGTAAGACCTTATATTCCAAACCCTATGCGATGTTTCCAATGCCAGCGTTTCGGCCATTCTAAGACGTCTTGTCGTGGCAACCTCACATGCGCCCGATGCTCACAGATTGGCCATGATTCTGAAAATTGTACCGCTGCGCCTCTTTGTATAAATTGCAAGGTTGAGCACCCAGCATTTTCACGCCTCTGCCCAAAATGGAAATTGGAAAAAGAAGTGCAGACTGCAAAGGTTACGAGGAACATCTCATATGCCGAAGCCAGAAGATTAGTCCAGAGCACACAGCTTCGACCAAATACATCATACGCCAGTGCTGTAAAATCATCTCGTACAGTCGCCACCCAAACATGAATAGGCACACAGACCCTACCAAATAAACCCCAACCGTCTACATCCAACAAGAAAAAAGAAAATGCGACCCATATAGTACAAAAGAAAGAAACAGTTATTCAAAGTAAGCCCAAAACTTCTACACATAAAATATCCAATAAAAATAGAAGTCGCAGTAATAGCTCTCTTGATGAGATGATTTCTGAATCTGCGGATTCAGACTTTATGGAAGTAGAAGAGGGTGTAGACGTTCCCAGGCATCTACTTCCACGAAAAACCAAACAAGAGCACAGAAAAAACAAAAATCATTCATAATGGCCACCCTCATGTCATGGAACTGTCGCGGTTTCCACCGCAATTTGCTTGACATCAAATCTCTTATAAATGCGTATCATCCTGTGTGCTTAGCTATACAGGAAACAAATCTGAAACCGGAACACCATGCAAAACTTCGGAGGTTTTCTTTCGTCAGGAAGGATAGCCTTGCAGGTGAGCGTTCCAGTGGAGGAGTGGGTCTCCTCTCCTCACTGGATTATCCCTCAAATGTACTTCCTTTGACGACATCCCTCCAAGTTGTCACTACTCAAATAAATTTTGATATTGTTGTTTCATTTGTTTCTTTGTATTTGCCTCCAAATGAGCGCATTTATCAGCAAGATTTAAATGATCTAATAGAGCAGCTGCCTGAGCCTTTTATCATAATAGGAGATTTTAACGGCCATAGTCCACTCTGGGGTAGCAAAGATACAAATTGCCGAGGAAGACCAATTGAGCAGATGATCGAAGATCACAGCCTTTGTCTCCTAAATAATGGGCAAGATACGTACTTCCATGAGCCTTGAAGCACATTCCACGCTGTGACCTTTTATTTGAGGCACGTCCATCCTGTGTGCCTTCTTTTCCTGTTAGAGTTCGTCCCCTCATTGAAGAATTCTCCCTGTTTGATATTTCGCCACAGGCAGTACAGCATTTTGAAATTGCACCTTGGGAAAATGCACTAATCCACCTTCTTGACATTTTCCACAATTACGGAAAAACAACTACTGATGAGAGCATCTACAGACAAATTTTTGCTGATCACAGGCAGAGTTACAGGAGTTATGTTCCCATATATACGGATGGCTCTAAGTCAGCTTGCCATGTTGGCATGTCATGTATAATTGGTGACCACATGGAAGGCAGACGTTTACACGACGCTTCCTCTGTCTTAACCTCCGAACTGACTGCCATATATTTTTTTTTTTTTTGCGCTTTTGTACGTTTCAACGCTGCACCATCTAAAATTCATTGTATATACGGACTCCTACAGTGCATTGAAAGCTTTAGAATCCTTTTCTAGCACTGAGAATCCTGTGATAGTGGATGTTCTCAAGTTGAATATTAAATTGAAATGTCGTGGATTTGAACTTCTGTACTGCTGGGTCCCCGGACATACAGGAATAAAGGGCAATGAGCTGGCGGATATCGCAGCGAAATCTGCTGTTGAAATGTCCGGCCGCCTCATCCCTTTTAAAGATATCCGTTGTGTCATAAAAGAGAAGATCCGAAAGAAATGGCAGCAACTTTGGGACCTTCAACTTCATAACAAGTTGAGAAGGGTGAAGCCTAAAATAGAGCATTGGGATACTACTAGCAATCGCAGGGAGGAAGTTCTTTTGACTCGCCTTAGAATTGGTCACAGTAGAGTGACACATAACTACCTTCTGAAAGCTGAGAACGAGCCTATTTGTGCAACTTGTAATGTTTGTCTTTCAGTTTATCACATTTTAATTGAATGTTCATATTTTAATAATCTTCGTGAGACGTATTTTAATAGCTGCGACCTGCCTCTCGACCGTTTAATCGGAAGAGAGGTCAATAATAATTTGTTTCACTACCTCAAGGAAACAGGTTTCTATTATTTAATTTGATTTTTGTCCTGAGATTTTATGTTGGAATTTTAATTAATCAGATGTTTTAGGATTTTATATCTATACTGCATCTCTCATTATCAAAGTTATAATCAGCATTTTCATCCCATCATTTAAATATCTTTTTACTTGCCTCGATTTTAAAAGTGTGCTGTTGTCTTTATATTTTTTGTTCCTTTAGTTTGTATGTTAAAAAAAAGAATCCTGTGTTTGGCGCATATGGCCTATTGAGCTTTGCGCCATAAAACTACTACTACTACTACTACTACTTTTGTTTGGCGCGTCATAATCATCTCTGGTTTTGCGCCATAATCACTCACTGACTCACTGACTGACTGACTCATTCCACGCTCTCGATCTTCCCATTTGTTCACCATCTCTGTTGCCATTTTGCACTTTTAGTGTCGGAAATGACCTGTACAACAGCGATCATTATCCCATTTTTGTATCTCTTGCACGAAGAGGAGCAAACCCCATATCGAGACTCCCTCGGTTTATACTGGACAGGGCAGACTGGGAACTCTTCTCTTCCATTGCAGAGCTCAGAGATCAAATGGTAGAAGATCGGCATATCGATGACGCTGTGGAAGCTGTTACTAATACTATTATTCAGGGAGCTATGCTTTCGATTCCTAGAACATCAGGAAAAATGCTTAATTATACGAAACCATGGTGGAATGGCGACTGTCATGAAGCACTGAAAAAACAGAAAAAAGCATGGGGTATTTTTCGTAGATATCCTACTCTGCGAAACCTCATAGCCTTTAAAAGAGCCAAAGCAAATGCACGAAAAGTAAGAAGGCAGAGCCAGAGGGATTCCTGGATTTCATATGTGTCCTCAATAACATCCTCTACGCCTAGTAAGCGGGTTTGGGAAAGAGTTCGAATAGCATGCGAAATGTATAAAGACCACTCACTTTCCTTTCTGGAAAAAGATGGCCGAGTGATTAGCTCCATAGAAGAAATTGCAAATACTATTGGTGAGACATTTGCTGCCGTTTCTTCAAGCAGAAACTATTCACCTGCATTTCTCTCTATCAAGCAACACTCTGAAATAAATCCCATCGCATTCAACTCTTCCAAATCTGAGCCGTACAATAGAGACTGTACTGTGGTTGAATTAAGGAGAGCTTTGTTGCAGACACATAGGTCTTGTCCTGGTCTAGATGGCGTGTATTATGAAATGCTAAAGCATCTGTCCTATAAGTCACTGAGTGCCCTTCTCACACTTTACAATAGAGTGTGGAAGGAGCGTACATTTCCCAGTGCATGGAGGAGAGCTGTTGTCATTCCTATTGCGAAGCCACGGAAAGACCCGAGGAATCCCTCGAACTATCGGCCAATTGCCCTTACCAGTTGTGTTTGCAAACTGTTTGAAAAGATGGTAAACAGCCGCCTAGTCTACTTCTTGGAAAAGAATAATATTATATCGCCTTATCAGAGCGGTTTTCGAAAGGGGAGAACGACCGTAGACAATATGCTTCTATTAGAGACATCTATTCGAAAAGCCTTTGTCAGAAGAAGTCACCTTGTCTCAATATTCTTCGACATTGAGAAAGCTTATGATAGAGTGAGTGAGTGAGTGAGTGAGTGATTATTATTATAACGCGCCAAACACAAGATGGGATGATTAGAATTGATAACATTAAAATTTAATAAATAAAAACAAGTAGATAAATTTACCAAATCCAGAGGATGAAGTCACATAAACAAAAGTTAAAAGCACACATTAAAATTCAAGACACACTCTTCAAAACAAATTATATTTGGTAATAAAAGCCAATCTGTTTTAAATAATAAAATAAATTACAATTGACCTCTCTTCCGATTAAACGGTCGAGAGGTGAAAGCTTATGATAAGGCATGGAGATACGGTATACTCCGGGATCTTCACGAGAGTGGCTTGCGCGGCAACCTACCAAATTTCATACAGAATTTCTTGAACGCTAGAACTTTTCAAGTAAGGATTGGCTCTGTTTTTTCGGGTGTTTTCCGACAGGAAGAGGGTGTGCCTCAAGGCTGTGTGCTTAGTGTAACGCTGTTCAGTTTAAAAATAAATTATGTATTAAAAGAACTTCCTCATACCATCTTCGGATCTCTATATGTATATGATTTACAGATTAGCTGTCGAGGAGCAGACATGAGATACATAGAGAGGCAATTGCAGATGGCTCTGAATAAGATCCAAGAATGGTCAGACAAACAGGGATTTACTTTTTCGAAACAGAAAACTGTGTGCGTGCACTTTTGTAGGAAGCGAGGTCTCCATCCTGAACCTGAGTTATATCTAAATGGTACAATTATTCCAGTTGAGCCCGAAGTAAAATTTTTAGGAATGACGTTCGACCAGAAATTGACTTTCCTTTCTCATGTTTTAAACCTGAGAAAGAAGTGTCTCAAAACACTAAATATTTTAAAAGTGTTGGCGAACACCTCCTGGGGTGCAGAGCGTTGCTCCATGCTTCGCGTTTACAGAGCGCTTATCCGCTCTAGACTGGACTATGGCTCAGCTGTTTATGGATCCGCTCGCTCATCTGTTTTGTTAAAACTCGATTCTGTTCACCATCAGGGTTTGCGGATTTGTTCAGGAGCTTTCAGGACTTCTCCTGTACACAGCCTATATGTTGACTCTAACGAACCACACTTTATCTGAGGCGTGAGCAATTGTCCCTTTTACAATATTTTAATATTTTATCCCAACCCGAACATCCCAATAAGCTCTGCTTACTTGATAATGAATGTAACACACTATTTGAAACACGTCCATCCTCTGTTCCTACTTTTCCTTTAAGAGTTCGCCCTGTCATTGATAAATTTTCCCTCTCTGATATGCACCCCCAAGCAGTACAGGATTTTGAAATTCCACCTTGGAAAAATTCACGGATTCAGATCCTTGATGTTTTTAAACATCACGTGAAGGCGAGCACTAACGAGATCGTTTACAGAGAACTCTTCGCTGAGCACAGTCAGAAATATTGCAGTAATTATCCGATATACACAGACGGATCAAAGTCAAATGATCATGTCGGGATGGCTTTTGTATTTGAAGATTACATTGAGGGCAGATGCCTACACCATGCTTGCTCAGTCCTAACATCTGAACTAACTGCAATATATTATGCTCTTTTGTACATCTCGAAGCTCTGCCACAAAAAGTTCATAGTTTATACAGACTCGTATAGTGCTCTTAAATCTGTGGAAGCTTTTCCCAACACTCAGAATCCTGTGGTAGTAGATGTCCTGAAAATTCATATAAATTTAACGATTCGCGAATATGAAGTCCTGTACTGCTGGGTTCCTGGACATACTGGAATAAAGGGAAATGAGCTTGCAGATATTGCAGCCAAATCTGCTGATGAACTGACTAGTCGCCTTATCCCTTTTAGAGATATCTGCTGTGTCATCAAGGGAAAAGTCCGGAAAAAATTGCAGCAAATTTGGGATGTTCAGCTTCAAAACAAGTTAAGACATGTAAAACCTAGAATTGAGCATTGGGAATCAACCAAAAATCGTAAGGAGGAATTTCTTTTGACTCGCCTCAGAATTGGTCACACTAGAGTCACACATAACTATCTTCTCAAAGCTGAAAACGAGCCTGTTTGTTCTAATTGTAATGTTTGTTTATCTGTTCGTCATATTTTAATTGAGTGTCCATGTTTTAATAGTCTTCGCCAGAAATATTTTAATAGCTGTGACTTACCTCTCGACCGTTTAATCGGAAGAGAGGTCAATTGTAATTTATTTTGTTATTTGAAAGAAACTGGCTTTTATCACCTAATGTAATTTGTTTTAAAGATTGTATCTTGAATTTTAAATGTGTGGTTTTAACTTGTGTTTATATGACTTCATCCTCTGGATTTGATACATTTGTCTACTTGTTTTTATTTATTGTATTTTAATTTCATCAATTGTACTCACCCCATCACGTGTTTGGCGCACTATAATCATCTTTGGTTTTGCGCCATAATCTCTCACTCACTCACCCCTAGTATTTTCCCGAACTGCCCAAAATATATTTCAAGGGAATTTATCGTGAGAGAAAGCCCAGATGAACGTCGTAAAAGGCTAGAAAATAAAAATCTTCAGTGGGCTGTAACTGAAAGTATATCTCAGTTTCAGACGAATGAAAAAGAAAAATCCTTTTCTTCTTTTTCTGAATTTTTAGATAAGATGGAAAAAGAAAAGCTACCTGGCTCGTGGAACTGTATTAAAAGAGCACGGGAAGCTATCTTTTTAATTATTGAACTAACACCGTGCCCTGAAATAAGTATTTCAGCATTAATAAACGAAAAACTTGAACTTTCAGTTTACATTGGGAAAACTGAAATTAAAAAATTTAATAATTTAACTTTGCCAGCATCTGTTGGCAATGTAGATGAGGTAATTTCTATTTTAAACGCTTTGTTGTCGTATGAATTTAAAAGTGATGTGCAGAATTTAAGAATAAATTCTGTTTGTGAAACTTTAGAAAATATTGAAGAACAATACGATGAAAATAAGCAGAAAGCCATACAATTCATTAGGGAGCAATTAACATTAATTAATACATCCAAAGAAAACTTACGGTATTCTCTAGAGAGTATGATACTATTCAGTATTTTATGTACAATTTCACCCCATGCTTATAAATTTTTAAGGAGTTCTGGGTGTATTTTGGCTCCTCACCCTCGGACAATTCAAAGGTTATGCTCATCTTTGGTAGCTAATCCTCAGAATGAACAATGCGAAGAGGACTTTTTAAAACACTTAAAACAAAAAAGTCCTTTACTTCAAGAATGCTATCGCATAGTTACAATGATGATCGGTGAAATTCACATAAAACCATATGTTGACTATAAAGCTGGCAACATTGTAGGCATGGCTTACAATTCTGAAAACATAGCTACAAGTGCACATGTTTTCATGATTCAGAGTCTGCTGTCTAATTTTAAAGAAGTCATTCAGATAATCCCTGTAAAAAATATAACTGCTGAAATTCTTTTTAATTTCGTGCGTAGAGCAATCTTAAGTTTAGAAAAACTTGGTTTCTCAGTTATCTGTGTTGTCAGTGACAATAATGCCATTAATAGGAAAACTATGTCTTTTCTTACATCTCCTCCAAAATTAAGCATAGTGTATCCACATCCATCGGATGCCACTCGGCCACTATTCTTTATTATTGATTCTGTTCATATATTTAAATGCATACGGAACAATTGGCTCAATCAAAAAAGTGCTGATCAGACATTTTATTATCCAGATTTCGAAACTTTAAATTCAAATTTCTTAATGGCATCCTTTTCTACTTTAAGACAACTTCATAGCATAGAAAGCATAAATTTAGTCAAATATGCTTATGGATTGAATTTGAAAGCATTGTGTCCATCAAATTTTGAAAGACAGAATGTTAAACTTGTATTGGATATATTTAATCCATATGTGATTCAAGCACTTTTGAAATTAGGCAATGAACACCAACTAAAAAATTATAAATTCACAGCGAATTTTATTGACATTATATACAAATGGTGGTGCATCATGAACGTGAAAACGCCTTTCAAAGGAGATAGTTTCCGAGATGAATTTCAGAGACCTATTTCTGATTAGTGTCATATAAATTCCAAGTTTCTAGAAAAATTTCTCCTTTGGCTCGGTTACTGGAAAGAAATTCTTCAACAGGCACTCTTACAAAGGATACACTATTGGCTATCAGTCATACAAGTCATGGTATAATGGGGATGTCAAAATATTACCTTCATGAGCTGAAATTTAAGTACTTTCTTCCAGGAAAAATTCAAACTGATGCCCTGGAAGCCAGATTTGGGAAATACAGGTCTTTAGCCGCATCACAATATTTAGTATCTGTAAGACAAGTCTATAAAGCAGAAACAAAATTGCGTCTCCAGAACTTTTTACCCCTTACTCTCAATTCGAGCACATATGGAAAAATAAAAATTAGCAGCACTGACAACAGAATCGAAGTGGATGAAATTGAAGAAGAGTTTACAGAATTTGACATAAGTATTACAGAAAAGGATTTTGAAGATGCTGAAACTTTTACCAGTATTAACATACCTGTCAGGTTATTGTACAAGAGCTGCTCTAAAAAAACTTAAATGCAATTCCTGTTTTAAACTTTTAGTTACAGATAAAGTATTGGAAAATAATCAAAATTATTCCTTAATTAAAAATATGAGCCGAGGAGGTTTGTTATGCCCTCGAGCCGATGTTGTTAATGTAATTATGTATAATTACGTAACAGTTCAAAAACTTCTATCAGTGAACAATGAACAAAAATTTTTAAAAAGCAAAATTCAGAGACAAATAACAGTCAAATCAACTTTACAAAATTTGAAAGACTGTGATGTATTTATGGATGCATGTGAAATCGGTCATTCGGCTGATGTTATAATAAAATATTAAGTAATGGCAGCAACAAATTCTTTATTGAATAATTATTGCAAAAAAATGAATGATTTGCCTAAGCCTGTAGTTAAAAGGCGCAAAATACAAACTATTTAAACCAAAATATGAATTTTTACCTGCTACAGGGAATGTATGCATTTCTATATATTTGCACGCATTAAAATTTCCGAAATTCTTTTTTGCAAAGAAATGGAATATATTGTCATACATATATACGCATGCATATACATACGTATGGAAATAAAAATATATGGCATGATATTTCATAAAGACTACAATTTAAATTCTTTCTAAAGATAGAAATGTAGTCTTTATGAAATATTATGCCATACATTTTTATTTGATGAAATGCAGTCTGTGATAAAAAAAGCAATATTTATCGTTCCCCTTTTACAGAGTACTTTTCAAGTAAGAATTGGCTCTGCTTTATCAAATGTTTTTGAACAGGAAGAGGGTGTGCCTCAAGGCTGTGTGCTTAGTGTAACGCTGTTCAGCCTAAAAATAAACTGTATTAAAAGAACTTCCTCCCACCATCTTGGGATCTCTATATGTAGATGATTTACAGATTAGCAGTCGAGGGGCAGACATGAGATACATAGAGAGGCAATTGCAGATGGCTCTGAATAAGATCCAGGAATGGTCAAACAAACAGGGATTTACTATTTCAAAACAGAAAACTGTGTGTGTGCACTTTTGTAGGAAGCGTGGTCTCCATCCTGAACCTGAGTTATATCTAAATGGTACAATTATTCCAGTTGCGCCTGAAGTAAAATTTTTAGGAGTGACGTTCGACCGAAAATTGACTTTCCTTTCTCATGTTTTAAACCTGAGAAAGAAGTGTCTAAAAACACTAAATATTTTAAAAGTGTTGGCGAACACCTCCTGGGGTGCAGAGCGTTGCTCCACGCTTCGCATTTATAGAGGCCTTATCTGCTCTAGACTGGATTATGGCTCAGTTGTTTACAGATCCGCTCGCTCATCTGTTTTGTTAAAACTAGATCCTGTTCACCATCAAGCTCTGCGGATTTGTTCAGGAGCTTTCAGGACCTCTCCCGTCCAGAGCCTCTACGTTGACTGTAACGAACCATCACTTTATCTGAGGCGTGAGCAATTGTCCCTCTTGCAATATTTTAATATTCTAACACAACTTGAACATCTCAATAAGCTGTACTTACTCGATATTGTGTGTAACACTTTATTTGAAACGCGTCCATCCTGCGTTCCTACCTTTCCTTTAAGAGTTCGCCCTGTCATTGAGGAACATTCCCTGTCTGATATGCGCCCCGAAGCAGTACAGAATTTTGAAATTCCACCTTGGGAAAATTCACGGCTTCAGCTTCTTAATGTTTTCAAACATCATGTGAAGGCAAGCACTAACGAGATCCTGTACAGACAACTTTTCGCTGAACACAGGCACAAATATAGCAGTTATTATCCGATATATACAGATGGATCAAAGTCAAAAGATCATGTCGGGATGGCATTTGTATTTGAAGATTACATAGAGAGCAGGTGCCTACACTATGCTTTCTCAGTCCTAACATCTGAACTAACTGCAATATATTATGCTCTTTTGTACGTCTCGAAGCTCTGCCACAAGAAGTTCATAGTTTATACAGACTCGTATAATGCTCTTAAATCTTTGGAAGATTTTCCCAACACTCAGAATCCTGTGGTAGTGGATGTTCTGAAAATTCATATAAATTTAACGATTCGAGGATATGAAGTCCTGTACTGCTGGGTTTCTGGACATGCTGGAATAAAGGGAAGTGAGATTGCAGATATTGCAGCAAAATCTGCTGTTTAACTGTCTAGTCGCCTTATCCTTTTTAGAGATATCTGCTGTGTCATCAAGGGAAAGGTCCGGAGAAAATGGCAGCAAATTTGGGATGTTCAGCTTCAAAACAAGTTAAGACATGTAAAACCTAGAAATGAGCATTGGGAATCAACCAAAAATCGTAAGGAGGAAGTTCTTTTGACTCTCCTCAGAACTGGTCACACTAGAGTGACACATAACTACCTTTTAAAAGCTGAAAATGAGCCTGTTTGTTCAAATTGTAAAGTTTGTCTATGTGTCCGTCATATTTTAATTGAGTGTCCAAGTTTTAATAATCTTCGTCAGAAATATTTTAATAGCTGTGACTTACCTCTCGACCGTTTAATCGGAAGAGAGATCAATATTAATTTATTTTATTATTTAGAATAGACTGGCTTTTATTATCTAATGTAATTTGTTTTGGAGACTGTGTCTTGAATTTTAATGTGTGCTTTTTAACTTGTTTTTATATGACTTCATCCTCTGGATTTGGTACATTTGTATACTTGTTTTTAATTATTGTATTTTAATTTCATCATTTGTAATCATCCCATATCGTGTTTGGCGCGCTATGATCATCTTTGGTTTTGCGCCATAATCTCTCACTCATTCACTGCACAATGGAGCTGTTTTCCTCTTAAAGGATTCTTTCGAGTTCCATTCATGGAGTCAAACAAATTGTCAATCTTTAGAATGAACTCTACTGTTGGATCAGCACTTGCTTCTATCAGTCAAGACAAAATACACAGGTTCATTCCTGCTGCTATTGTGTGGCTGAACACTTGTGCAGCAAGAGCAACTTTCATGGAGTTTAATCCCATTGTATTTAAGTGTGCATCAGTCATTTCCGGTGCACAGCGGATAAGCAGTGTTTTATCTACTTCATGGAAGTCTCGAATGTATTTGCAGAGTTGCCAACTCTCCCGATTTAGGCGGGAGACTCCCGATTTTCGACCGCTCTCCCGCCAACCCGATTTACAATATATTTCTCCCGACTTTTTCTTATTCTTAATATTTCTCACGATTTTTATGCAGTTTGGCTTAATACTTTGTTATATGAATAAAAAAAGTGCTTTTGGCCCAAGGCCCAAGGCGTTTGACTTCCGGAGTACCTTTGCAACTTAATGCAATTACCTCCACAACTTCGATAAGGAAACTGAGTTGAGTAAGAAAAAGCATTGGCTAAAGGAAAAATGAACAAACCATTAAGGGTTTACTATGAAAGAAATGAATAAGGAGTCCACATAAGGGACGAGTAATTCTCTCTGCTTTCAACTTGTAATTCAAGATTGAAAGAGAGAGAGGTGTTGATTGAGGCGAATTCCGGAACGCATTGCGTTAATGGAATCGGAAAGGTTGAAAGAGAACAGCCGGGAAACATGGTGTTCCAGGGCTTGGGAAAGGTAATATTAGGTAATACGGACAGCCGCAGTGATAGCTAATGCCTTGGGGATGAGCGGGGGGGGGGAAGAGTCTTACGACTAAAACTGGAATCCAGGGAAGAAGGAGCGAAGAGGAGGGGGGGTAGTCAATTCAGGAAGGCGAAAAGTTCTCCGACCGCCCGTGGCGAGAGGAGAATAGGAGCAACTTTTCGAGCGGAAAAGAACCGTGAGGAAAGTTAGCTGTGAAAAAGACGGAGAAATTATTAGAAGAGGATTTAAAGGGACGGAGATAGAGCTAAGGAAGGAAGTAAAATGAATTAAAGGAAGGGAAACGATTTAAGGGGGAGAGCGAGATTTAAATTTAATTATTGAAGAAGGTCTTGAAGTGATGAAATGCAAGCTCGTGATACCTGTGCAAAAATAAGGAGTTGATAAGTTATAGTTAGGTAAAAGAAGCTCTGCAGGAATGATAAAGTAATGGATTAATTATTGCTGTATTAGTTAAGTCTTAGTTTTTATGGTTTTATTAGTAGTTAAATTAGTTTGGATAGATTGATTTTAATTATTGCTAACCCTCAAGGGGCTCACATTTGTGAGTACGGGTGTGGCAATCCCGAGGTACCCTAGCCCTTCAGGGGATCATCTTCTTGATGAGACGGGTGTCACGATCCTGGAGCCCCAGTGATCTATTCTCTTTTCCGTCTCCTCTCCTCTTGGCTGGAACTTTTTCCCTTCCCTTCTCCCTGGTGGTTTCTCTCTACGGAGTTTGGGGCTCGTCACGAGAGGCTGGAACAGACCTTGTTTCTAGTTTTCGAGTGGCGAGAAAACTGCCCACGTGTTTGCCGTGCGTGGAGACCCGTGTCGCTGGAAAGGAGGGTCCTGGTAGTTGAGGGGCGAGGTACTGTCCCCAACACACTGCTTTGGCCTCTGCTTCAGCTAAACGGGAGGCACCTTAGTCGTCCTCACGGGTGTCAATCGGCTGGTCACTAGTCCTTGTGTCAGTGGCTTGGGGTCAAGCTCTCGGGAGTACCTGCTTTCGGGAAAGCCGACTGTGGGGCTTCAGTTTGCGTATAGGTCCGGCTAGCCCTAACACAGGAATCTGTGTTCCCTTGTAGGGCTCCGTGGTGGGCGGGGCCGTCGGACCCGAATCTATTCTCTTTCCAATATGGCTAACTCACATATATTCTTAATCAAAGACTTTGAAGTCAGTCCCGTCACTCAAAACACCAATTCAGATAAATCTACTACTAAAAAAGCACGTACCGATGCAAATGCAAATGACCCTAACAGCCCTCGTTTCGTTGTAGTCTCAAGTCCTTCTGGCGAAATTCAAAAGTTATCTCCGTTTATAATTCAGAAGTATATTCATTCCTCCATTGGTCAGCCAAAAAACATAAAGCGTCTCCGATCCGGAGATTTGCTTATCGATACAATTTCAGCTGTACAGTCTGCCTCCCTCCTAAGATTAACCAAACTAGGACAAATTGATATTACAGTATCTCCACATAAAACACTTAATATTTGTAGAGGCGTAATCTCGGAAGTCGACCTTCTGTCTGTTTCTGAAGAAGAGTTCGTTTCCGAGCTAGCCGATCAAAATGTCAGTGCTGCCAGGCGGATCAAGATGCGTAAGGAAGGTCAGTTGATTGACACGAAACACGTGATCCTGACCTTCAAAACGCCTGATCTGCCTAAGAATATTAAGGCTGGATATCTCAATTGTCCTGTACGTCCATACATTCCAAACCCGATGCGATGCTTCCAGTGCCAGCGTTTTGGCCATTCCAAGATGTCCTGTCGTGGGACCCTGACGTGCGCTCGGTGTTCGTCGGTTGGCCACGACAGCGATAATTGCACTGCTGCAGCACTGTGTATTAATTGCAAGGGCGACCATCCAGCATTTTCCCGTTCCTGTCCAAAATGGAAATTAGAAAAGGAGGTGCAGGCCATAAAAGTTTCTAGGAACATTTCGTATGCCGAAGCCAGAAGGCAAGTTCAAAGCACACAGCCTCAATCAAACAAATCATATGCCAAAGCCGTGAAATCAACCCGCACAATAGCCACCCAAACTTCCATAAATACACAGACTCCACCAAATAAAAACCAGCAGCCTGCAAGCAAGAAAAAAGAAAATCCAACACATATCATACAAAATAAAGAAATAGCAATCCCGAGCAAACCCAAAACTGTGCCTCCAAAAATAGAAACCAAAAATAAAAGTCCCAGCAATAGTTCTGCAAATGAAATTATTTCTGAATCTGCAGATTCAGACAGTATGGAAGTGGAAGACGGTCTAGAAGTTGCAGATCATCTGCTTCCGCGCAAAACTAAAAAGGAACACAGGAACGACAAACATCAATCATAATGGCCACCCTCGTCTCATGGAACTGTCGCGGTTTCCACCGAAATTTGCTCGACATCAAAGCCATAATCAATGCTTATCATCCTGTATGTTTCGCAATACAGGAAACAAATCTAAAACCAGAACAACAGGCAAAACTTCGGAGGTTTTCTTTCGTCAGGAAAGATAACATTGCAGGTGAGCGTGCCAGTGGAGGTGTAGGTCTCCTCACCTCACTGTATTATCCCTCAAATGTGCTTTCTTTGACGACATCCCTCCAAGTTGTCGCTACTCAAACAAATTTTGATATTGTTGTTACAGTCGTTTCTCTGTATTTGCCTCCAAATGAGCATATTGATCAGCAAGATTTAAATGGTCTTTTAGAGCAGCTGCCTGAGCCTTTCATCATAATAGGAGATTTTAACGGCCATAGTCCGCTCTGGGGTAGTAAGGATACTAATTGCCGAGGAAGACAAATTGAGCAGATGATCGAAGATCATAGCCTTTGTCTCCTCAATAATGGGCAAGATACTTACTTCCATGAGCCCTCAAAAACATTCCATGCTCTCGACCTTGCCATCTGTTCACCACCTCTGTTGCCTTTTTGCACTTTTAATGTGGGTAAAGATCTTTACAACAGTGATCATTATCCCATTCTTGTGTCTCTTGCACGAAGAGGAGCAAACCCCATGTCGAGATCCCCTCGATTCATACTGGACAGGGCAGACTGGGAACTCTTCTCTTCCATTGCAGAGCTCACAGATGAAATGGTAGAAGATGCGCATATCGATGACGCTGTTGAAGCTGTTACTAATACTATTATTCAGGCAGCTATGCTCTCCATTCCTAGAACATCAGGAAAACTACTAAAATATTCAAAACCATGGTGGAATCGTGACTGTCATGAAGCACTGAAAAAACAGAAAAAAGCATGGGGTATTTTTCGTAGATATCCTACTCTGCGAAACCTCATAGCCTTTAAAAGAGCCAAAGCAAATGCACGAAAAGTAAGAAGGCAGAGCCAGAGGGATTCCTGGATTTCATATGTGTCGTCAATAACATCCTCCACGCCTAGCAAGCGGGTTTGGGAAAGAGTTCGAAAAGCATGCGGCATATATAAAGACCACTCACTTTCCTTTTTGGAAAAAGATGGCCGAGTGATTAGCTCCATAGAAGAAATTGCGAATACTATTGGTGAGACATTTGCTTCCGTTTCTTCCAGCAGAAACTATACACCTGCATTTCTTTCTATGAAGCAGCACTCTGAAATAAATCCCATCGCATTCAACTCTTCCAAATCTGAGCCTTACAATAGACTTTACAATGCTTGAATTAAGGAGTGCTTTATTGCAGACACATAGGTCTTCTCCGGGTCTTGATGGAGTGAATTATGAAATGCTAAAACATCTGTCCTGTAAGTCACTGAATGCCCTTCTCACTCTTTACAATAGGGTGTGGAAGGAGCATGCCTTTCCCAGTGCATGGAGGAGAGCTGTTGTCATTCCTATTCCTAAGCCAGGGAAAGATCCAAGGAATCCCTCCAACTATCGGCCAATTGCCCTTACGAGTTGCCTCTGCAAACTGTTTGAAAAGATGGTAAACAGCCGCCTAGTCTACTTCTTGGAAAAGAATGATGTTATATCGCCTTATCAGAGTGGTTTTCGAAAGGGAAGAACAACTGTAGATAACATGCTCCTCTTAGAGACATCTATTCGAAAAGCATTTGTAAGAAGAAGCCACCTTGTCTCGATATTCTTCGACATTGAAAAAGCTTATGATAAGGCATGGAGATACGGTATACTCCGGGATCTTCACGAGAGTGGCTTGCGCGGCAACCTACCAATTTTCATTCAAAATTTCTTGAACACTAGAACTTTTCAAGTAAGAATTGGCTCTGTTTTTTCGGATGTTTTTGAACAGGAAGAGGGTGTGCCTCAAGGCTGTGTGCTCAGTGTAACCCTGTTTACTTTAAAAATAAATTCTGTACTAAAAGAACTTCCTCCCACCATCTTGGGATTTCTATATGTTGATGATCTGCAGATTAGCTGTCGAGGAGCAGACATGAGATATGTAGAGAGGCAACTGCAGATGGCTCTGATTAAGATCCAAGAATGGTCAGACAAACAGGGATTTACATTTTCGAAACAGAAAACTGTCTGCGTGCACTTTTGTAGGAAGCGAGGTCTCCATCCTGAACCTGAGTTATACTTGAATGGTACAATTATTCCAGTTGCGCCTGAAGTAAAATTTTTAGGAGTGACGTTCGACCGAAAATTGACTTTCCTTTCTCATATTTTAAACCTGAGAAAGAAGTGTCTAAAAACACTAAATATTTTAAAAGTGTTGGCGAACACCTCCTGGGGTGCAGAGCGTTGCTCCATGCTTCGCATTTACAGAGCGCTTATCCGCTCTAAACTGGACTATGGCTCAGTTGTTTATGGATCCGCTCGGTCATCTGTTTTGTTAAAACTGGATCCTGTTCACCATCAAGGTCTGCGGATTTGTTCAGGAGCTTTCAGGACTTCTCCTGTGCAGAGTCTATATGTTGACTGTAACGAACCATCACTTTATCTGAGGCGTGAGCAATTGTCCCTTTTGCAATATTTTAATACTCTATCTCAACCTGAACATCCCAATAAGCTGTGCTTACTTGATAATGAGTGTAACACATTATTTGAAACACGTCCATCCTGTGTTCCTACTTTCCCTTTAAGAGTTCGCCCTGTAATTGAGGAACTCTCCCTCTCTGATATGCACCCCCAAGCAGTACAGAATTTTGAAATTCCACCTTGGGAAAATTCACGGATCCAGCTTCTTGATGTTTTTAAACATCACGTAAAGGCGAGCACTAACGAGATCGTTTACAGACAAATTTTCGCTGAGCACAGGCACAAATATAGCAGTTATTATCCGATATACACAGATGGATCAAAGTCAAATGATCATGTCGGGATGGCTTTTGTATTTGAAAATTACATAGAGGGCAGATGCCTGCACCATGCTTTCTCTGTCCTAACATCTGAACTAACTGCAATATATTATGCTCTATTGTACATCTCAAAGCTCTGCCACAAAAAGTTCATAGTTTACACAGACTCGTATAGTGCTCTTAAATCCTTGGAAGCTTTTCCCAAAACTCAGAATCCTGTGGTAGTGGATGTTCTCAAAATTCATAGAAATTTAATGATACGAGGATATGAAATCCTGTACTGCTGGGTTCCCGGGCATACGGGAATAAAGGGAAACGAGCTTGCAGACATCGCGGCAAAATCTGCTGTCGAACTGTCCAGTCGCCTTATCCCTTTTAGAGACATCTGCTGTGTCATCAAGGGAAAGATACGAAAAAAATGGCAGCAAATTTGGGATGTTCAGCATCACAACAAGTTGAGAAACATCAAACCTAGAATTGAGCATTGGGATTTTGCTGGAAATCGTAAAGAGGACGTTCTTTTGACTCGACTCAGAATTGGTCATACCAGAGTCACACATAGCTATCTTCTTAAAGCTGAAAATGAGCCTGTTTGTTTTAATTGTAATGTTTGTTTATCTGTTCGTCATATTTTAATTGAGTGTCAATGTTTTAATAGTCTTCGCCAGAAATATTTTAATAGCTGTGACTTACCTCTCGACCGTTTAATCGGAAGAGAGGTCAATTCTAATTTATTTTATTATTTAAAAGAGATTGGCTTTTATTACCAAATGTAATTTGTTTTGAAGATCGTGTCTTGAATGTTAATATGTGCTTTTAACTTGTTTTTATATGACTTCATCCTCTGGATTTGGTACATTTATCTACTTGTTTTTATTTATTGAATTTTAATGTCATCAATTGTAATCATCTCATCTTTTGTTTGGCGCGTCATAATCATCTCTGGTTTTTGCGCCATAATCACTCACTCACTCACTCACTCTTAATTATTGCTAATTTTTAAAATTAACTTTAATGTTAAAAATCTGGCCCGTGATATACGAAAAGGTGAGGTCCTGATAAATGGGGGGAGGTCATGTTTAGTGGTACAGATGTAGGTCGCGATAAACGAGGCCGGATTAGGTCTGGCGGGCAGTGATGTAAAAAAAAAAAAGAGTTAATTAAGGGTCGCCGGGTTAGGCCCGTGAAGTGCTGGTTAAAGTTTAAATTTAAAAATTAGAAAGAATTCCTAGTCAAGCAAGCACCTCCGCTTTGGCTTCCTAGGAAAGATGTTAAATGTTCTATCAAGAACGCTCCTAGGTCGCTTAGCAGAGCTGGGCTCTGCTGGATTATAAGCAGGAAGTGAGTGTAAGACCGGGTTTTCGATCTGAGATAGTCTATTGAAAAACTTGGCCGAATTTTGCCGAAAAAAGGCGTTCAGGGGTAAAATTTTGAGATCATTATGTAGCACTTCATTCCGGACGAAATAATGAGCATTGGTGAGTATGCGAAGCGTAACACTCTGGAATACTTGGAGTTTCTTTAGGTGGCTGTTGACCAGATGATAGCTGCATAGGTGAGGATGGGAAAGATGGTACTGCGATAAAGGAGGATCTTGTTGCTGAGGGAGAGGTTGCTGGTTCGGTTGATAAGCGACATTAGTTGAGTTCTGACGGTTCTTGCTTTGGCTATTGTATAGTTGATATGGGTACTCCAGAGTAGCTTCGCATCTAGATAGACTCCCAGATATTTATAGGAATCCACCCAGGGTATCTCCTCATCAAATAACCTGAGTGGTTGGAGTTGACTATGAACATTCCTCTTTCTGGAAAAGAAAACGGTGGCGGCACTTTTTGCGACGTTAATTTTGATTTTCCAGGTAATGAGCCAGGACTCCAAGTCTGTTAAATAAAGTTGAAGGTGATTGAGAGTGGCGTTAAGTGTTGGGTGCTGAGAAATGATGGCTGTGTCGTCTGCGTAAAGGGCTAGATCGACACTTGGTGATTGTGGTATGTCATTTACATACAAGTTGAAGAGCGTAGCGCTAAGAATTCCTCCCTGAGGCACTCCCGCCAGGATAGGACGAGGAGAAGAGACAGAATATTTAACTTTGACAGAAAAGGTACGATTATTGAGGTAAGAGTGCATTATGTGCACAAAATTAGCCGAAATTTCAAGTCGCATGAGCTTGAATAAAATTGCGATATGCCAACACCTGTCGAAAGCCTTTGCTACGTCCAAATAGACTATAGTTGTAGGCTTTCCACTGCGAGATCCTGTGTGAATGATTTCTACTACCCTCAGTAGCTGGGTCTGAGTTGAGTGTTTTGCGCGAAAACCGAATTGTTGAGGAATAATAATATTTCGGCTTCGGCAGAAATCATTCAGGTATCTAAGCAGTATAGCTTCGTAGATTTTACTAAGTGAAGACAGGAGGCTGATCGGTCTATAATTTTGAGGGACCTTAGGGTCCATGCCAGGTTTTAGAATAGGAATGACTAAAGCATTCTTCCAGCTATTAGGATAACATTTTAACCTTAGCATTGAGTTAATCAAAACTGCTAGGTAAAATATGAATTTAATAGGCAAAATTTTAATCATGCGATTAGAAATCCTATCAAGGCCGGGTGCTTTTGCAGGGGTGAGATTTTTGACAATTGCAGAAATCTCAGTCATGGTTGTGGTGATGGGTTCCTCAGATTGTGTATCTGAGGAGAGAAATTCTTCAACTTGGTGTTGAACTTCATGCGTGTGCGTTGCACAGGTATCGAACATGAGTCCAGTGTTTAATGAGAATTGTGTTTGAAGACTGTCCGCTATGCGTTCAGCCTTCTCAGTGTCTGTTAATGCCATCCGGTAATTGACCGTGCCCATTAGGGGGGGAATGTCATGTTTAGGTTTGCGTAGCCGTGCGCTAGCAACCCAGAGGCTATTGTCAGAAGTCTTTAAGGACTTAAGATAGTTTGAGTATTTATCATCTGCAAATTTTTTAATGTCTGACTTGATCTCATTCTGGATTCTTCGCAGTTGTACTCGAAAGGATTCTAAACGTGTGTTTTGCCAATCTTTGCGAAGACGGTTTTTAATTTTGATTTTATCCTTAATGAAGTCAGGTAATTTATAGTGATTAGGTCTGAATTTGGGTTTGGAAGCAGCTGTGAACGCACTTCCCAGGGTTTGGTTGAGCCTGTCAATGGCTAAGTCAACCTCCTGATTATCGTTAATTTTGATAGGGGGAGAATACCATTTTCCAAAACATACCGAAAGTTGTCCCAGTTAGTCGAGACTTGCGCCGGTAAATTTTGATTGATTTTGGTAGTTTTAAGGGTGAGGTGAACCGGATAATGGTCAGAGGACAGTTCCGGAATCACTTTGATCGAATAATCTAATGGAATATTTTTAAATAAGGCCAAATCAATAATGGAAGGAGCACCTAACCCCCCAGGAAACTGGTAATGGGTAGGTGAGTTCGGCGCTATAATTTGGATACGGGCGTCCTGAGCCCAGATTTTGAGTTTATCGCCATAGTTGTTGGCAGTGACACAATCCCAACTTCTATGACGGGCATTTAAATCTCCTGCGATAATCAGGTTATTTGCAACACCACTTAATTTTCTGAGATCAGAGAGAAATGCAGGTCCCTGTCTCGGAGGCATGTAGCAGGACGCTACTGCTATTGGGGGGAGGGATTTTGAATATGAATTTGGATAATTGTCGCTTCTAGGGCCTCCAGTGGTGGCGTGGGTATTCTAGAATGCTTTAAAGAGCGTTTTACATAGATGCTAGTACCGCCACTAGCACGAACAGTGTCACTGATGCATACCTCTCTATCATTTCGGTAGCAGAAATAATTCGCGATGTTCGCGCTAAGTCCCTCAACCAGATGTGTCTCCTGAACGAGGAAGAGGTCCATGTGGTGCTCATTAATAAAATCCCGGACTTCGTGGATCTTGTTCTTTATTCCGTTGGCATTCCAGAACGAAATCAGGAGGTCTTCTTCTCTATTTGAGTCGTTGAACTTGATGACTTAGTTGAGGAGTCCAACGTAGGCTTCATAAATAAAAAATGCTCGCTCAGGTCCGGTGGAGACTGTCCGTAGCTGAGGCAGGGCATTTTTGAAGGCTTTCAACAAGGTTTTATGTTCGATTCCAAACTCAGATGAGATCTGGAATACGCAACGGAGAGTATCGGTGCAGCTGTAGTCCTCAGAAGTTGGGGCTAGAGCCTGGGCCGGTGGTGCTGTCTGTGGTGCAGGATGCAGTGCCGGGGCTTGCTTCTGGCCTTGCTTCTGCTCCGAAGTCATGTTAAGTCCGGGATTTTTTCGTCCGGAAGCGATTTCGCTAAATAGGGGATCTGTACCACTAAGGAGAGGTTTAGCTGGCGCCGGTACAAATTTTGATTTCCCGCTATCCTTACGAATGTTGGGGTTTTTGCCCTTGTTCATGGGATTCCTGGGACAGTGGAACCAGTTGGCCGCATGCTGACCAAGGCAGTTCGCACATGTGTTCGGTTCCTCAGGATCTTTGGTACACTGGTACGCAAAATGCGGGCCAGCGCACCGCAGGCATTTGATGGGGAGCGTGCACACTGCTGAACTGTGGAAATATCCTTGGCAGCGCCAACACTGACTGGGTCCTTTTTTTCCATGATGCTTTTCTACTTTTATTTCAACTCCAAGCATTAGAGTTTCCTCGAAGATGTCATATACATTCAACGAGGGGTTCAGTTGAATTAGGAACAAGGGCATTGGATAACGGGTTTTATGCCGACGTAATTGCGTGACACTAATCACGGAATAGCCTAATAGCTGAAGTTCGGCTTTGATTTTCTCAGGCTTTGCATTACTTGGCAGTCCCCTGAGCATGGCCTTTACAGGGCGATCTTGTTTGAGATTGAATGATTTATACTCGGCCCCCTGGTTAGTTAAAATTTGGGCGACCGAGCGATAATCTTTCTCATTTTGCATCTCGATTCTAAGATATTTGCCTTTCATGCGGCAGATGGCTGTGGGAACTTCAGACTGCACAAGTGAAGTCAGGAATTCAAAGTCCTTAGGGTCTACAAAGAAATAAGGAATTCTCTTTTTCGACCCTTCGGACGAGCTATTGCTGGGGGGGGGAGTACCGGTTTCAGCGCTCTCCTCGCTGTTCTGAATATCTGGTTGCCTAGGCAACGAGCTTTGCTCTGTGGGTTGGGTGGGGGGGAGATCTTCAGAATTCTCACTCCAAAATGGAGGCAGGCTATTCTTCTCAGCGTTACGTGCGATGAGATGGCGGGGTGGCTGTTGAAAGCCATCTTTGTCCACTTTTCTGAGTTTTTTGTTTTTAGGCGAGGTTGGCGTAGTTTCTCGCTTACTGAGAGTTAATTTTTCTAATTTTTGGCTGTTGCTGGCTATGATTTTGTCGGCTTGTAATTTTGCCGGTTTTAAAAGTGGTCTTTTGACCGGGAAATTTTTCCCGACATTTTTGTCCTGATCAGTAACTTTAACATCCGTTTTACAATTAGTTTTAACTGCTTTGGTAACATTTACCAGCTTTTGAATGCATTCCTCCTCTGTAGGAGGGATGCTGAATAAAGGCAAGTTTAGACGTTTGGCAAGAGAGGTTAAGGAAGAAAGTGTTACCTGCGACTCTTGCTTGATGCACTTGAGGTCAAAGGAAGCACATGGCGTCGATCGTCTGGCTCTCGATAAGTGTTGTTCCAGCTCAGTAAACCTGGTCTTGAGGAGATAAAGTTGTTTAATGTGTATCAGAAGATTTTCTGGATTCACATCTATTCCGTTGTTATCCAAAGAGACAGGGAGTGCTTGATCAGAGGCTGCTGTTGTATCCATAGGATCAGCGGTTAGGGTTCGTGAAGTGCCGGCCATTTCTTCCGGCTTCTCGTTCGCGTTGCTACTGGGTGAGGAGCTCTCAAACGTGCGTCCGTCACTCATGGTGGCTACCCTGCGAATCAGTGCTTTTGGACGTCTGAAAGCAATTGAATTTTCTCTACATTATATCTAAAACAAAACTTTGCGAATCAGATAGCTTCTGCTTTGTGAGTGAGAGCATTATACGTATCCAGAAACGTCATTCTCCAGTTCTCCAATAGGCTTCGAGCTCCACTGCGTGTCAGCTGGCATATATTAGCCAATGAGGACAAAGCAAGTTGTTATTTGGACGTTCTTTTTAGTTATTTCGTTCATTTTGTCCTGAGTTGTGTGAGTACACGTGGCTTTAGGGAAATAGTTTTCGAAATTATCATCTTTTGTTATGTCTGCGAGAAAGGTGAAATACTCGTGTACGTTTCAAAAATCGTACACAGTTGACTTTCCTTCCATTATTTCCTCTAGGAAATGTAATAAATTTGCGATGTGTATCGCCTGTCGTTGCGATTTTTCGATTTCGTATGTTGGAAGGGCGGATGTTCTCAAACATGTGCGTACACAAAAACACAAGGATAACATGAGTTGTTTTGAAAAAAACGAAAAATTAAAATTTTCTTCGGAAACAAAGGACCAAAAAGTTATTAATGCAGAATGACTGTTCTCTGCCTTTTTACTGGAGCACAACCTGCTACTGAATGCATCGGATCACGCTGCAGCTTTATTTAGAAAAATGTTTCCCGATAGTGAAATCACCAAGAAATACTCAAGGTGCAAGAATCAAAACAGGTGCAATTGTTAAAGAAATGGGTTTGAAAAATAAATCTTCAGTTATTGATTGCATTAAAACAGCTCCGGTCTGCCTCTCTACTGATGGAAGCAATAATACCGATTCAAAACTGTATCCAATTGTTGTTTCTTTTTTTGATCCAGAGTCTTCAGAAATTGAGTGCAGTTTACTTTATGTTCCCACTTTATAAGGACATTTGACAGGCTTTAATATAGCACAGCTAATTATTAAAACTTTAAAAGAAAACTGCAGGCACTCTGGATAATTGTTTAGCACTTGGTGCCGATAATGCACCAGTATTGGTAGGCTTGGAAGGCTGGTGTTGCAGGCATCTTAAGAAAGGAAAATTTAGATTATGAGGTGCACCTGTCACCTCTTAAATTTAGCAGCTGAAAAAGGGGCAACTTCTTTACCAATAAATGTGGATGAACACATTGTTGATATTTATTATTATCTTGAAAGGAGTTCTAAAAGGAAGGAAAAATTAAAACAGTTCCAACAGCTGCATAACAGCAGTTTACAATTAGAAAACTTGGATGAAGTTATAAAATCAGCTAAGCTGTCACAGAATTTGGCACTGTCATGTGACTTAACTCAGGCATTTTATCTGAAACCAAACTCTTTGTCACCTGGAGTTTTGTAGAACATGGTACTGCATTGTGTACTAAACGATGTTTAGTAGTGATATTAACAAAGCACCAGTCTTCAAAATGTACACCCAGTGGAGTTTAATTGCAAAACTGAAAGGTGCTGATGGATTGACACCCAGTGGAGTTTAATTGCAAAACTGAAAGGTGCTGATGGAATTTTAAAATATAGTGAACTGTCTAGAATTGTGTTGGTCATCTTGACAGTTCCCTATAGTAATGCAGAGTGTGAGAGGATCCTCAGTGTTGTTGCGAAAACGAGGACTAAATTAGATCTAATATTAGAGATGGCACATTAGAAAAACTTTTATCAGCGAAAGCAGGCCTACGTGGCAATTGCTGTGAACACAATGATAAAGTTTCTTTCTTAAAGAAAGCAAAATCTGCCACTGTTTATAACATTTGTACGAAAACTGATTAAAGAGTCTTTTTTTTTTTTTTTTCTTAAACGATGCGTGTAGTAAAAATTTTTTTATGTGTAAGGTATTTTGTGTTGCTTGCATTTAAGAATTAGTTACTACTTAAAGTTCATTCATTATTAAAAACTATATTTTTATCATTTAAAAAGTCTTTTTAACATTGTGAAAAATCTCCTGATTTCTTAAAAAAATCTCCTGATTTTTGAGTGTCATAGGTTGGAAAGTATGTATTTGAAAGATACGAATCCTTTACTTGTCTGCAGGTCATACTTCATAAGATTCCTCCTCAAATTTTTTAAAAGATGTGGTGGATCAAACAAACAATAAATAGTCTGTCCATTAAAATCAAAGAATGGTTTAAGAGAATCCACTCCTAAAATTCTAAACAGCCTACTATTATTTCCCCCCTGGTCACAAACCAGAGCTTTAACTACGGCATTAGCATCCGATAATTTTGTTAAAGCTTCTGTGAGTATTTCTCTCAGTCTTTCTGCATTTATTGCATGGTTGGAGAAGTAAAATCCAAGTGGAAGTTTCTTCTTGCTGGTTAAACTTCTCAGCATTAATACTAGTACATGATTTGCAATTGAATTACTGGAAAAACCACCTAAGTCCTCAAATCTAACTATGCGATCAATTTGTTTATCATGCACTAGACAGGGTTTCAATGACATCTCATCAAAGATCAATGCAAACATTCTTTCGTGATTTTCCTTATTTTGTAAAACTTGTTTTAGTGCTGATATGATATCTGCACTGATTCCTGTACATGACAATTTTGATGAGACAAAACGTTGAAGAGTTCGTTCAGCTGGAAGTTCAAGGAATTCTTTCAAAACACGATAAGCTGCCCGACTTTTGCTGTAGATGCGATAGACATCGATTTTATCTGAATGAGTAAAACGTCTTCTTTTTGTTTTCTGGGTATTCAATGTTACCTGGCGTTGAATAAAAGAAGATAATTTTTTACTAACTCGTTGACTGGAAAGGGTTTTTTCAAGAGAATGAGCTGTAGAAAATTTCTTCTTAGATAACACAAATTTTAATTTCAGCCGTCTTGCCATGTCACGATATTTTTTAACTTTTTTTTGCCAATTGTGATTTTCTGGGTGTGTATTTTTTCCCAGAATAATGTGACTTCGGTGTGCTACAGGTCACTGGTGTTGAAAATGACTGCTGTGGAGTGAGAGACATTAAAGATGCGTTACAAGTTGAAAGTTCAGAGAAGCAGACATTTTAATAAAGATTATTGGGTCCTTGAACATTGGATATTAATTCCTGTTGAAAATCTGACTGATGATTTTCAGAACTTGGCACTGTGATATGATTTATCTCGGGCATTTTATCGCGAACTGAACCATTTGTCACAGAATTTGGCACTGTCATGTGACTTAACTCAGGCATTTTATCTGAAACCAAACTCTTTGTCACCTGGAGTTTTGTAGAACATGGTACTGCATTGTGTACTAAACGATGTTTAACATTATTAACAAAGCACCAGTCTTCAAAATGTACCATACATAGATAGGCTCTTTTGTGTAGGTCAGAGGCAGGAACACCCACAAGCTTTTCATTCTGCGAAGCCTTGACCCAAGCTTGGCATCTAAAACAAAAAAAGATGGAAAATAAAACTATACATATAAACTGCATTAGTTTAATGTATAATATAAATTGCATTAATTTAGTGTTCTGGAGATAACCCTAATACTGCCCCCTCTCCATGAAGCAATTTTACTTAAGCATCTATGAAACACCAGCATACTTTTAAATAACAGATAATGAAATACTGATTAATGTGATTTATCCCTCTCCCCTACATTTAAATTGAAGATTGTATTTCCTGAAAAGATGAAAGCAAAACTAGTGTCTTCATTGGACAATTTATTATAGGTTTGCCCCCAACCCTCTCCCTCCATGAAAATGTCATACGGACTAATACGATTTTTTTCTCATATCAAATAACAAAAATGAATAGAAAAAATAAATTTGACAATATTTTTTTCAATCTAAGGGGACCAAAACAGCAAATTTCATGGCCCACGGGAATCATCACATTTACTTTTTATCACTTCACTTGGATAAAACAACTTCATTATTCTATTGACACCCATTCTCCATTTTGCCTACACCTTTAATTGGTAAACTATTTACAAAAAAATAGATTTACAAACTAAAAGCATGTTCTTTTATCAATCATTTCACCTTAACAATCAAAGATCATTGTTTTTTTTTATCATAATTCACGCCAGTAGCTTAGTCTAGCATGCAGTTAATATAAAAGTACTGTAATTTGTTTTGTTTCAAACATTTCTCTCTTAACACTTGTTGATTATCCACATCATACACAAAATCAATACATTAACACATTTTAAGTTGCTTCAAAAATAACACCATTACTTTTAACAGGGTTAGGTGGCTATAATGTGCCAAACCTAAAGGAACTCTAATATAAATAACTCTGGATGTGCAATATTGCGGGAAGAAGAGGTCTAAGCTTCACTTTTTTTGTTTCTGAAGCGGGAAATAAACGCCAAACAAATAAATGGGCGATTCTGCACTTTAGCCGAATTTTTAAATATCAATTTTTGTTTCCGAGTTTGAGGTACTTTATAAATTTTTCAGCAAAAGTTCAGGATGAGATACAAATAAATTACATTTAACGAAATAATTTTTTATGACAAAAGTGGAAAGTAATCATAAAATAATTTAGTACTAACCTTTGTTCTTCCTTGGGAAATCTGTAGAAATGTATTCCATCACTTTTTGATTCAATCTTTCTATTACAGCCTTTAAATCTGCAGTAGCCGATAAGCCATTATGTCAGAAAAAATGAAAATAATAATGAAATTGGGTCTGAAAACATCCGTTTGATAGAAACTGTAAAGAAAAATGTACGTGAGTCAAATCAATGCAGGAGCTCTTGAAACCAGCATGGGCATTACGTTCAAAAACAACTGTAAATGGGGAGCATGCGCAGTTCAATTAATTGTGTTTCCACAGCGCAACCACCAGGAGCGCTGCGATCGCGACAAAGCGCAGGTTCGTCCATTGAGCTGACGACGCTTTAATATATATACAGCTTTGGTCTCCGCTTTGCGCAGGCACTGCAACAGCGCCATCTGCTTGATTTGCAGCGACCTCTACCCAATGGTGTATCGGTGACTTGCGCGTTTTCCTGCTGTGTCGCCTTTCGTCCATAGCCGTTCAACGCTTCTTTCATATGCAAAGCGTGAATTTTTCTTGGAGGACTTTTTGAAGCTTATCAAGCGATATGACAAATGTCTCAACGTACTCGTACGAGAACAATAAAATAAAGGTATGTCATATCTTTAATGTCTCATTCTATTTTTTGACTTTCACACACAACTCTGACCACAGTCGACAGGGGAAACTTATTTTTCAACTTACCTACGTAGAAGTAAGTGTAGCTAAAGACGAGTCTTACCTCTAACAACATTTTGCTGTGTTTCCATGTCAATATTTTCCATTCTGTCATCATTTTCTGAGTTCCTTTGCTCGGTGTAGTTCGATGATACACTCACTTTTCAGAATGCTGAGGCTCCGAAGGGAATATTGGATACGGAAGGGCAGAAGAATGTTGCAAGGCAACACATGCTTCATCATCTGAGGATTCTCCAAAATTTATTATTCTTTTATTTAGCTGTACCTCCTTAGCTGACTCACATCCGTCTTCTGTGCTAATGTCCGACGAAAATTCAGCTTTTTTGAGTTTTAAAAGTCCTTTCTTAAAAAGGATTTTTGGAAGTGCGAGTTCTTTTATCTTTTATGAGTTCCAGGATTTTTGTACTGTCTGTCTACGGTAAGAACAGCTCTCGCCAGTTTGTCTGCGGTGGTCTGTTGCCGTAGAAACGAGCCGACCCATTTTTCGTAGGGGTGTCTTGAAGATTTACTTCTCAGTTTGCCACCTTGGCGCATTTAAAGATGATTTGGCGATATTCACATTTTGTTTTAGTTTCAAGTAAAATGCTCGTTGACCCTTTGCGTCGACCCTGACATTAAATTTCCGAAAATGAAAATTGGCGTAGATAAAAGTTTTTGCAGTCAAGGAACGGTCTTTGATTTTGCCGTGTGAGGTACAAGTCGCTGAATTTGGCCATCCTTCTAGATATACAATGAGTAAAAATATATCAAAATAACTTGTAGGGAAATACATTTAAAAATCCGTGCTTATTTTTGAAGAAAAATACTCTCAATAAATACATTTTACGAACATTTCTTCTTTTCCCATACCTTCAAACTAAACCAAAAGCTGGTCAATTTAATCACGAAAGGAAGCGATGGGTAAATTGTAAAATCAAAACTGCTTTTTACTTAATTACCAGTGGTTTGGGTTGGTTTATATGATTACGGAAAGCCTCCAGGGTTAAACGCCTAAGAGGAGGGATGCCTTCGTGGAGGGCTTGCTAAGGAAAACTGCCTTGTATATACGTTACACATGGGGAAAACGCCCATGCAGCCAGCCCGTTCACGGGATTCAAACTTCTGACCGAACTACAAGTGTTCAGTGACTTTACCGATCGGCCGCTGCTGGGCATCTTAATTACCAGCGCCCATTTATACATCATGCTGCTTTTTATAGACACTGTAATAGCTTGTAGCATAATAAAATGTTAAAATCAGAACAAAATTAAGGTCTCTTAAATTATTCAGTTACTTATTTTATATTTAAAATTATACGAAATTTATATAATTATACAAAATGTGGCTTTTATAACTGCAGTGAGCATTGCTGTATTAACATAATTTTGTATTAATATTTTCATAATAAAACGAAACTTATTTAATTTCAATTAAAGATTAAAAATTATTTTTAAGCAAATTATACCATGGCTTGTGGGTCCCCAAGAACACAGTAATGGGAAATGAAGCAACCATTCAGTATTCTTTATTATCCACAGGGGGGGGGGTTCGCCTCTGCCGAAGGCTCATTGTTGCCCACTTTTGTAATCTTTCATTTACATAGTGGCAAAGAAAATACTGAACCTAGAAATATCCTCACCCTCATGGGGCTCACTTTTGTGAGTACGGGTGTGGCAATCCCGAGGTACCCTAGCCCTTCAGGGGATCATCTTCTTGGTGAGACGGGTGTCACGATCCTGGAGCCCCAGTGATCTATCCTCTTTTCCGTCTCCTCTCCTCTTGGCTGGGACTTTTTCTCTTCACTTCTCCCTTGTGGTTTCCCTCTACGGAGTTTGGGGCTCGTCACGAGAGACTGGAGCATCCCTTGCTTCTAGTTTTCGAGTGGCGAGAAAACTGCCCACGTGTTTGCCGTGCGTGGAGACCCGTGTCGCTGGAAAGGAGGGTCCTGGTAGTTGAGGGGCGAGGTACTGTCCCCAACACACTGCTTTGGCCTTTGCTTCAGCTAAACGGGAAGCACCTTAGTCGTCCTCACGGGTGTCAATCGGCTGGTCACTAGTCCTTGTGTCAGTGGCTTGGGGTCAAGCTCTCGGGAGTACCTGCTTTCGGGAAAGCCGACTGTGGGGCTTCAGTTTGCGTATAGGTCCGGCTAGCCCTAACACAGGAATCTGTGTTTCCGTGGTGGGCGGGCCGTCGGACCCGAATCATTTTTTCTTTCACTATGGCTTCTTCACATATATACCTAATTAAAGATTTCGAGGTCACTCCCGTCACTCAACCTAGTTCTGAAAGGTCTACTACTAAACCAGTAACTCAACCTAGTTCTGAAACGTCTACTTCTAAACCAGTCGCTCAACCTAGTTCTGAAACGTCTACTGCTAAACCAGCCACTCAACCTACTTCTGAAAAGTCTACTGCAAAAAAATTACGCACAGATACAAATGAAAAAAAACATAACAATAGCCCCCGTTTCCTAGTCATTTCTAGTCCTTCTGGCGAGCTGCATAAGATGTCTCCTTTCATAATAAATAAATATATTCATTCTTGTATTGGTGAGCCAAGAAATATAAAGCGTCTCCGCTCCGGAGACTTCCTTATTGATACAATCTCAGCCACCCAGTCTGCTTCTTTACTTCAAATAACTAAACTTGGGCAAGCGAATGTCACTGTAACAGCACATAAGAAACTGAATTATTGTCGTGGCGTAATACCGGAATTCGACCTTCTGTATGCTCCTGAAGAAGAGATCGCTTCCGAGCTATCCGACCAAAATGTCTGCGGTGCTAGGCGGATCAAGATGCGTAAGGAAGGTAAGTTGATCGATACGAAACACGTGATCCTTACCTTCAACACGCCTGATCTGCCTAAGAATATTAAGGCTGGATATTTAAATTGTCCTGTAAGACCTTATATTCCAAACCCTATGCGATGCTTCCAATGCCAGCGTTACGGCCATTCTAAGACGTCTTGTCGTGGCAGCCTCACATGCGCCCGATGCTCACAGATTGGCCACGATTCTGAAAATTGTACCGCTGCGCCTCTTTGTATAAATTGCAAGTGTGAGCACCCAGCATTTTCACGCCTCTGCCCAAAATGGAAATTGGAAAAAGAAGTGCAGACTGCAAAGGTTACGAGGAACATCTCATATGCCGAAGCCAGAAGATTAGTCCAAAGCACACAGCTACGACGAAATACATCTTACGCCAATGCTCTTAAAAGATCTCGCACAGTTGCTACCCAAACATCAGTTAGTATGCAGACGCCACCAAACAAAACTCAACAGACTACAAACAACAAGAAGAAAGAAAACCCAACCCATACAGTACAAAATAAAGAAATAGTAATTCAAAGCAAACCCAAAACTACCACACGAAAAGAAACAAATAAAAATAGAAGTTCCAGCAATAGCTCTCTTGATGGAATGGTTTCTAAATCTGCGGATTCAGACGGTATGGAAGTAGAAGAGGGTGTGGAAGTTCCCAAGCATCTACTTCCACGAAAAACTAAACACGAGCACAGAAAGAACAAAAACTATTCATAATGGCCACTCTCGTATCATGGAACTGTCGCGGTTTCCACCGAAATCTGCTCGACATTAAAGCTATTATCAATGTTCATCAACCTGTATGCTTTGCAATACAGGAAACAAATCTAAAACCGGAACAACAAGCAAAACTTCGGAGGTTTTCTTTCGTCAGGAAGGATAACCTTGCAGGTGAGCGTGCCAGTGGAGGTACAGGTCTCCTCACCTCATTGGACTACCCCTCAAGTTCCTTTCCTTTGACGACACCCCTCCAAGTTGTCGCTACTCAAACAAATTTTGATATTGTTGTTACAGTCATTTCTCTGTATTTGCCTCCAAATGAGTATATTGATCAGCAGGATTTAAATGGTCTTTTAGAGCAGCTGCCTGAGCCTTTCATCATAATAGGAGATTTTAACGGCCATAGTCCGCTCTGGGGTAGTAAAGATACAAATTGCCGAGGAAGACAAATTGAGCAGATGATCGAAGATCATAGCCTTTGTCTCCTAAATAATGGGCAGGATACTTACTTCCATGAGCCTTCAAAGACATTCCATGCTCTCGACCTTGCCATCTGTTCACCATCTCTGTTGCCTTTTTGGACTTTTAATGTGGGAAAAGATTTTTACAACAGTGATCATTATGCCATTTTTGTGTCTCTTTTACGAAGAGGAGCAAATCCCATGAAGAGACTCCCTCGGTTTATACTGGACAGGGCAGACTGGGAACTCTTCTCTTCCATTGCAGAGCTCAGAGATCAAATGGTAGAAGATGGGCATATCGATGACGCTGTGGAAGCTGTTACTAATACTATTATTCAGGCAGCTATGCTCTCCATTCCTAGAACATCAGGAACACTACTAAAAAATTCAAAACCATGGTGGAATCGCAACTGTCATGAACCACTGAAAAAACAGAAAAAAGCATGGGGTATTTTTCGTAGATATCCTACTCTGCGAAACCTCATAGCCTTTAAAAGAGCCAAAGCAAATGCACGAAAAGTAAGAAGGCAGAGCCAGAGGGATTCCTGGATTTCATATGTGTCGTCAATAAAATCCTCCACGCCTAGTAAGCGGGTTTGGGAAAGAGTTCGAAAAGCATGCGGCATATATAAAGACCACTCACTTTCCTTTTTAGAAAAAGATGGCCGAGTGATTAACACCATAGAAGGTAACTATTAGTAAGGCATTTGCTGCCGTTTCTTCCAGCAGAAACTATTCACCTGCATTTCTCTCTATGTAGCAGCACTCTGAAATAAATTCCATCGCATTCAACTCTTCCAAATCTGAGCCTTACAATAGAGCATTTACTATGGTGGAATTAAAGAGAGCTTTATTGCAGACACATAGGTCTTCTCCGGGTCTTGATGGCGTGAATTACGAAATGCTAAAGCATCTGTCCTATAAGTCACTGAATGCCCTTCTCACTCTTTACAATAGGGTGTGGAAGGAGCGTACCTTTCCCAGTGCATGGAGGAGAGCTGTTGTCATTCCTATTGCTAAGCCAGGGAAAGATCCAAGGAATCCCTCCAACTATCGGCCAGTTGCCCTTACGAGTTGCCTCTGCAAACTGTTTGAAAAGATTGTAAACAGCCGCCTAGTCTACTTCTTGGAAAAGAATAATATTATATCGCCTTATCAAAGCGGTTTTCGAAAGGGAAGGACAACCGTAGATAACATGCTCCTCTTAGAGCCATCCATTCGAAAGGCATTTGTAAGAAGAAGCCACCTTGTCTCGATATTCTTCGACATTGAAAAAGCTTATGATAAGGCGTGGAGATACGGTATACTCCGGGATCTTCACGAGAGTGGCTTGCGCGGCAACCTACCAATTTTCATTCAGAATTTCCTGAACGCTAGAACTTTTCAAGTAAGGATTGGCTCTGTTTTTTCGGATGTTTTTCAACAGGAAGAGGGTGTGCCACAAGGCTGTGTGCTCAGTGTAACCCTGTTTACTTTAAAAATAAATTCTGTACTAAAAGAACTTCCTCCCACAATCTTGGGATCACTATATGTAGATGATTTACTGATTAGCTGTCGAGGAGCAGACATGAGATACATAGAGAGGCAATTGCAGATGGCTCTGAATAAGATCCAAGAATGGTCAGACAAACAGGGATTTACTTTTTCGAAACAGAAAACTGTGTGCGTACACTTTTGTAGGAAGCAAGGTCTCCATCCTGAACCTGAGTTATATCTAAATGGTACAATTATTCCAGTTGCGCCCGAAGTAAAATTTTTAGGAGTGACGTTCGACCGAAAATTGACCTTCCTTTCTTATGTTTTAAACCTGAGAAAGAAGTGTCTAAATACACTAAATATTTTAAAAGTGTTGGCGAACACCTCGTGGGGTGCAGAGCGTTGCTCTATGCTTCGCGTTTACAGAGCGCTTATCCGCTCTAGACTGGACTATGGCTCAGTTGTTTATGGATCTCCTCGGTCATCTGTTTTGTTAAAACTGGATCCTGTTCACCATCAAGGTCTGCGGATTTGTTCAGGAGCTTTCAGGACTTCTCCTGTACAGAGCCTATAGTTTGACTCTAACGAACCATCACTTTATCTGAGGCGTGAGCAATTGTCCCTTTTGCAATATTTTAATATTCTATCCCAACCTGAACATCCCAATAAGCTGTGCTTACTCGATAATGAGTGTAACACATTATATGAAACACGTCCATCCTGTGTTCCTACTTTTCCTTTAAGAGTTCGCTCTGTCATTGAGGAACTTTCCCTCTCTGATATGTGCCCTCAAGCAGTACAGAATTTTGAAATTCCACCTTGGGAAAATGCACGTATCCAGCTTCTCGATATTTTCAAACATCACGTAAAGGCGAGCACTAACGAGATCGTTTACAGACAACTCTTCGCTGAGCACAGGCACAAATATAGCAGTTATCATCCGATATACACAGATGGATCAAAGTCAAATGATCATGTCGGGATGGCTTTTGTATTTCAAGATTACATTGAGAGCAGATGCCTGCACCATGCTTTCTCAGTCCTAACATCTGAACTAACTGCAATATATTACGGTCTTTTGTACATCTCAACGCTCTGCCACAAAAAGTTCATAGTTTATACAGACTCGTATAGTTCTCTTAAATCCTTGGAAGCTTTCCCCAACACGCAGAATCCTGTGGTAGTGGATGTTCTGAAAATTCATAGAAATTTAACAATTCGAGGATATGAAGTTCTGTACTGCTGGGTCCCTGGACATGCAGGAATAAAGGGAAATGAGCTTGCAGACATCGCAGCCAAATATGCTGTTGAACCGTCCACTCGCCTTATTCCTTTTAGAGACATCTGCTGTGTAATCAAGGGGAAGATGCGGAAAAAATGGCAGCAAATTTGGGATGGTCAGCATCACAACAAGTTGAGAAACGTCAAGCCTAGAATTAAACATTGGGATTTTGCTGGAAATCGTAAGGAGGACGTTCTTTTGACTCGCCTCAGAATAGGTCACACTAGAGTCACACATAGCTGTCTTCTCGGGGCTGAAAATGAGCCTGTTTGTTTTAATTGTAATGTTTGTTTATCTGTTCGTCATATTTTAATTGAATGTCCATGTTTTAATAATCTTCGCCAGAAATATTTTAATAGCTGTGACTTACCTCTCGACCGTTTAATCGGAAGAGAGGTCAATTGTAATTTATTTTATTATTTAAAAGAAACTGGCTTTTATTACCAAATGTAATTTGTTTTGAAAACTCTGTCTTGAATGTTAATATGTGCTTTTAACTTGTGTTTATATGACTTCATCCTCTGGATTTGGTAAATTTATCTACTTGTTTTTATTTATTGAATTTTAATGACATCAATTGTAATCATCCCACCTTGTGTTTGGCGCGTCATAATCACTCACTCACTCACTCAGTCTAGAAATATCCTCACAATTTGACAAAGCTATCAGATGAAGAAGAAGGATGCCTTCGTGGAGGACTTTTACAGAGGTATGTATAACATCTGAAAAGTCGTCTGAATCACTGTCGCAAGGTTCCGTTCCTTTCTGAATCATAATCGCTGCTGCCAGTTTGAATTATTAATCCAGCCAGTATCTCTTCTAGAAGTTCGTCCTTGTCCCAATAATAATTTTCAAGTTTTTCTACGTGGTTGCAGTGCGCCTGCCATTCTTGAGAAGTGACTTCATCCAAAGCTTTTTGTGTTAAATTTTTCAAATTTTCCAAGCTTAAGTCCCCAGTCACATTCCTTTCCCTGATCAGTCTTTTAACTGATGACCAAACATATTTAATTTCGTTTAGATCACAGTGGTAAGGAGGGAGACGCACAACATGATGCCCATTTTCCTTTATGATGTTGTTAATTTTATAGATTACGTTTTTAGGATGATTGCATTCTATTAAGCTGAACAGTTCCGCTTTTCGCATTTTGGGATCGCAGCATATCGTCTTCTTCATGAGCCAAATTACCATTGTTTGCTTTGTAGGATATTTCGTGGGTGTCGGATCTTGAATTTTTGTGTGATACGGGGCATTACCATGCATACCACACTTTGAGGTCGTAAATTTGGAAGAAGCTTTTCCAAAACCCATTTTTCAAAATTTTCATAGTTCATTTGCCCATGGTAATTCCCGCTTTGAGCTGATGCTTTATATATAAGTTGAGCACCTGGAATAAATCCTGCTGAAGAGCCAGCATGGACAACAAATCAGTCTATTTTTGGAACTGACATTTATCTGTGCGCCCAAAACCGTATCATGCTGCCAACATGTCTTAAAAGTTAAATTGCTGTCAATCCATGTTTCATCAATGTAAACGATGTGGCGACCACTTGCTCTGAGTTTCCTCATTTCGCGTAAATAATTGTTCCTCAATATACAATGTGAGGTCTTTCGATAAGAATTTTTCTTTTGTTAACACATTTCTTCCAGCGAAAATTCATTGAACGCAAAACTTTGCACAAAGAGTCTTTTTGCCACGGGAAGTCTATTTTTTGCCTCAAGACAGGTAATAATTTCCGCACTTTCTTTTCTTTGATGTAAAAGGCTTGTATAGTCTGCCGTGTAACGCATTTGCAGGGCTTTTACGTTTCTTTCCAGGCGTATTTAGAATGATCTTCACCCATTGTTGATACTTCGCGCTTAATTTTTTTAATTGTATACTCCGATATTCCAATGGCTTGCGATGTTCTCTTCTAAACTTGAGGAAGAGGAACTACTTTAGTAGTTCGCCGAAGCTTCAGAAGCGCAAAATTCTGCGACATTGTACACGATTTGACGTGCCTGAGACTTTAAAGGTTGACCTTTCTTAAACTGGAAGGGCATTTTAAAAAATTGGCGATTAACAAAGCACTACGAAAATCAAGCTAAATAGAAGCAAATTTGAACAAATACCAGTACAAAAGATATAACAACGAGAATAAAAATAGCTAATAGTAATAATATAAGGCTTAAGAAAAGATGGCTGGAATGAAACCGAGAAGACGAATGATAAACTCTTTTCCCTTCAGCCAACAGTCGCCAAAAACAAAATAACAATAAAGCAACCCTTGGTTCGACCCTAGTGACCGCCACCCGCCAGACACCGTGGTGGGAGTGTTCTTACCGTAGACAGGCAGTACAGGCTGGTGTGTTGCTGAACAGCCTTATGGAGGTCTTTCTCACATTTTGCTTGTAGCCAACTGCAGGTTAAAGTTTCCCACTCAATCCAAGTAGATGAAACAAGTTGGAGACCATCTCTGAACTCCACGATAAAAAAATTTGGTATCTTAACCTTTAAAAATATTATAAACCAAATAAACTGAAGATGCAAAGTATATTAATTGTGAAATGTTAATATAAAAACCAAATTTTATGTAATTTTCATTATTATAATATAAAATGCTTAAAACGTTATTTATAATGAAACGTAACGTATATTAATAATGAAATCACAGGTGTTCATTATTAATATAAAATGCAAAGGCTTAAAATGCGCAATACTTGTCAGGTTATATTTTTTTTAATATTAATGAAATACTTCTAATACAAATAATGAATTTTACCATGGTGCTGTACACAAAAGGTTAATAAAAAAGAATATTTTGGTAAACAGCTTGGAAATACTGAGATGAAAGAATTATTAATTCAGAAATACAGTATAAATGTATTTCTGAAATATAAATGTTAGCATCATTAATAAATCTTACTTTTAATATTATGTAAAATATGTAATACGTAAATGTAATATTAAAAATATGTCGGCCAATATAGTTTTACAATTATTATGGCATATATTAACTATTCCTTTTAGATTTAATTATGAATTAAGGGAAACGTAACATATCCATCTTTGTATGGTAATAATACAACCTTTTTAAGAATAACTTGGCAGGCCATACTTTTAAAGAAGATTGGTTTCTTACATAAAATATGTTTAACAAAGATGAAAGACAAGGTGTTTCGAAAAATTCTTTTTTCTGCTTAAACTCTTTTCCAGCTATCATCATGCAGTTTTCTGTCTTACTATATGAGAAATTATAAACACAAATAATAGTTTTTTGACTGTCTTTCAACATGCAATAACAATCAGCCTTCGTAGAAATCTTAAGTACAACATTTTCATGCTGCATAATTTTGTACGGTCTATTGAAATCACATTCTCCAAGTAGTGGACCAGATGTGTGTAAATTTTGAAATTCTGAAATTAATTCGGTTTGATTGAACAGTTCATGTGTTCGTCTTGCTATTTGATATAATGGAGCAGAAGATTTTCTAATGAATTTTTTTATAGAAAACATATAGCTTTCAAATTTAAAGGCACTGTAATTATCTAACGGTCCAAACATTTTTACATCTTCGCAAATATGCAGTAGGCCGTGAACATTATGAGAAATATATTGTTTTCCATAATAAAGCCCAAAATTTACTACGAAGTGATTTAATATACACTGTGCGTATTCATGAATTGCCGTTTGATTTTGTATTTCGCATAAAAGTCTGATCGAAATATGAAGTAGTAAAAAATGATCATATAGCATTTTGTTTAAAATTTCTTTTAAAACAACAGGGCCGATGTACAGTAAAAACTGACGATATTCTGTAGCTTTCCAATGTTTCAATTCTTTTAAGGTCCTCGGTTTTCTTGCAAATTCAATTGGTACATAAGGCTTTAAACTGGTCGAATTTTTTAAAATTAATTCAACGTTTTTATGCGGTAGTCGTGCTTGTAAGCTGCCTCCGCCTATCCAAATAGTAATAATTTTTCGTACTACTCCTAAGCATACAAGATGCATAAAGTCTAACGGAATATTTGTTATTAGTCCTATGTTTCGAATATTCCTTAAAATAGGATAATCGTTGTGATAATCGTCATCAATAATTTCTTCTTGAGACATAAATAAATCTGAATTTTGACGTAGTTCACCAACTGATCCTGGAAAACATCCTGTTATTAACATACTTGCCAACAATTTTGCACTTCGAACAACCTGAATATCCAGCATGGCCTTTAGTACACAAAATATATGATTTTGCTGGAGCGTCACATACAATATATTTAACAGATAATTTTATTTTATTTTGATTTCCGAAGTTAATACCTTCTGTAGATAATTTCACAGTTTCGTCCGTAAATTCTTTTAAAAATTCGTTAGCTTTTGGTTTTGAGCTACCATAATATGCACCCACGATAAATACGTTTCGAGTAAAAATAATATTAACCAAAATCTGCCAGAGTGAATTATTATTTGATTTGAATATTGATAAGCCGTCGATATTTATTGCTATTTCTATACAAGATAACTGAGGCAAAATTTGAAGGTTATGCATTTTTTTAATTTGATTTTCTAGGCCGAAGTATGCGTAGTCTCCATTCCCCATTCTTTTTATAGAGGAATTCCTAGGAGTGCCCAAGAGTGTACGCGCATCACTTGGTAAACTATTAAAGCATTTATGATTTTTTAGAATTTTTAGTAATGCACTCAAAGCATTCTGTTTGATTTGGAATTTTAAGCTCCACTCCGTTAATTCCTGAAACGAGTTCTCACAAGTAGCGTGATTTGAAGCATCGTATGAAATATCTTTCATTTCCCTTTTCTGTTCGAATGAAACAGATTCAGTATCTGCCTTATAAACTTCAAAAGAAGTTTTATAGGTTGAAGTGCAACGCGTATGAGTTTAATATTCTGAATCACAGTTTGAACTGGAACTTGAAGAATATATGCTAGCGCGAGAATTCAACACAGACTTTTTTTGCATAATTAAATTCTACTTCATCTTCTGATGAATCCTATAATACACGTTGATTTATTCTCTTATAAATCTGTCTTTTAGATATATAGATAATTTTTTTTAGTTCTGATCATTTTTGTAGAAGAAAGGAAAAACTTTGAAACTTACTCTTCGCACTCTGTGACGCTTGCTTGTGAAGTCAGCTTTGGAACGACGACAATTAACATTTAAGCACCACCAGAAAAGCTGAATTCTAGAAATCGTATAGTAAATACGTTTACTTTTTCCACTGTGCGATGCTACAAGGATACTCTTACAGAGCAATTAACACCGTTGGGGCCATCCTCCGTCAAAAATGGCTTCAAGGCCCGTCCACACGAGGACGCTCCCGACGTAGATAATGCAAGCGCATTTACGTTACCTGCGTAACAGCGTCCAAACGAGTACGCTTGCGACGAGTGCGTTTAACCAATAGAATTATTTGGCGCAAAATAATCACGTGACGCTGTCAGATAGCGTTGTTTCCTGGGTAAACGGAGCAGTTGTCTTTCTGTAAGTTTGCTACACGATGTCAGATTCAGATGATTTTTGGATAGATGAAACATTACTATTAAGTACAGTCATTAAGCAGCGGCAAAAACGTAAAAAACGGCGAGAATGGGTTCGAAAGATTTATTTAGAGCGACCTGTTCAAGGAGATTTTTTTTCTTTACTGCCTCGTATGCGAACCGATTATCCTGAATTATTTTTTAATTACTTCAGGATGAGTATCGACCAGTTTGATAGACTTGCAGCTTTAGTAAGCCCCTTGCTTATTAAAAATCAGACAAATATGAGAGCTCCACTGAGTCCAGAAGAAAGGCTGAGCATTTGTTTGAGGTAAGTTTGCATTTCCTATAAATATACTGAAAAATATTATAAAATATATCCTATAAATGTATGATATATAATAAAAAATATGTTAAAGTAAAAAATTTATTTAATTTGGGTTCTCTGCCTGGGAAAAAAAAAAAATTCACTAAAAAATTGAGGAGTACTGAAGCCAGGCTCCAGCTGATTTTAAGCCGTGCTAAATTATGAATCAGATTAAAGGAAGAAATTTAAAAAACCATTTAAGCAAGAAACTGCAGTACATTAATTATTTATTAGTTTTATTCTTGTTTATCATCAACTAATAATGGACTTGTAATTTAAATAAATTATTAACAATAAGGAAAATAAAAGAAAAATAGATTTCATAATTAAAAGTTTTTCTCTAAAAATTTAACTTCTAGCAGTTGGTCTGACAAACACTCTAATGCATGATACCCTTTACTTTTTGTTTTTTATTTAGAATATCAAACATTGCTATTTATTATTGATTGCAGGATTTTTGTTGTTGTTAAAAAAGCATAAATTCTATCATTCATTTGATTTCAATTATTCTGCAATATTTATATGAATGTCAAATGAGATAATCATTTTGATTTTTCTATTTCTTGCTTACCGACCTTTAAACCAAGCACTCTCAGTCATTCAAGCCTGTCACTGACTATGTGACTAAAGCCTTTAAATGCTGGTCTTAGTTCCAGAGGTGTGGAACTTATTTAGGTGCATGTTTTTTTTCCCCTTCCCATGGGTGTTTGCATAATTATTAGAACTACAAACGAACTCCTTTTATAAAGTTTTTCATGAAAGTTTTCCCCCTCCCATAATAGGCAGATATACCATTAAGTGTTTATTGATGATGAATGAGGTAAATAAAATGTAAATAAATAATTCAACTTAAATTTTTATGTATGTGATTCTAAATTTTCAAATGGTGTATTTAGTACTATTTTATTATTGAAAGGTACATAGTCCATTGGTAATTTATGCAAATGAATTAATATGAATGCCTTTTCAGAAACACTATACAAGAATAAATATTTCAATGTTTGTAAAACACGTCTTTTTAAAATAGGAAATGTAACAAATTTTATGATACTCTGTAATTTTTTTAGAAAAAGAGTATTATCTTGTGTTACATTACAGCTTTTTCTGAGTACATATACAGGGTGGTTCAAAACTATATGTCAAAAATGTAAAGGCAGGCAGAGGGGACCTGAATGAGCAGATTTCATATAGGAATGCATGTGTGGTAATGTCGCATTAAAGACTAGCACGTAAAGCAGTATGAATCACAGGAAACTGAAAAGACAAGTAAAGACAAAAGAAAAAAATTATTAACAGTTTACAATAGGCATTTGAAAGAGTGGCTACCAACAAAGACACAAAATTCAGTGGCGACACATGGATCAGCGTACTTTAGAAAAGACGTCAGGTATGTCGAGCACATGTCCAGCAACAACAGACAAGTGGGAAACAAGGATTACTTGCAGATGTGACTGGACTCCTGTACACGAAGCCTTTAATATGACCCCAAAAAGAAGAAATCGAAGCAGGTTAAATCAGGAGAACACAGTGGCCAGTTCCTCCCCATCCTATCCAATCCTGACATTCCCACTGAAGTGAGCTGGGGCTCCATCATGCTGGAATCACATTTGTCTGTAAACAGCTGGTTTAAGTAAGACCTCCCCGTAACATTGCTCCTTGTACATTCTTTGAACAGTTAATTCATTTCTTTATGCATACATGAAATGCATGTTGGCAAGCTCTGCTTTGGTGTAACGATGCATGCTGTTCGAAATCCATGCGGAAAACGAAGAATCCAGCTAGGACAGCGCTTTTATACGCCATACTCATCAGTCACTAAACAGGTCTTGATTTACTTAAAATAAAAGCAAATGATTCATCAAAATGGAAGATTTTCTTTCTTGATTGAAATATATATTTATTTCTCATCAGCAGTTCTAATATTAAGAGTCATTCTTTTTATTTAGAAACATCTACCATATTAAACATAAAGTAAATATTTTAGTGCATAACTCAATAAAGAATGTAAACTCTGATCGAAGTACTTATTTGCCAATTATGCTGAAATGATAAACTGTGAAATAATGCATTGGTAGATGTATTTTTAAAATAACTTGCTTTCAATTTGATATGTTTATAAATGTGTTGTGATTTATACTTTACATATATTTAATCTTTGTGATATATATTCTTTTTAGGCACCTTGCAACTGGAAACAGCTACAGTTCTTTGGCATATAGTTTTCGTGTTGGGAAATCTACTGTAGGAGTTGTGGTGCCTGAGACATGCAATGCTATATGGACAGCTCTTCAGCCGGTATATCTAAAAGAGCCAGAGAAAAGTGATTGTGAGAGAATAGCTGTAGAATATGGCACAGTGTGGGACTTCCCAAATTGTGTTGGAGCTGTCGATGGCAAACATGTTGTCATTCAGGCTCCAGCACATGCTGGCTCTACCTATTTCAATTACAAAGGGTCACACAGCATCGTTTTGATGGCTGCATGTGATGCTTCATATTTATTTACAATGGTGGACATTGGAAATTTTGGCAGAATCAGTGATGGAGGCATTTTCTCAGCTTCAAACCTTGGGAAAAAGCTTTCTCGTGATAAAGAATTTCTGCCTGGGTACAAAAAGTTACCAAAAAGCTCCAAATGTCTGCCACATGTCTTCGTTGGAGATGAAGCATTTGGACTGAAAGAAAATTTCATGCGTCCATATTCAGGTAGAAACTTAAGTAATTCAAAAAGGATTTTCAATTATAGGCTCTCCAGGGCAAGAAGATGTATAGAAAACACATTTGGTATTTTGACTGCTCGCTGGAGGATTTTACGGAATCCAATTATTGCACAGCCTCAGACAGCAACATTAGTTGTTCAGGCATGTTGCTGCCTGCACAATTTCTTGATGAAATACAAGTCTATATCTCATAATTATAAATACTGCCCACCTAATTTTGCCGACAGACCCATGCTTGAGACAGCTAATGGACTCTGGCGAGATGATACATCTCCAAACAATGGTCTAGTGAGAATTCTTAGATTAGGGAACAATAACTATTCATTTTCCTCTGGATCTGTTCGTGATTTATTTTGTAGTTATTTTGAAAATGGAGGAGCACTCTCTTGGTGAAATAAAAGAATAGGTCTGACAGTGCACCCAAATTAAAGATAAATGTATGTAAATAATATTTTTTTTATTTCAAAATAAATATACATGTACAATGTGTAAAAAATAAAACAGGTTGGAAAAACATGTAAGCATTGCACAGCTCACTTTGATACTTTTTGTGATTATTATAAATAATTTCAAAGTGTATATTACTTTCACAGTACTTCTATATTATTTATTTCCTTATTATCTGATTTATTTCCTGAAGTATATAAAACTTCTGCATTATGAATATTTTTAAAGACTATATGATGTATATTAACAAAATAAGATTTCTCTCACCAGAAAGCATAAAATTATCAAAAAATATTAGCTAAGAAATAAATTTGTACCTTACAGTAATGAATTTTCTGTTAGAGATCCGCTACAATACGAAACCTGGCTGTAAATGTTATTCCATAAGTATAACATAGACAAATTAGGCATGAATGTAGATTCATTACAATAGTTAAGATGTGTATCATTATGCTGACATTATTGACATCTATTTTCTGTATACCTTTTTCAGATCATTCAGCTTTTATCATTGCTAAAAATTTAGTTTATACTTATTGCCGAGGCATTTTGTTGTCTTGTTCTGTAATGTACGATGCACTTTTATATTTTCCTGAAATGTCTATGCTGTGTACACGCTTAAAGTAGATTTTTTGTTTCCATTACTTAATTTAATAGGATGTAAAATTAGTTTTTATTTAAAGAAAATATGCATAACACTTAAATAATAATTTTAAAGTCATGTTAAGTATGATGCTCATAGTACATAGTCTTAAATAATAAAACAGAAATTAAAAACATAATTTTTTATTTTACATATTCTGCAATTAATTCAAACATTCTTCTTTTTAATTCATTTTTTTTTTTCCCGTGGTACAGCACCAAAGTCATCACGGAGACTTAGTAGAAAGTGTTCATCATCTGATGTTTGGCTCCATGATTTTAATCGTGCTGCTGCCAAATCTAAATAAGTCAACAATTTTGAATCCATGTCTTTTTTCTTTTGCTTTTTAAATGGAGGTTTTAAAATCTCTCCACCATCTACAAGTTGGCTGCTGCATGCAGCTTCTTCATTTAATGATTCATCAAAATTTATGGAGTCATTAAATGACTCCATTGTGTCTTCGATAGGGAGTGAAGGCTCATCAATTATATTGCTTGTGGTCCTGTAAATAGAGGAAACATTAAGAGAAAATATAAATAAAATTAATATATATACATAAACATATACATTGTGTGTGTGTAACAATTTAGATTCATTTCATTTCAATTTTCATGTAAAGTAGCCAAACTTTGTTGGAAGAAGCTACATATTAAAATTAAGAATCATTTAATAGCCATAACTAGATATTTATAGTTTTTAAGAAGGTTGATATTGAACCCACAGAGGTCAATGAGGATCAAAAGGGTCGATTGCAAATATGCACCAACAATTTATAGGAATAATCAAGCCCCCATTGAATAAAAAATGTATAATTAATTGTTTATTGATATAAAACTACACATGTGGTAAAGAAGAACACCATACAAAATAAATATAAGGGAAAAAATACATAAAAATTACTTAATAGAAGTTTAAAATCCCATTTTCAAAATGTATAAATTATTTATGCAAAAGTACAGTATAAAAGAATAAATGCAGGAACAAAGAAAACACAACCAAAAATATAAAAATGCAAACTTTCTCAGAAAACGTATTGTTATATACAAGATGCTTGCAAAATTGGAAATTTAAATTTGTCAGTGGCTCATGGAACCTCTGAATTGCAATTTCAGATCAATATTTGATCTAGATTTTATGATGTAAGAAGAGTTGATTATATTGAAGGAGGATGTTCAAGCAGAAGTCTTATTCAAAATGGAAGTTTAGAAATTAAATATTATTAAAGAGAAATATTCCAAAATATCTTCTGGAAATCTTGTCGTGTGTTCTTATACCTCACTGCATATTACATCTCAGTTGTTTACCAATTAAATTTAGGGGTACTATAAGCCAACACAGATATATCAGTGCATTGATTACCAATTAAATTTAGGAAAATGCTATAATAAAGATGTATCAATTTTTCTTGAAACTTTTGTTTATATTTCAATATGTTATCGTTAAGTTATACGGTTTAATCCTAGTATCCTGTTCACACGGGATTTGGCGACTTTATGATGAGCAGTAAAAACGGGGCATATACGATGAAGTATTAACGGGTCATTTAAAGAATATATATAGTTATACATAGAACGTTGTTTGGGTCATTTTTGGTGTTGGCGATAATTTTCAAAATCGCGTCAAGGCTGTAGCGTATACTAGGATTTTACCAGTTATGCTTGTGCAGTTATTTGTATTATGATTATGTTTCATGCCACATATAATAGAGAAAGCATTGAAGAAAACCATCCTTTTAAAGGAAGTCAAAAAAAAAAAAAAGTTTGGAATCCCTGCACAAGAGCTTTTGCATAAAAAAAGTAGTTTAGTTTTCTGAAACAATTAACTTAAGCTTTAAATTATTTTACGAACTGGAGCAGAAGATATCCCCTCCCTCTCCTCCAGTATACGTTACATATATTCATAGTGCTGTTAAGAATATGAATGCAACATCTGTTAATACATGTCATTTCTGCTGTCATACAATGTCTATATGAAATGTAGCATATGCACAGTAGTAAATTCCATAAATGGAACTTTTGTTTCTTAATTTGATGCTAAGTGTACATCAAGCAGTTTCAAATTGCTTAATGCTATTAAACACAATGTAATTTAAAATTAATTTGATGATTGATAACAAGGCATGTCATAAAAAAATTTCTGTTTCAAATTGTACTTAAAAAATGAAATCGTTTCTTATAGCATGAGCCACATTTAAGGACCTTCCAAAATAGTTTTCATGGCTTCTTCCACATGTGTCTTTCTCTTATTCAAAACTGCACTTCCAAGGTGTTTCTCTTTTACATATATAGCTTAGTTAAAATAATCTGTAAGCAACCTATTAAATTTTATATAAATTTCCTTAAATAAATACCATTTTGAAAAGCAGTTATAAAATTCTTAACAACTTCAGGAATATTTTGAGCCTTACAAAAAGTATTCTCACTTGTTAACGTAGTTACAAAATTCCCTTAGCAAATTTATATAATAAACAATATCAGAACTATACATTTAAAGATGTAATTCAATTTTATTATTTCAACTACAAAAGTAGAGAATATATATCGTATAGCTGTGATATTTTTAAATATACAGAATATAGTAATCGTTTTAAAATATTAAAAGTTGTTAGAAATACTTACGGTCGATGACTAACTGTATCTCTTAAAAAACATAATTCCTCATACAATCCAAATTTTGGAGTTGTAGCTTCAGAGCCACTCCTATTTTTTGATTTTAGAGCCTTGCACTCCCTAACATATCTATCACGCAGACATTTCCATCGATGTCTGATAGTATTAACTGAAAATAAGCATATTATAATCATTAGTAAGCATACGTTTCATATCACAAAAAAATATAATATAAGCAAAAATGTTCCTTAAAATATATGAAACAGACTTACCGTCGTATCCTATACTATTCGATATTTTTATCCAGATTAGTTCATTTCTTTCTTTATTGCGATAATCTTTGAGTTTGTGATCCCATAACAGTGGGTATTGTCGAATCTCGTTGATAAGTATTTCGTCGTTAAACGCAGCCGCCATGTTGAAAGCTGTAAACAAAACTTTGGAGCAGATCATGACACGTGATCCGAATTCAGTCAGCTATTGGCTAAACGCGCGCGTCGCGGGCGAAAAAGCTGAACAGGAGCGTCCTCAGTTTTACGTCTTCTGCGTCATGCGAATTTACGCCGGCGTCAAAAAAGTTACGTCAACTACGTCGGGAGCGTCCTCGTGTGGACGGGCCTTCAGATTTCAGATGAGTTGCATGCCTGCTTTTCTTGTAGGGGTACAAAGAAAGGGAAATCTGCTGCATAAATGAATGGACGTTAACAAAAGACAAATCTTCTTGGGGCATCGACTACAGAAAAAGTGCTTAGAGGTGATACAATCTGAGCAGAGCTCAGTTCCTCAAAAGGGGTGTTAAGAAGATTGATAATAATGGAAACAAAGACTTAAGATTTTCAACTTCATTTGTTATTCACAGCATAAAATAAAGTAATAAAATTGCTGAATTTAAAGAATGCGTTTAATTAATTTTTTTTTTTTTTTTTTTTTTTTAATTTGAAGTTTGAACACCTATTTAATCCGAAATATAATTTTGAGTTTTTATAATAAGATTTAACTTTGTGTCTTTTATCTTGAAGAAAAGTGTTTACTGCATTTTCCGGATGTTACAAATAAATTAATAAAGCAGAGCAATTATTGTTAAATTATGAGAAATCATGTAGCGTTGTCGGCATAACGTACAAGATTGGAGAGTATTGGATATAATTTTTCGCCCTTTGTTTACCAAAGACCGGATATTTGTACGACTAAAGAGTTCCCTGAGAAAGCAAAGTGAGGTTTCAAGACAGTAAGAACTTAATGTTACTTCTTTCTTTTCTTAAACTTCATTTTCCTATTACAAAAAGGTAAAAAGTAAGTTACTTCTTACCTCAGTCGTTTTGAGAGACCAAGTCTCTTTATTAAAGAGCTTACCAGAGATGAAAATGAACGAAAAAACTGTATGAATTTTTTCACCCAATAAAATCATTCTTCTATTTATAAATTCAAATTAAAGCAAGTTAAAGCTCGTGTATAGACTAGTTTTTAACTGCATCTGTAAACTAAAATTTCGTGGGTTAAAAAAAAAAATCTTGTTACTTATTACTGCACAGCACAAAACATCATTCATTACAATAATATAGTAGTGTAAAATATCAAAAAGTATTTTTTTCCGTCTGCAGTTTCAAAGTATAGTTATTTCTATGTCAAGAATTAGCTAATAGAACGATCTTTGGATCTAAATCCTTTCAGTAATAAGTTTTGCTAAGTGCATGGTTCAGCAATGCATATTCCCGAGGGTTGCAGGAAAAAATGTCACCCGGAAAAAAGGGAAACGGAAAGAATGTCCCCGGAAAATAAGGAACGGAAAAAATGTCACCCTTCGTTTGCAATGGGAAATATAAGGCATGTTTAGAAAGATCGCCAAGCTGGGTGATAAAAGTTTTATCTCAAAAACCGTAACTTCGGATTACCGGAAACATGTGCGAGTAGAATCAAGAAGATGTGTTAGCTGCTGCTTTCTCCGTTAAGGTTTAAAAATAGAAGGGTGTTTAGCGGGGGAAGCTTTTGCGATGGAAACCAGCGGGGTAAGGCGGGGTGTCCAGCGTCTGTCATTGTCAGGTCTTTAGTAATTGCTCTCCTCGCACCGCATGTAGTTATAGCCTTAAGCTGCGGTTTAGTGAAACATTGACGCATAATAACAGAAAACGAATTCATCTGAGCTTTGTTATAAGAAACAGTTGTAGATGCAATTTAAAGTTACGGTTTGCGAAGAATAGTACTAAATTTTTTAGCTAATTAATTTTCGCATAATTTTTTTTATCATTTGATTTTAATTAAAAGTAACGTATCTGCAATTGTTTAATTTTGCACTTAAGTTTGAAAACAAAAATAGAGTTATTAAAATTAAGAAGTTTATTTCAAAATTGTTAGTCCTAAGGGACTGTTGTTTTCATTTTGCGATTTTGCGTCGAATCACTTTGAATGTTCGTTTCACTTTTCAAACTGTTGCCACCAAATATTGTGATAAAACAACGGTACCTAGAGCCATGGAGTTTCGAATGACGTAATCCTACTGCGAATATGGGCAACTGGAAGCCCAAGTTTGAAATTTCTTTTATTATCGATTTCATATTTTGTAAAACGTTAACGAATTTTTGATGAACAAACTCAAGAATTTCAAAGAGAGCCATGGCAACGTTGTACAGAAAAAACATTTTTATGTTTAGCGCGTGAGACTGAATCGGAAATTCTAAAAATATGCTGGATTTAAAATTATTTTGCGATACTGCTCTTGAACTGAATTTTATGGTTCAAGTGCGAAGAATATGGTTTTTATTAAATAAAGGTAACACACAAAATGTTAAAAAAAAGGCCCCTTTGGACGTAATTTAAAATCTGAAACATTTCAGATTTTTTATTTTACTAAAATTTTAAATTCTAATTAAAATGGATCCTATAACCACGCGATCTGCATTTAATATGCAATGAATCCTCCTATGGTGACTTCTTCCAAAAGAATTTCCAAGAGCAGAAATTAGCACTTGTTCCGAGCATTATCTCTTTAAGACGACTACTTCCACGAAAGACCAAAATAATTAGAAACGTGGATGATCCTCTTAGACAGGATTTAGTACATTTTACAAAGCACTAATGCATGATCCATTCAGAGCAGGATCATTTAGTAGCCCATAAACGATTGACGACCATCTCCCTAAGACGATCACTTCCAAAAGTGATCAGCATTTCTATAGATATAAACAAACACTTGCACTGAACATCATCTTTCTAGGGTGATCACCTCCACAGAATACCAAAAATCAACTAGAAACATGGATGAATTAGGATTATTCAATTATGGAAAAGCGCACGATGGCTATCTACCTAAAGGGAATGATGCCTTCGTGGAGAACTTTCTAAGGGAAACTGGCTCGTATACACATTACACATGGGAAAAACCACGAAAATGCCTATGCAGCCAGCCTACTCGCGGGATTCGAACCTCGGACATAACTACCAGTGTTCAGCGTCTTTACCGCTCGGCCGCTGATAGGCTGAAACATGGATAGTTATCCTAGAAAAGATTTTTACTTATAGTAGTTATATTGATTACAATTACGTGTAAAGCTTATGGAAACTTAAAAGCGGCCGAGCGGTTAAGTTGCTGAATACTGCTTGTCAGATCTGGGTTCGATTCCTAGCAAAGCAGCTTTCGTAGTTTTTCCCTATATAACCTGGTTACGAGCTAGTTTTCCTTAAGAAGCCCTCCACGAAGGCAAGCCTTCTCTTAGACAGATAACTTTCGTGCGCTTTGTTATAATCAAGTAAACCAAACCAAATTAAAGAAACTTATTCATTCTACTCTCAAAATTGCTCTCCAAATAAATCATACGTGGGAGGTTTTCGTATTCATAACCTAAAACGTATCAAAACGGAAAATTAAATAAATTTAATTACTTAACTTGGTTATCCAGAATTCCAATTTTTAATTATCTCTAGTTTCCAAAAATCTGAGCATGAATAATCTTGTAATAAAGCATAGACCGATAACTTTGAAATTCAGACAATAACTTGGATGAACTTTGACCACTAGCAGACGAGAGGTAAAAGCCGACCAGCGGCCGAGCGGTAAAGTCGCTGAACACTGGTAGTTCGGTCCGAGGTTCGAATTTTCTCAAACGGGCTGGCTGCATGGGTGTTTTCGTGGTTTTCCCCATGTGTAACGTGTATACGAGCCAGTTTCCCTTAAAGTCCTCCACGAAGGCATCCCTTCCCTTAGACAGATAGCCCTAGTGTGCTTTGCCATAATTAAATACACCACAGCACTAGACCGAGAGGTTAAAAATCGTTGAATATTGGTAGTTCGACTGGCGTTCAAACCATGGCGGATGTGTTGCTTACCAGGAAGTTTTCGTGGTTTTCTCCATGTGTAACATAAATACGAGTCAGTTTCTATAGGACGTATGAAATAATTTTTGTATCAACTCCCCGCCATAAACAGTCCTCCATGAAGGCATCCATATCTCCTTCGAAAGATAAGGATCAGGATTTTTTTCTGTTAGATTTCCTTTTTAAAATTTTTAACATCATTTTAGGAGCCTAAATATGTCAGATCGTTTTAGGAAGACGTATTATTTGTAACTGTTTTACATATAAGTACAGAGAATTTCATGACGGCGAACTCTAAAAGTATTTCCTACAACATAAATAAATAGGCTTTTGTACATTTGCCTCTCTAATGCAACCATAGTGGTCTAAATCGCTTGAAGCCGCCGTTAGTGGTCGCATTAGAAAAGTCTCATTATATCTGCATTGTGGCATTCATTTCAGTTATATGTCTGCCTTATAAATTATAATATTGATTTTTTAAGGTCGTGTAACAACTTTCAATATAAATTAGAATAGTAATAATCTATTACATTCCATTCTGATTATTGTATTCGTATGAAAGCCTTTAATCGATTGTTGATCATTATTTTGTACGTATGCTACTGCAAAAATTTAAAAATTCTTAATTATGATAATTTCCAATATTCCGGCTTTAAATGCCCAAGTTATTTATTTTTATGCCAAGATTTAAACTTTGTGCATTTACAATAAGAAGATCTTAATTATGGAACTTTTTAACATCTGAAGCTGGTTAAAACTGGTTGAAATGTGTTGCAGTCTCAGTTTCGTATGCAAAACCATTCTCGCACTGATTTGTTTCATGCTTAATTTATAGCAGTTTCCCTAAGTAACCCAATTTTAGATTTATATCATTTTTTTAAAATTGTGAAAATAAACAAAAAGAATGGAGAAAATTTTTCTTTCTTACATTATGATTATTTTCTGTTCATCTTTTATGATAATTAGTGTATTTTTCAATTTTCCTCAACTGTCAAATCTTGTTGTATTTCGAAATATTTTTAGATTATTTACAGTCCCCGCAATTTTAGAGTTTTTATGTTAATAATTGGAAGCGTTTGATGTAATTAATCGCGCATGTCGCCCACAGATTCATAAATTTTGAATTTTCAAAATTGTTGCAAGCACTTGAGCAGAAGATTCGTCTTTCATAGCCAATTACAAATTTTAAAATTAAAAAAATTCAACTCCATCATTCCAATTTTCAGACTCAATTAAAGGCACTGAAGTTATTTAACATTTAAGAACTCTCGGTGATTTAGAACTCCCCGGAATTTGATACTCAAGAAATGATTTCAAAAATGCTCTTCTACATCTATTATTAATTGTTTTATCCCTTGAATAGCTAGTATCTACTGCATTTTCTCGTCATTTCTTCTTTGGTTATTTGAATCATGGCAAAGCACGTGAACTATCTGTCTAAGAGAAGGGATGTCTTCGTGGAGGATTTCACGAAGTATGAGAAAGGGAAACTTGATCGTATTAACCTTACACATGAATAAATAATTAAATTATCTTGCAACCAGCTTGTTTGCTGGGATTTGAGCCCCTGTCGAACTATCAGTGTTAAACGACCGCTGCAGTTCTGATGTACCGCCATTTTGTTGTGACGTGACCGGAAGTACCGCCATTTTGTTAAGTTGTTTCGAAGTGAAAGTAGAAGTGTTTGTTTTGAAAGTGAAAGTAGAAGTGCATGGAGATTCTTAGGATTTAGGTATTTTGGATGGCAACGAGGATTTGGGGGGAAAGTTTCGTTTTAATTTTGTGGCAACGACGATTGTTCCACGTGTTCATTTTTTTAATCCGCCATCTTGAAATCGAGTGGAGTTGTTGGAAAGTGAAATTAGAAGTGTTTGTTTCTAAAATATGTGAGAAATATTGTCAGAGATATTCTTTAAAATTTTTTTGGCAACGATGTTTTTATCAAAATTTTATTTTTTCTTGCGGCACACGATGAGAGTATCTCGTGTTTGTTCATGTTGTCTGACGTATAATGGAATACGTCACGAAGGAGGTGTGTTATAAGATAACAAGTTTTTTCTATTGGTTCTAAGCCAGCCATTTTGTTTTGACGTCACATCGAAAGCTACAGAGCCATTTTTCTTGGGAAAGAATTCAGTTGCTTCTTGTTTGTTGCGAAGAAAGTAGTTTATAAGAAATATTGTCTGGCGATTTTTTGAAAATGAAGCGTGCTGTTGCAACAGAGAAGACTATAACAAGAAAGTTAGATTTTCGAGTCAAAGTAGTATGACTAACGATGCAAGTATAACGACGTTTAAGTTGGATTTTTTACCTGCTCATCATTTTTATCTTGGTGGTGAAAATTTGTTGTGATAACAGATTTCGCTCGTGTAATACGTGTACACTTAAGAAAATATGTGCGCTTCGAAAACAACGAGTTTATACCGACCAAAAGCGGAATCACTCTCTCTCCTTACCTGTGGCAAGCCTTTTCGGACAAAGTGGAATATAAGGATATACTAAGTCCCTCTTTGCGAGAAGGTCAGTGCGCAATTGTACAAGACTCTTTGTTCCTTTCAACAGTGACAGTTGAAAATTCTCCGTGTGCTTCGTTTCAGAGATATTTTGTGCGCAAAGATTTGACTCGTGAATTTTTGCCAAGTGTATGTGTTCTTAGAAAATGTGAAAGGGTGCAACTCATACGAATAAAAAAATAAATAACAACGGAGGTGGTTACGTTAATGTTTGGGCCTAATTTCCAGTTCTACGTTTTGAACGAAGTTTTCAAGCAAATGCCATCGGACAACCAAATCGCTCCTGTTGATGCAGAAATGTGTCTTTCGACATCAGTAGTAGAAAAGTACCAGTTTGGAGCCACAGGGATCAGGGATCACGGGGGGGAGCACGTAGGGGGTCATTAACCACCTGTCTAAACCCTGGACGCATTGCATCCTGTTCGTGACGTCATCACGTGTTATCATCTTGCGGTTGCAACCTCAGCCATATGGTTCATCCCGTTTGTGTCGTAATCCGGTTTCATGTCCGACGCTTATCTATTGATACAGGATGTTTCTTGTTTCGACGTCATCACGTGTTATCATCTTGCGGTTGCAACCTCAGCCGTATGTTTCATCCCGTTTGTGTCGTAATCCGGTTTCATGTCCGACGCTTATCTATTGATACAGGATGTTTCTTGTTTCGACGTCATCAGTTTGCGTCGTAATCCGGTTTCATGTCCGACGCTTATCTATTGATACAGGATGTTTCTTGTTTCGACGTCATCAGTTTGCGTCGTAATCCGGTTTCATGTCCGACGCTTATCTATTGATACAGGATGTTTCTTGTTCTGACATCATGTCGAATCCGCAATGTGATTCCTGGATTCTGACAGAGGCATATATATAAAGTCGCTGGGACATTTTTCATCATTTCTGCTCAGTGAGTGAGTGAGTGATTATGGCGCAAAAACCAGAGATGGTTATGACGCGCCAAACACAAGATGGGATGATTACAATTGATGACATTAAAATTCAATCAATAAAAACAACTAGATAAATGTACCAAATCCAGAGGATGAAGTCATATAAACACAAGTTAAAAAGCACATATTAAAATTCAAGACACAGTCTTCAAAACAAATTACATTTGGTAATAAAAGCCAATCTCTTTTAAATAATAAAATAAATTACAATTCACCTCTCTTCCGATTAAACGGTCGAGAGGTAAGTCACAGCTATTAAAATATTTCTGGCGAAGACTATTAAAACATGGACACTCAATTAAAATATGACGAACAGATAAACAAACATTACAATTAAAACAAACAGGCTCATTTTCAGCTTTGAGAAGATAGTTATGTGTGACTCTAGTGTGACCTATTCTGAGGCGAGTCAAAAGAAGGTCCTCCTTACGATTTCCAACAATATCCCAATGCTCAATTCTAGGCTTGACGTTTCTCAACTTGTTGTGATGCTGAACATCCCAAAATTGCTGCCATTTTTTTCGGACCTATCCCTTGATGACATTGCAGATATCTCTAAAAGGGATAAGGCGACTGGACAGTTCAACAGCAGATTTGGCTGCGATATCTGCAAGCTCATTTCCTTTTATTCCAACATGTCCAGGAACCCAGCAGTACAGGACTTCATAACCTCGAATCGTTAAATTTATATGAATTTTGAGAACATCCACTACCACAGGATTCTGAGTGTTGGGAAAAGCTTCCAAGGATTTAAGAGCACTATACGAGTCTGTGTAAACTATGAACTTTTTGTGGCAGAGCTTTGAGATATACAAAAGACCATAATATATAGCAGTCAGTTCAGATGTTAGGACTGAGAAAGCATGGTGCAGGCATCTGTCCTCTATGTAATTTTCAAATACAAAAGCCATCCCAACATGATCATTTGTCTTTGATCCATCTGTGTATATCGGATAATAACTGCTATATTTGTGCCTGTGCTCAGCAAAGAGTTGTCTATAAACGATCTCGTTAGTGCTTGCCTTCACGTGATGTTTGAAAACATCAAGAAGCTGAATCCGTGAATTTTCCCAAGGTGGGATTTCAAAGTTCTGTACTGCTTGGGGGCGCATATCAGAGAGGGAAAGTTTCTCAATGATAGCGCGAAGTCTTAAAGGAAAGGTAGGAACGCAGGATGGACGTGTTTCAAATAAAGTGTTACACTCATTATCAAGTAAGCACAGCTTATTGGGATGTTCAGGTTGGGATAAGATATTAAAATATTGTAAAAAGGACAATTGCTCACGCCTCAGATAAAGTGATGGTTCGTTAGAGTCAACATATAGGCTGTGTACAGGAGAAGTCCTGAAAGCTCCTGAACAAATCCGCAAACCCTGATGGTGAACAGGATCCAGTTTTAACAAAACAGATGAGCGAGCGGATCCATAAACAGCTGAGCCATAGTCCAGTCTAGAGCAGATCAGCGTTCTGTAAATGCGAAGCATGGAGCAACGCTCTGCACCCCAAGAGGTGTTCGCCAACACTTTTAAAATATTTAGTGTTTTGAGACACTTCTTTCTCAGGTTTAAAGCTTGAGAAAGGAAAGTCAATTTTTGGTCGAACGTCACTCCTAAAAATTTTACTTCGGGCGCAACTGGAATAATTGTACCATTTAGATATAACTCAGGTTCAGGATGGAGACCTCGCTTCCTACAAAAGTGCACGCACACAGTTTTCTGTTTCGAAAATGTAAATCCCTGTTTGTCTGACCATTCTTGGATCTTATTCAGAGCCATCTGCAGTTGCCTCTCTACATATCTCATGTCTGCTCCTTGACAGCTAATCTGCAGATCATCAACATATAGAGATCCCAAGATGGTGGGAGGAAGTTCTTTTAGTACAGAATTTATTTTTAAACTAAACAGGGTTACACTGAGCACACAGCCTTGAGGCACACCCTCTTCCTGTTTAAAAACATCCGAAAAAACAGAGCCAATTCTTACTTGAAAAGTTCTAGTGTTCAAGAAATTTTGAATGAAAATTGGTAGGTTGCCGCGCAAGCCACTCTCGTGAAGATCCCGGAGTATACCGTATCTCCATGCCTTATCATAAGCTTTTTCAATGTCGAAGAATATCGAGACAAGGTGGCTTCTTCTTACAAATGCTTTTCGAATAGATGTCTCTAAGAGGAGCATGTTATCTACAGTTGTTCTTCCCTTTCGAAAACAACTCTGATATGGCGATATAATATCATTCTTTTCCAAGAAGTAGACAAGTAGACTAGGCGGCTGTTTACCATCTTTTCAAACAGTTTGCAGAGGCAACTCGTAAGGGCAATTGGCCGATAGTTGGAGAGATTCCTTGGATCTTTCTCTGGCTTAGGAATAGGAATGACAATAGCTCTCCTCCATGCACTGGGAAAGGCATGCTCCTTCCACACCCTATTGTAAAGAGTGAGAAGGGCATTCAGTGACTTACAGGACAGATGCTTTAGCATTTCATAATTCACTCCATCAAGACCCGGAGAAGACCTATGTGTCTGCAATAAAGCACTCCTTAATTCAAGCATAGTAAAGTCTCTATTGTAAGGCTCAGATTTGGAAGAGTTGAATGCGATGGGATTTATTTCAGAGTGCTGCTTCATAGAAAGAAATGCAGGTGTATAGTTTCTGCTGGAAGAAACGGAAGCAAATGTCTCACCGATAGTATTCGCAATTTCTTCTATGGAGCTAATCACTCGGCCATCTTTTTCCAAAAAGGAATGTGAGTGGTCTTTATATATGCCGCATGCTTTTCGAACTCTTTCCCAAACCCGCTTGCTAGGCGTGGAGGATGTTATTGACGACACATATAAAATCCAAGAATCCCTCTGGCTCTGCCTTCTTAATTTTCGTGCATTTGCTTTGGCTCTTTTAAAGGCTATGAGGTTTCGCAGAGTAGGATATCTACGAAAAATACCCCATGCTTTTTTCTGTTTTTTCAGTGCTTCATGACAGTCGCGATTCCACCATGGTTTTGAATATTTTAGTAGTTTTCCTGATGTTCTAGGAATGGAGAGCATAGCTGCCTGAATAATAGTATTAGTAACAGCTTCAACAGCGTCATCGATATGCGCATCTTCTACCATTTCATCTGTGAGATCTGCAATGGAAGAGAAGAGTTCCCAGTCTGCCCTGTCCAGTATGAATCGAGGGGATCTCGACATGGGGTTTGCTCCTCTTCGTGCAAGAGACACAAGAATGGGATAATGATCACTGTTGTAAAGATATTTACCCACTTTAAAAGTGCAAAAAGGCAACAGAGATGGTAAACAGATGGCAAGGTCGAGAGCATGGAATGTTTTTGAAGGCTCATGGAAGTAAGTATCTTGCCCATTATTGAGGAGACAAAGGCTATGATCTTCGATCATCTGCTCAATTTGTCTTCCTCGGCAATTAGTATCCTTACTACCCCAGAGCGGACTATGGCCGTTAAAATCTCCTATTATGATGAAAGGCTCAGGCAGCTGCTCTAAAAGACCATTTAAATCTTGCTGATCAATATGCTCATTTGGAGGCAAATACAGAGAAACGACTGTAACAACAAAATCAAAATTTGTTTGAGTAGCGACAACTTGGAGGGATGTCGTCAAAGAAAGCACATTTGAGGGATAATCCAGTGAGGTGAGGAGACCTACACCTCCACTGGCACGCTCACCTGCAATGTTGTCTTTCCTGACGAAAGAAAACCTCCGAAGTTTTGCTTGTTGTTCCGGTTTTAGATTTGTTTCCTGTATTGCGAAGCATAAAGGTTGATGAACATTGATTATAGCTTTGATGTCGAGCAGATTTCGGTGGAAACCACGACAGTTCCATGATACGAGGGTGGCCATTATGAATAGTTTTTGTTCTTTCTGTGCTCTTGTTTGGTTTTTCGTGGAAGTAGATGCTTGGGAACTTCCAGACCCTCTTCTACTTCCATACCGTCTGAATCCGCAGATTCAGAAACCATTCCATCAAGAGAGCTATTCCTGGAACTTCTATTTTTATTTGTTTCTTTTCGTGTGGTAGTTTTGGGTTTGCTTTGAATTACTATTTCTTTATTTTGTACTGTATGGGTTGGGTTTTCTTTCTTCTTGTTGTTTGTAGTCTGTTGAGTTTTGTTTGGTGGCGTCTGCATACTAACTGATGTTTGGGTAGCAACTGAGCGAGATTTTTTAAGAGCATTGGCGTAAGATGTATTTGGTCGTAGCTGTGTGCTTTGGACTAATCTTCTGGCTTCGGCATATGAGATGTTCCTCGTAACCTTTGCAGTCTGCATTTCTTTTTCTAATTTCCATTTTGGACAGAGGCGTGAAAATGCTGGGTGCTCACCCTTGCAATTTATACAAAGAGGCGCAGCGGTACAATTTTCAGAATCGTGGCCAATCTGTGAGCATCGGGCGCATGTGAGGCTGCCACGACAAGACATCTTAGAATGGCCGAAACGCTGGCATTGGAAGCATCGCATAGGGTTGGGAATATAAGGTCTTACGGGACAATTTAAATATCCAGCCTTAATATTCTTAGGCAGATCAGGCGTGTTGAAGGTAAGGATCACGTGTTTCGTATCGATCAACTTACCTTCCTTACGCATCTTGATCCGCCTAGCACCGCAGACATTTTGGTCGGATAGCTCGGAAGCGATCTTTTCTTCAGGAACATACAGAAGTTCTAATTCCGATATAACGCCACGACAATAATTCAGTGTCTTATGTGCTGTTACATTGACATTCGCTTGCCCAAGTTTAGTTATTTGAAGTAAAGAAGCAGACTGGGTGGCTGAGATTGTATCAATAAGGAAGTCTCCGGAGCGGAGACGCTTTATGTTTCTCGACTCACCAATACAAGACTGGATGTAATTGTTAATCACGAAAGGAGGCATCTTATGCATTTCGCCAGAAGGACTAGAGATGACTAGGAAACGGGGACTATTGTTATGATTATTTTTATTTGCATCTGTCCGTAATTTTTTTGCAGAATTTTCAGAACTAGATTGAGTGACTGGTTTAGTAGTAGACTTTTCAGAACTAGGTTGAATGATTGGTTTATTAGTAGGTGGTTCAGAGCTAGGTTGAGTGACTGGTTTAGTAGTAAACGTTTCAGAACTAGGTTGAGAGACTGGAGTGACTTCGAAGTCTTTGATCAGAAAAATTTGAGAATTAGCCATATTGAAATAAGAAAAGATTCGGGTCCGACGGCCCCGTCCACCACGGAGCCCAACAAGGGAACACAGATTCCTGTGTTAGGGCTAGCCGGACCTATACGCAAACTGAAGCCCCACAGTCGGCTTTCCCGAAAGCAGGTACTCCCGAGAGCTTGACCCCAAGCCACTGACACAAGGACTAGTGACCAGCCGATTGACACCCGTGAGGACGACTAAGGTGCCTCCCGTTTAGCTGAAGCAGAGGCCAAAGCAGTGTGTTGGGGACAGTACGTCGCCCCTCAACTACCAGGACCCTCCTTTCCAGCGACACGGGTCTCCACGCACGGCAAACACGTGGGCAGTTTTCTCGCCACTCGAGAACTAGAGACAAGGTCTGTTCCAGCCTCTCGTGACAAGCCCCAAACTCCGTAGAGAGAAACCACAAGGGAGAAGGGAAGGGAAAAGGATCCAGCCAAGAGGAGAGGAGACGGAAAAGAGGATAGATCACTGGGGCTCCAGGATCGTGACACCCGTCTCACCAAGATGATCCCCTGAAGGGCTAGGGTACCTCGGGATTGCCACACCCGTACTCACAAAAGTGAGCCCCTGAGGGCCATTTCTGCTCAAGCCAATTCGTTGTATACTTCGCTCCTGCTTTCGCCCTTCCTGTTTCAACGAAGACGTGTTATTCGAGGTAAGTATTTTTATCGTACATCTTGTTCACGTTTGTATTCCATGTTAATATTTAGTTTATTTTTATTAGAAGTTTATTTATTTTTATTAAATATATAGTTTGTTTGTTTTTATTAGATTATTACATATATTATTCAACAATATATATTATCTGTATGGTTTTGATAATTTCTTCTTCATTTTTCAAATTTTTCCTAGTGACTATTTTAGTTGAACCCATTTCATTTTATTGTAAGTAATTAATTTTCGATACCTCTTTTAGATTAATTTTATTCTGTATTTTCCCCTGCTTATAGATTAATTTATCGAGATTTTAGCAAAATATGATACCTAATGCACATAATTCTGAGTTAAAAAAATTTTTTTTAACTTACTCTATATTTTCACGTGAATATTACTGTATTCTTTAAATTATCTGTAGTATGCGTCATTTTTCCTAATGTAAATCTTAGTTAAATTACCTGTGTTTTCATGTCAATATTATCGCTTTGGTTAAATTGATGATTTACACTTTCTATTCTTTTTTATTTAACCATCAAATAATGTTTTTAAGTTAGTTTCTATATCATTGTAATTAGATTTAAGTTATTATTTTAACTTTCCTGGTCAGTTTTATTTGTTTAATTAAATAATGAGGATGCTCAGCCACAAAAGGCAGCGTAAGTATCTTTCTTTTCTAAAAATCGTATGTTTGAGAATTTTTGAATTATGAAACTTAATTTGGTAATTTTATATTTTTATATGGATCCTGAATATGTTTTTGAACATGAAGACATGACTTTAGATGATTACACGATTGCCATCATGGATTTTGGTGATTTGAGGCCCTCCCAATTAGATGATACATTTGATGATAATCTTACATGCCCACACTGTTGGAAAACATTCACCCTACGGACCAATTTAACTCGTCATATAAAGACTCAGCATTCAGTAGGTAACTACATTTGCTCCATATGCCAAAAGATCTTTCAACGTTCCGATAAACTGAATAATCATATGAAAGTTCATGCTAGACCACCGAAGCCCTGGCCATCTCGCCCAGTAAAACAAGCAGCAACATCCCCCGCTATGCCTGCCCGTAAACGACCACGACAAGAACGCCCGCCTTGCCTTGGTACCTTTGCTACGGAAATCATTTATCCCAGTGAAGAAACCAAGACAGATCTGCAAATATTTTTAGAGGCAATAAAATTTGAAATCGCGGGTAAGATTCAAGAAGCTGCCGCACAACACCAGGGAATTAAATGGTATTTGAATGCTTGTGTGCAAATGATCAGAAAAGTGTCGGAGACCGAGGAAGAAACTTGCACGGCCTACTTTCGATCAAAGTGCAGTACTACCCTCACAGGAGAAATACCTGATATACAGACAGCTATTCAGAAAGTAAGGAAATTTTATTTTATATGAATTATATATATACAGTGCACAAAATAAAAATTAGTATACTCATAAAATGCTTTAATTTTATAGGTGCTGGATTCTATGGATAAATTTTTGAAAAAAGGTTCTGGACTCCGTGCAATACCTGGAGCTCAAGACCGCTGTCTACAAACCCCTGGCAGCCTCTTCTTATATACCTCTGCCGAAAGCCTTAGCAGGTAAAATGGCTGTTCTCAATATACAAAATTAAGACCACAAATGTCTCGTCTGGAGCGTGTTAGTAGCCCTTTACCCCATCGAAGATCATAGAGAACATGCATATAGAGTATCTCACTACAAGCCCTATGAAGGGGAAATAAAAGTGGATGGCTTGTCTTTTCCCACCCCCATTCATCAGCTAGACAAATTTGAAAAAATGAACAATCTATCGATCAACGTGTTCGGTTGGGAAAGCAACGAGATTTTACCTCTTCGGATCACCAAGAGTCGAAACGGTAAGTTATTCTTATTTTGTAACTCTTAACAGACATGTTTTTTCTTGCGTTGTTGAATTGTTTTATTGATTGACAATTTTCTCTTTTGTAGGTGATCGTCATATCAACCTCTTATTAATTTCGGATGATGAGAAGAGACATTATTGTCTTATTAAGAACATGTCTCGTCTTCTTGCCGGACTCACGAAAGATCAGAATGAAAAATTTTATTGTGACTATTGCCTTCACAGATTCAAAAGGAAGGAGACTTTGGACGCTCATGTAAAAGACTGTCAAGTGCACGGTCCCCAAAAAATTAAAATGCCTAAAGATAAGTGGTTGAAATTTGACAAGTCCCAGTTCCAGCTTCCCATCCCTTACTTTATTTACGCCGATTTTGAATGCATTTTAGTGAAGCAAGCCACCTGTTTGCCACTGTTTTCCATCAAGGTCTTCAACTACTCCTGTTGCCAACCATACAGCATCCGGATATTGTTATACTATTATTGGACCGAATGGTGAATTTTATAAAGCTCCAGTTATCTACCGAGGAAGAGATGCCGTCGACCATTTCTTAGCTGCTCTTATTCGTGAGGAAGAGAATTTAACAGAACTACTGAAGACAAATGAACCAATGATGTTCACCAAAGAAGACCAAGTTATGTATGAAACAGCCACTCATTGTCATATTTGTGGGCAGGCTCTGAAAGGTGATAAGGTAAATTTTTTGGATTATTTTTTTTGTGATATCAATAATTATAACAAAGTTTGGTATGATTTTTCATACCTTTTTTTCTGTTTTAGGTCCGTGATCATAATCATCTGACAGGTCATAGAGCCAGCTTAGAGAAGCTCGTTGCGAATCTAGAAAAGGACCAATTCCATCTCACACGGGCCTATTTTGGAGAGAAAACGAATCTTCTGCTTAGAAAAGGTAAATTTTTTAAACATTTATTTTTCTTATTTATTAGAATGTTTAATATTTGTTACATGAATGTTTATATACGAGTGTATATATATATATATATATATATATATATATTTTGCTTTTTTTAGGTGTCTATCCTTATGAATATATTGATGACTTCTCCCGTTTCGATGAGTCTGAACTACCTCCACCATCTGCATTTTATTCCAATCTCGCAGAACAACACATCAGCGAGGAAGATTATACGCATGCCATGACCATTTGGAAAACCTTTGGTCTTACCAGTCTTGGTACATACCATGATTTGTATGTGGTTTGTGAGGTCCTTCTCTTAGCCGATGTCTTTGAAAATTTCCGCCGCCTGAGTCTCAACTTCTATCAATTCGATCCAGCACATTTTTACACTGCTCCAGGATTAGCTTGGCAAGCTGCTTTGAAGATGAGTGGAGTTAGCCTGGAACTATTAATGGACCTGGATCAGCATTTGTTTATTGAGCGGGGAATTCGTGGTGGCATCTCAATGATATCACATCGTCTGGCTGTTGCTAATAACAAATACCTACCGAACTACGATCCAAAGGAACCTTCTAACTATATCATTTATTTAGATGCTAACAACCTTTATGGGTAATTATTATTTAGCAATCTCTCTCTCTCTCTCTCTTTTTTTTTTAAATTATAGTTCGTATGCTTTCATTAAATATTTTTTTTAATTTTTTAGGTGGGCGATGAGTCAGTCACTTCCTACGCACGGGTTCGAATGGGTGAATGAACCCATCGATTACATGAATATCTCGGACGATGCAGATGAGGGCTACATCTTAGAAGTAGACTTAGAATATCCGGCAGAGCTGCATGACCTCCATAATGATTAACCTCTTGCACCAGAACAGATGCAAGTCACTGAGAAAATGCTGTCTAATTATTCTCAAAATTTAGCAAAGAAGTTCCAACTCATCCTTGGTAAGAGTGTGAAGCTAGTTCCAAATCTTTTCTCTAAGCAACGTTACGTCCCCCATTACAGAAACTTAAAGTTATATGTGTCCTTGGGTCTCCAAGTCACTAAAATTCATAGAGTACTTAAATTCAAACAATCTCCATGGTTAAAAAGTTACATCGCATTTAACAGAGAGCAACGGAAACGGGCCAAAACAAGCTTCGAAAAAGATCTTTTCAAGCTTCTTAACAATGCTGTTTTCGGAAAAACAATGGAAAATTTTCGAAAAAGAACACGAATTGATCTAGTTACGGAGGAGAAGAAAGCTAAAAGCTTGTGGCTTCACCAAGTTTCTATGCATTTCATCAGATCACAGAAGAACTAGCAGTTATAGAACGTAGGAAAAGTTCTCTGGTACTGAACCGCCCTCTTTACACGGGTTTCTGTATTTTGGACATATCAAAAACCCTCATGTACTCGTTCCATTATGAGTATATTAAACCTAAGTATGGAGCTAAGGCCACATTACTTTTTACCGATACAGACAGCCTCTGTTATGTGGTGGAAACTAAAGATATCTATGCGGATATGAAGAAAGATCTCCACCTCTTTGATACATCTGAATATCCGCAAGATCATCCTCTCTTTAGCTCAATAAACAAGAAAGTGCTTGGGAAGATGAAAGACGAGTTAGCCGGTGATATCGCTCAAGAATTTGTGGGACTTAAACCTAAGATGTACAGTCTTCTGAGTAGTTTCACTGAAAAGAAGACGGCCAAAGGTGTTGCCAGAGGTATTGTAAAAAATCATATTCGTCATACGGACTATAAGCAGTGTCTCCTTCATAACAATCGTGGACTCACCCCAGCTCAACGAATAGCCAGTAAATGGCATAAATTACAAACTGTACATTATACTAAATCAACATTATGTCCTTTCGATACGAAACGGTATATTTTGGACAATGGGATTTCAACACTTGCCCATGGGCATTATAAAATTAGTATATAAAAATTGCTCTATTTCTTTGTAAATAATATATTTTTCTCATTTTGTTTCGTAATTATTTATCATGTACATATTCTTTAGCAGCTATTGTATATAATCAACATTGATGAGTTTAATAATATTTATTCTAGCCAAATTTTTTTTTCTGTATAATTGTTTGAAAAATTAGAAAGCAAAATAATCTATATGTTATGAAGAGAAATTGATAAAGATTTTCTAAGTATTTAATAAACATTATATTTTTCACTGCATGAACTGTATAGTTTTTCTTTAAAAAATTACATTTTCCAAAAGTATTAATGAAATCTGAATTTTACGTGAATCATTAATCGATTATTTCACAAAAGTGAGCAACAGCTATAAATAGAATTGTTTTTCGAATAAGACTTTAGTTAAGATGGAACTCTTAAAATTAAAGCATCCTTTTACGATGTTAGCTGCTGGTCCTAGTGGTAGCGGAAAAACCATGTTTATTAAAAAATTAATGGACCATCAAATGATCACTCCTTTTCCTCCTAAAATTATTTGGTGCTATGGTGCTTATCAAAGTCTTTATGATGAGATGAATCATATCGAGTTTTGTGATGGTTTGCCTGAAAACATCCACACTTTATCAAATTCTCTGATTATTATTGATGATCTTATCGTCGGAACTCGGAAATGATGTAAGATTGACCAAGTTATTTACCAAAGGATCTCATCATTGAAATCTTAGTGTTATTTTCATTGTACAAAATTTGTTTCATAAAGGTATTCGGGAAATGAACGCTAATTATTTAGTGCTCTTTAAAAATACAAGAGACAAGTCTCAAATGATGCATCTGGGAAGGCAGTTATATCCAGGAAAGAACAAGTTTTTTCAAGAAGTGTATCAGGATGCTACGTCTAAACCTTACAGTTATTTACTGGTTGACCTCAAATCTGACTCCATGCGTCTGAGAACAGGGCTTTTTCCAAACGATAAATACTACGTCTATCAACCTCGCTAGTCATTTGCTGGTGAGCTGTCAACGAGTGAACATGTCTGTGGTGATCGAAGTTTTCCAAAAATATACGAGAAAAGAAGTGATTAATTTGGATGATATTAACTGTCCCCGTTTTTGTGACCTACCTCCAGGAGAAATAGTCTGCCCTTATTTGCATGTGAAGAATTTTTCACACTGTGCTGTGCAAAAAGCCGACGCTTATGCATGCTTCGTAGACTCTATAAAAGCCAAACATTTTTCTTTCCTGTCATTTGTGTACAAAATGTCGAACTGTTCACAGCACCAGTTAGAACAGTTGAAACTCATCGCGAAAAGTAAATTTTCAAGTGATTTGCTTCGAAAGTGCCCCAATAGTGTCATAAAAACTATATGCGAGTGTGCCTTAAACTTGCTTCGAGGTCATCTTTCCATTTCCCCCAAGCGAAAGGCTCAATTAGCACCTTACAAGCGAAGTTTACGAAAACTTGCCAATAAAAAAGTACCTCTTTATAAGAAAAGAAGCCTGCTTGTACAAAGAGGGGAAGGTTTCCTAAGTGTACTCTTACCTGCTGCTATTTCTCTCATTAATTCTCTTATTCATGGAGTTCAGTAAAAAAACTTCTCATTGTACCAGAAGAAAGAAGGCAAACGGTCTTACCGAACTGCATGAAAAAATGGATCGAATTTTAAAGAAGAAAGACCTTGATGAAAGTGAGAAAGCAGCTTTATACCTGCAAGTGCTCCAAAAATATATTACGTATCAATTATCACCACCCGTTGAAAAAACAGAGAAATCTATGGAAAAGAAAGAAGACACTTTGGTGAAGAAAGAAGAAATTCCTATGGAAGATCCATTTGAGAAAAAAGTTGTGAATGTGGCTCCTTTAAAATACAAGTCTCAAGCAAAAGACATTTATCCTCATGTGAAGAAGCATATTTCAGCTGGAGGTGAACTCATTTATCAGAATCAAGTCGTTCCAGGGACTGATGTTGTGACTCTCATTAATAATTTTTTAAGAAAAAGAAAAAACCTGTTGTTGGCGAAAACCAATTTTATGCTGTGCTAAAAGAATTAGGTTTACCTACTATGTATGATGTTCATAACAAATTAAATGTCATGTATGCTCGAAGAAATGTATGGATTAGATATTAAATAAAACAGTGTTAACTTAATACATGTGTCTTTATTGTGTTCTTAGAAATTAGATACTTTCCTGAATTTAAAAATAATGATGACGACTAAAAAGATAATTTCGAAGACGGAAAAGTTTTATTTACATTTTTTCTAAGATAAAAATTTCAGTTAAGTAGAAAAAATTTCACTTTAATTATTTTAGGGAGAAAAATCTTCACTTTTATTTTGTCTATGGGGCAACCCATGTTAATTTTAAAGTGTCAAGGGAAAAAGTTACACTTTGATTTAACAAAGTCGAAAAATATTTATATAGATTTTTTTTTATGTCGAAAAGGTAATTTTCTTTGTTGTTTGTTGAATTTGTGTTTTTCTTAACATGAAAAAGGTTCATTATTTAAAACTCAACATGCTGTTATAAGTTGAAAAATTTGTTCAATCAGAAAAAATAAAAACAAAAGAAAGAAATACATTTCCAATATTTTATTGTTTAAAAATCATTCTTACACCATAAGTTTTTTTTCACAAATTGGTACAGGTTAAAATCACTCATTTTACATAAGTTTTCAATAATGGCATACATAGATTGGCCTTGGCTTCGTTTCAGTACATAATAAATACAATATGCACCACATACATTAGAAGTTAAACTCTGTAATGGAATATTATTCCATTTCACATTTGAATACTTAAATCCATAAAGGTCTGGAGATTGTCCATAAGAATCAAAAAATTCTAATTCTTCATCTTGAAAAAAGGCTACCCAGTGCGCTCCGGGTTCTGTGGACTTGTCTGTATTCACAACAATGGCTGATGTTCCATTTAAAGGAGGTATTTTATCTGCTGGATAAACTCCTCGAAAGACAGCGGCTGCTTCGCGAGATAAAATGTCATGTATAATACGACCATCCATCAGTTAAAGTCAAAAATGATGTTCCTCGACTTATTAATTTCAATCGCGTTATCAAATTCTGCAAAGATAATCACACACACGGTTTGCTCGAGAGGTTTTCTTTGTAAACAAAATTCAGGCTTGCTTCTAACGAGAGTTAATTTAACATCCACCATATTTAATAAAAGACTTTCTTGATAAAATAAATCAAAATGAATGCCACCAATCATATCAACAGTAGAACTCAGTTTAAAAAAGGAAGATCTCTTCTCTAGGTCTTTGTCATACATTTCAGCTGTGAGCTTTGAAGTTTTACTATCATAGCCATGATTGAGCAAAGTTTCTATATAAGCTCTATAGGGGTATGTGTTACTAGAAGACACCAGTCGTTCATTCAGTGTGACATCCATCTGAGAAAATAAAGAATGCAGGAACAAATTTACTGGGCCGATGCTGGCATCTTTATCCAGAAGTGACCCATCCGTTTTTACTATTTTTGCTCTCACGTAGAGTTGTGTTTGTGACAAGTCAATATAATCTTCTCCGCTGCCTGAGATATGAAATTCTACGGGACCTCCGTCAAATACATTAGACAGAGGATGAAACTGAACCCATTGGCCACTCTGAATCGCCGTTTGAGTTCCAGGTAAATGAAAAAGTTCTAAATCGGATTTAACACATTCGGGGGAATCTTTCATGATGAAAGCCATTATGAATCGAAAATATCACGTCTTCTCTGCTTCACAGCTTTTGGAGAAATGAAGGGTTTTGACTGTTTCCGCTTCCTTTTATACTTACCACTACCAAGCATGGTCTGGGCTTTACGAATAGCTTTTGCCGCTAATACTTTTCCCGCTTCTTTGGCTCTTTGCTTAGCAGCAGACTTAATGTTTTCACCAGCTAACACATCATTTGCGATGAGAGCTCCGGTGCGCAAAGCTTCTTTCCCCACCGTTTTGGCTCCTTTCACAAATAAAGGCATAGCAGAGCGAAAAAGACTTCGAAAAAATCCACCGAGACCATAGCCCTTTTGATAGGGTTGACCTTGATAATAAGGAAGTCCCGAGCCGGTTTGGTAATGATTTTCATAATTTTGCGTACAACACTCATACGGGACGAGCATCTTGATGTCTTTTTTGAAAATAATGCTTTTGCTTCTCTGTTGTCATATTTATAGCACTTGTCGCCTTCGGAAATGTAGTACAAGAATTAACTTGCCCCTCTCAAAAGGAACGAATGTACCCGAATTCAGTCTGATTTCCACTTCGATCGTATTAAATGAATTTCTTGCTATTGGCACATAATGCGGTCTGTCGTATTGTACATTTACAGTATCGCCATCTTTACCGGTGACTGTCACGACTCTTAAGAGAGGAGCTTGCACGTTACCCACAATCTGAGGCGAAACTATGTCGCTGTACACATAAAGTAATGTATAAGCAGAATGCAAATCCCCCACTATTCCAAGTACCTTCGACAATCTGCGGTTCGAAGCCTAATAAACCTGCTAATCCTGAATCATAAAAGATTAATCGGGCTCCATTTTGCGTCACGATTTTCACTCTTTTTGTAGAACGATCGTATTCCAAAGAGATTTTATCTTTAAATGATGCTAAATTCATGGCTTTTAAGAGATCTGGGACACTTTCATAACATCCTGGTGGTATTCTTCTGCTAGCAACTTCTTTTACACCTGAAGAATCACCCAAATCAAAGCCAAAGAGATTATTATCTGTGTTAATATTATACCAGGTGTGTGGGTAAATGATCTCGGAAAGACCAACTTCCCATTCCCCGTTCAGATATAGGTACAGGGAACTGAGTAATAAAATGTGAGATAGTATTCCCTGGAAAATAATGCTGAGAGCTATCACTAGGTAACGTCATATAGAAAGACATCTTGGCAAATGACGATTTTTTCCATGATGTGGAGTTTTTATATTTTTTTCACATCGGTTACCCATGCATTAAATTTTGGCGGATAACCTAAGAATTTCACATGGTATTCTGTTACACCGTTTCTCTTTCTTTCTCGCAACACTTTTTCAACAGGATAATATCCCGAATCTGAAATTTTTTGCAGTTCCTTTTCATAAAAAGTACCTTCAATCACCTCTTCAGCGAGGTCTTTAAGTCGATAAACAGATGGATTTCTAGGAAGGATTTCATGGATTGTAAATATTTCTCTCGTCCAATTACTTTCATAGCCTTTTTCAAAAATCATTTTTAATTTGCTAACGCGCACCGTATCTCCCACTTTGAACTTAGGTTTAAGTTTAGGAAGGTCTTTATATAATTGACTCCAAACTTGATTTTCATTATGTTTATTGACATTCACTGGTTCAGTTTGAATAGAGCGATGCCAGGTATGATTATAACTGTGAACTAATTTATCTATTACGTCAATATAACGATACGTATTCATTTCATTGAAGTACTTCCACATTTTGCTTTTGAGGGTTCTGTGGAATCGTTTGATGATGCTTGCTTTCACTGTACTGTTTTCAGTTGTAAAAAAAAACGAACTTTTTCTTTTTTAAGATAATTCTGAACGATTTTATTTTTATATTCTTTACCTTTGTCAGGTAAACATCTGGTTTTCTCTGGCTAAAAATACGTTCGAAAGCTGATTTAACACTGACCAGTTTTGTCTTTGAGTGGAATAGCCCAAGCATATTTGGGAAACACATCAATACATGTGAGCAAATATTTATATCCATCGTTGTGTTTGGCAAGAGACTGCATATCTGCCAAGTCAGATTGAAACTGAGCGTCGATGCCTCTGACAAAGACGCGATTGCGACGAAAATGTCGTTGGATAGGCTTGTGTAAAGTATAAGAATCTTTGGTGGTAAGCCATTTCTTGATCGCCTTGTGACTTTCTTTGGCTTTTAAAGCACGATGCAAAGCACTCACTCCACCAAAACTGGCGGGAAGGGCTGGATCGCGATACATCTGATTCAGATTCATAATGCGTGCAGCAGTGATTTTTACTAATAGAAATGTGAACATTCATCGCTATTTATAGCTTCCTCTTAAATATACAATCACTCATTTCTATAACAATCCTTCACATGAATAAAAAGCAAATGTGTGTGTGTATTTATAGTGTTCCCTTAATTTTACATATATTTATTTTTTAATTAAGAGACAATAAAGAGACCATTATAAACAAATAATTTTATTTACTTTCTAAACATTCATAAAATTCAATACCATAAGCACCATATTTTTCTAAATTGGTGGGGCAAAATGTTTCTTTCACCTCATCAAGTACATGTTTGAGACAAACAGACTTTAAAAAGTCTTTTGTGATATAATGTGCGGGTTTAAGTAGATGTAAATATGGCTCTTCAGTCCATACATTTCCATAAAATTGCCTGGCTATAATAGAGTTTAAATTCAGAGCCAAGGAGTTGATAATCTCTGTTTTATGAATAGCGAGCTCTTCGCAATCTATAAGTTTAGGATACTTTAAATCTCCGTGTTCTTAGATCAGCTCTTTTAATGATGTCTTTAGAATGGATTGGAGGCATGCTGTTCCCAAAGAAATGTCGAAGGAATCTGGAAGCTTTTCCTCGTTAATAGGCTCCTCGAATACACTTTCGTAGGCTTCACAAAAGTCCATACACTCATAGACGAGATTGGCGACGATCTCATTGATACGACTGTAATTTGAAGACAATTCTTCCCACTGGGCGATTGTAAGACTGAGACTACTTTTCTCCACTCCTTTCGCTGTCAGTTGCTTTTATGTGAAGTGGTAACCATCATATTCGGCACTAAAATTCTTAGGCAGTTGCAAAGTCATTGTAAACAGGTCCTGTGGGTTGTGTTGAGAGAGGATGTCTAAACACGAAGGCTCTAAATTCACTCCTTTACGAGTTGGATAGTTTGCATTCCCATACTTGCTGTATTGCATAATATGCACTGTGATCTTCGCGTTGAAAAGAGTAGGCCCCACAAAGACATTGTTGCCAATATGTGTCAGCTCTTCTGGGATAGTCTTCAGTAAACCGCCCATTGCGCTGAAAGAGAAAAAATAATTATGAGTCGTTTGGTAACAGAATAAAAATAAATCTGAGTTATAGCAAAATTAAACTCTTTTCGTAATACTTACTTTCTTCTTGGAAGTAGGATCTTCTTCTATTTTTCGTTTACCATTAGTATTCAATGAGACTAATGCTTCTTTCGGGATCTCACGCTGTTGGTCAGAATTGCAACCAGAATCTGCAATCTTCAGTATATCCGCATTGAAAGGTTCGTTCTCAAACTGGTGTTCCAAATCCATCTGAAAAATAAAAATTCAAACTATAAAGACAATGCGACAAATGCAGATTAAATAGTAATCTCAACTCCATAAGTAAAAATATGAAAAAGATATATGGTAAAATACATACCTCGAATAACACGTCTTCGTTCAAACAGGAAAGGGCGAAAGCAGGAGCGAAGTATACAACGAATTGGCTTGAGCAGAAATGATGAAAAATGTACCAGAGACTTTATATATAGGCCTCTGTCAGAATCCAGGAATCACATTGCGGATTCGACATGATGTCAGAACAAGAAACATCCTGTATCAATAGATAAGCGTCGGACATGAAACCGGATTACGACAGAAACGGGATGAAACATATGGCTGAGGTTGCAACCGCAAGATGATAACACGTGATGACGTCACGAACAGGATGCAATGCGTCCGGAGTTGAGACAGGTGGTTAATGACCCCCTACGTGCTCCCCCCCGTGATCCTTCGGATCCCTGATCCCTGTGGCTCCAAACTGGTACTTTTCTACTACTCACATCTCTTATCGAACTCTTAAAAGAGACTATAAGTTCAAACATAGCGGACATTTTCGAGTGTAGTGGGTGCATTATGGAATACGGCAATCAGCTTGGCCATGAGTGTGTGACAATGACCAATTCGGATAAACTTTGGGGTGAGTGAGTGAGTGAGAGATTATGGCGCAAAACCAAAGATGATTATAGTGCGCCAAACACGAGATGGGGTGAGTACAATTGATGAAATTAAAATACAATAAATAAAAACAAGTAGACAAATGTATCAAATCCAGAGGATGAAGTCATATAAGAACAAGTTAAAACCACACATTTAAAATTTAAGATACAATCTTTAAAACAAATTACATTAGGTGATAAAAGCCAGTTTCTTTCAAATAATAAAATAAATTACAATTGACCTCTCTTCCGATTAAACGGTCGAGATGCAAGTCACAGCTATTAAAATATTTCTGGCGAAGACTATTAAAACATGGACACTCAATTAAAATATGACGAACAGATAAACAAACATTAGAATTAAAACACACAGGCTCATTCTCAGCTTTTAAAACGTAGTTATGTGTCACTCTAGTGTGACCAATTCTGAGGCGCGTCAAAAGAACTTCCTTCTTACGATTTTTGGTAGATTCCCAATGCTCAATTCTAGGTTTTACATGTCTTAACTTGTTTTGAAGCTGAACATCCCAAATTTGTTGCCATTTTTTTCGGACCTTTCCCTTGATGACACAGCAGATATCTCTAAAAGGGATAAGGCGACTAGACAGTTGAACAGTAGATTTGGCTGCGATATCCGCAAGCTCATTTCCCTTTATTCCAGCATGTCCAGGAACCCAGCAGTACAGGACTTCATATCCTCGCATCGTTAAGTTTATATGAATTTTGAGAACATCGACTACCACAGGATTCTGAGTGTTGGGAAAAGTTTCCAAAGATTTCAGAGCACTATACGAGTCTGTATAAACTACGAACTTTTTGTGGCAGAGCTTCGAGATGTACAAAAGACCATAATATATTGCAGTTAATTCAGATGTTATGACTGAGTAAGCATGGTGCAGGCATCTGCCCTCAATGTAATCTTCAAATACAAAAGCCATCACGACATGATCATCTGACTTTGATCCATCTGTGTAAATCGGATAATAACTGCTATATTTCTGCCTGTGCTCAGCAAAGAGTTGTCTGTAAACGATCTCGTTAGTGCTCGCCTTCACGTGATGTTTGAAAACATCAAGAAGCTGAATCCGTGAATTTTCCCAAGGTGGAATTTCAAAATTATGTACTGCTTGGGGGCGCATATCAGAGAGGGAATGTTCCTCAATGACAGGGCGAACTCTTAAAGGAAAGGTAGGAACGCAGGATGGACGCGTTTCAAATAAAACGTTACACGCATCATCGAGTAAGCACAGCTTATTGGGATGTTCAGGTTGGGATAGAATATTAAAATATATCAAGAGGGACATTTGCTCACGCCTCAGATAAAGTGACGGTTCGTTACAGTCAACGTACAGGCTCTGGACGGGAGAGGTCCTGAAAGCTCCTGAACAAATGCGCAGAGCTTGATGGTGAACAAGATCCAGTTTTAAGAATACTGATGGCCGAGCGGATCCATAAACTACTGAGCCATAGTCCAGTTTAGAGCGTACGAGCGCTCTGTAAATGCGAAGCATGGAGCAACGCTCTGCACTCCAGGAGGTGTTCGCCAACACTTTTAAAATATTTAGTGTTCTTAGACACTTCTTTCTCAGGTTTAAAACATGAGAAAGGAAAGTCAATCTTCGGTCGAACGTCACTCCTAAAAATTTTACTTCGGGCGTAACTGGAATAATAGTACCATTCAGATATAACTCAGGCTCAGGATGGAGACCTGGCTTCCTACAAAAGTGAACACACACAGTTTTCTGTTTGGAAAAAGTAAATCCCTGTTTGTTTGACCATTCTTGGATCTTATTCAGAGCCATCTGCAATTGCCTCTGTACGTATCTCATGTCTGCTCCTCTACAGCTAATCTGCAGATCATCAACATATAGAGATCCCAAGATGGTGGGAGGAAGTTCTTTTAGTACAGAGTTTATTTTTAAACTAAACAGGGTTACACTGAGCACACAGCCTTCAGGCGCACCCTCTTCCTGTTCAAAAACATCCGAAAAAACAGAGCCAATTCTTACTTGAAAAGTTCTAGTGTTCAAGAAATTTTGAATGAAAATTGGTAGGTTGCCGCGCAAGCCACTCTCGTGAAGATCCCGGAGTGTACCGTATCTCCATGCCTTATCATAAGCATTTTCAATGTCGAAGAATATTGAGACAAGGTGGCTTCTTCTTACAAATGCTTTTCGAATAGATGTCTCTAAGAGGAGCATGTTATCTACAGTTGTTCTTCCCTTTCGAAAACCGCTCTGATAAGGCGATATAATATTCTTTTCCAAGAAGTAGACAAGGCGGCTGTTTACCATCTTTTCAAACAGTTTGCATACGCAACTCGTAAGGCCAATTGGCCGATAGTTCGATGGATTCCTTGGATCTTTCCCTGGCTTAGCAATAGGAATTACAACAGCTCTCTTCCACGCACTGGGAAAAATACGCTCCTTCCACACTCTATTCTAAAGAGTGAGGAGGGCAGTCAGTGACTTATAGGACAGATGTTTTAGCATTTCGTAATTCACGCCATCATGACCCGGAGAAGACCTATGTGTCGGCAATAAAGCTCTCTTTAATTCCAGCATAGTAAATGCTCTATTGTAAGGCTCAGATTTGGACGAGTTGAATGAAATGGGATTTATTTCGGAGTGCTGCTTGATAGAGAGAAATGCAGGTGAATAGTTTCTGCTGGAAGAAACGGCAGCAAATGTCTCACCGATAGTATTCGCAATTTCTTCTATGGAGCTAATCACTCGGCCATCTTTTTCCAAAAAGGAAAGTGAGTGGTCTTTATATATTCCGCATGCTTTTAGAACTCTTTCCCAAACCCGCTTACTAGGCGTACAGGATGTAATTGATGACACATATGAAATCCAAGAATTCCTTTGGCTCTGCCTCCTTACTTTTCGTGCGTTTGCTTTGGCTCTTTTAAATGCAATGAGGTTTCGCAGAGTAGGATATCTACGAAAAATACGCCATGCTTTTTTCTGTTTTTTCAGTGCTTTATGACAGTCGCGATTCCACCATGGTTTCGTATATTTAAACATTTTTCCTGATGTTCTAGGAATCGAAAGCATAGCTGCCTGAATAATAGTATTAGTAACAGCTTCCACAGCGTCATCGATATTCACATCTTTTACCATTTCCTCTGTGAGCTCTGCGGAGGAATAGAAGAGTTCCCAGTCTGCCTTGTCCAGTATAAACCGAGGGAGTCTAGACATGGGGTTTGCTCCTCTGCGTGCAAGAGATACAAAAATGGGATAATGATCGCTGTTGTACAGGTCATTTCCGACACTAAAAGTGCAAAATGGCAACAGAGATGGTGAACAGATGGCAAGGTCGAGAGCGTGGAATGTCCTTGAAGGCTCATGGAAGTAAGTATTCTGCCCATTATTCAGGAGACAAAGGCTATGATCTTCGATCATCTGCTCAATTTGTCTTCCACGGCAATTTGTATCTTTACTACCCTAGAGCGGACTATGGCCGTTAAAATCTCCTATTATTATGAAAGGATCAGGCAGCTGCTCTAAAAGATCATTTAAATCTTTCTGATCAATGTGCTCATTTGAGGCAAATAAAAAGAAACAAATGAAACAACAATATCAAAATTTATTTGAGTAGCGACAACTTGGAGGGATGTCGTCAAAGAAAGAACATTTGAGGGATAATCCACTATACGAGTCTGTATAAACTATGAACTTCTTGTGGCAGAGCTTCGAGATGTACAAAAGAGCATAATATATTGCAGTTAGTTCAGATGTTAGGACTGAGCAAGCATCGTTTAGGCATCTGCCGTCAATGTAATCTTCAAATACAAAAGCCATCCCGACATGATCATTTGACTTTGATCTGTCTGTGTATATCGGATAATAACTACTATATCTGTGCCTGTGCTCAGTGAAGAGTTCTCTGTAAACGATCTCGTTAGTGCTCGCCTTCACGTGATGTTTGAAAACATCAAGGAGCTGAATCCGTGAAGTTTCCCCAAGGTGGAATTTCAAAATCCTGTACTGCTTGGGGGTGTATATCAGAGAGGGAAAGTTTCTCAATGACAGGGCATCGCCACCCACCCTGCTAAAAATGCCCCGTAGAAACCCATAAAATTTTTTACGGGGAATTGGCCTACGGGTACCCGTAGGCCAAATCCCCGTAAAAACCCACAGACTAAAACCCGTAAAACTGTACGGGTACCCGTAGGCCAAATCCCCGTAAAAACCCATAGAACGAAACCCGTATAGCTGTACGGGTACCCGTAGGCCAAATCCCCGTAAAAACCCATAGAACAAAACCCGTACACCTGTGCGGGTACCCGTAGGCCAAATCCCCGTAAAAACCCATAGAACGAAACCCGTATAGCTGTACAGGTACCCGTAGGCCAAATCCCTGTAAAAACCCATACAGCTGTACGGGTACCTGTAAGCCAAATCCCCGTAAAAACCTATATAAAGAAATCCATACAGCTGTACAGGTACATGCAGCTCAAATGACACTAAAAACCCATAGCCAGAAACCAGAACTTTATGCATGTCCATAGGCCAAATCTCCATTTAAAAAAAAAAACATAATTGTATGGGTAACAATAGGACAAATCCCAGGAAAAACTACAGTTGTATGGGTATACTCACACGCCAAATTCCCAAAACCAGTAGATTCCTATGAATACAAATAGGTTATTCATATTCCCTTAAAAAGTAAACAAAACAAATAGGACTTTAAGGTTATTAGTAAAAGTCATATATTTACATAAGAAAACAGTAAATATATATATATCAGAATATATATATATTTATTGATATGATATATATCAGAATATATATATATATATCAGAATATATATATATTTATTGATATGATATATATCAGAATATATATATTTATTATTATTTGACACCTCCCTATTCCTATTAAGCACATAAAATCATTCCCAGTAAAAGACAATATAAATACAATTTTAAATATTATGAAATAGAAATTTCTATTTCATAATATTTAAAATTGCTGGAACTTAAGTTCCAGTAAAAATATTCACATAAAAGAGAAAATATAAGCATATGCGTATATATATATATATATATATATATATATATATATATATATATTACCATTATCTTCCAGCAAAAATCCCTCGAAGTAAACAAATATTCATAAAAAAATATGGTTGATCTTTACATTACGGTAACTTGGCGATTTTTTGGCGAAAATTTGGCGACCAACTCCCCTACAGCAACCCTCTATTTTTTTTTCCCCGCCGCCATTTTGTCTTCACGAAGTAAAGACATGTTTCTTTTCTTCTTATCTACTGAACACTTCTTCCAACAATCTACTAGCCGAATTACACTTATGCTAGAAATTTTATCAAACAAAACTGCTTAATCATGAGAAATATTCACTGCAAAATTCGGAAAAAGTGCACAATACCATACACCTTACGCGTTTTTCAAAATAACACATACACATAAACCATGTACACGCCGACTTATTTTTACTTAAAAAAACATCCCAGAATTGCACAAAAATGGCATTGCGCACACTCTTCACTATATCCATGTACACTGCTTTTTTCTCATAAATTCGGAAAATTTCACGAAAATAAATGACAATTTTCTCAATCTTTAAACCCGGTAAAAAGAACATATATGAAATTACCTGATCGCGAAAAAGTATTTACCCTTTACAAATATGAACATTTCCACATATAAAATAAATAAAATATCCAAAAACTTTTACCTCTAAATCATCTATTACATTATACACGTCACCAACGAATTCATACATGAAGCATTACAAATATTTAGTATCAAATATTTAAATTATTTCCATGCACGTTTATTTCAACTTAAACGTAAACCAAATTCCTACAAGCATAAAATTCACAAAATAACTATCATTTCATTAAAATATCACTGAACCATGTACACGTCGACTTATTTTTACTTAAAAAAACATCCCAGAATTGCACAAAAATGGCATTGCGCACAGTCTTCACTATATCCATGTACACTGCTTTTATCTCATAAATTAAAAAAAATTCACGAAAATACATGACAATTTTCTCAATTTTTAAACCCGGTAAAAAGAACATATATGAAATTACATGATCGCGAAAAAGTATTTACCCTTTACAAATATGAACATTTCCACATATAAAATAAATAAAATATCCAAAAACTTTTACCTCTAAATCATCTATTATATTATACACGTCAACAACGAATTCATACATGAAGCATTACAAATATTTATTATCAAATATTTAAATTATTTCCATGCACATTTATTTCAACTTAAACATACACCAAATTCCTACAAGTATAAAATTCACAAAATAACTATCATTTCATTCAAATATAATTAAATTCAAAAACACCACTTAAAATATACATGAGCACATACATTCAATTAATAAAAATTACCTTACAATCCTAATTACTTTAAACTAAATCATTGCTAATAACAATTTTCCCAATAATACCAAATTCCTTTCCACCTTACATTTCCAACAATGCATAAAAATAATTAAAAATACTAACTTACCTAATCTCCTTCAGAATCTTCATTACGTGGCGGATACACTTTTCTTCATTCTCTTTCAGAATCTTTAAAATCATACTTATCTTTCAAAGCAAGATACCAGGTAAAATAAATAACATAATAAAACATGTTTATTTCTCTCTCACACAACCTTAAAAAACATTTCTTACTATCCTTTTCAATACCACTAAATACCCATTTCGAATTCAATTTATTTACGGCCATGGGATCCAAAAATTCACAAACACTATTTCACACAACACAGAATAAAGCGAAATACAAAATTTCCAGATTTTTTCCCGATTTCCCCCCTTTTCCGATTAAAGAACCGTAATTCGTCCATTAATATCATATGACATATCCCATGATCTCTCATTTCCCCCACACAAAATAATGCGTAATCGGAACTCAGTACTGCTCACATTATTACCAAAGTCCCAGGTAGTAACCTTTATCGCCTCCAAAATGTCGCCAAACTACCAGTTACCGTAATGTAAAGATCAACCAAAAATATATATTCACTACAAAGTTGTCCCGCGTTATTATATATCACAAGTTAAATTATTAAAATAGGAAAAGCTACCATAATGCAAGTTACAAAAAATGTTATCCAATACTTATTCTAATACTTACAAAATAAAAGACTTGTATAATACTGTATAGCATTGTATACAATCCTAAATATGTGAAATCCCTCATATAATCAGGATATATAATATCACATCAATTTCTGAACATACTAAAGTTGATTAATCTTGCACTAATTATCTCTCAGTGAATAAACATTGATGCAGTCATGCTCATGTGAAACAATAATAAATGAACGTCAAGTTAAATGCATATTAATATAACGTCTATAAACAAACTATTACTCTTCTGTTGCCGAGACTGTATTCAGAAATATATGTATGCCAGTGTGCATGTTTTTGTGTATGCATGTATATAAGTACACACATATATGCATATACATCGACACACATTCATACATACATGCCTGAATCCGCTACTGATAACAGAAGAGTACCAACAAATTTCATATGGCAAATTACAACTGCTACTTTAATATTATACTTACTGTGAAATTAGGGTTAAAGCAAATGCAACAAAAGAACACTTAATAATTTACATCATAGCACATAATTACAAACAAAAATGTATTTTATCACATTCAATGACACAATAATACAAAGCAAAGCAAGTGCAAAATTATATTTTAATTACAAATTTCATATAAAAATGCAAATTCAGTGGTTTTTTTTTTAAGCCTAATGATTGTAGCAATTTTTTCGGCAATCATCGGTCTTATTTTGTTTGTCCTGAATAGTATTTCCTCAGGAGTAATCTTGGGATTTTCCTTTTTCAACCGTTGGATAAATTTACAACAGTAAAACTATACATGTATTAAAAATATGTATTTTTTTTTATTTAAATTCAAAAAATACTCTATTTGTATAAAGCAAATATAAAATTCTCTATTCGTATAAAGCAAATATTTATTTAAATATTTCAATAAGAAATATAAACGGGACAGGAAAGCAACATCATATTTGCACATATCAACATAGGTTTAATGCAAATTTGTTAACTGCATACGCGAAAGTTCTGCAAAATATTTTTACACATGACTTCTTTTCTTTTGTTTTACATATTAAATTCATTTTTATATTATGTACGAAATTTCTAGCCAAACCCAAAAGAATTGCATATTTAACATCACATGTTATCCAAGTTTTCGAAAGATAATAATACAACCGAAATTACAAAATAATAATAATAATTCTGATGTATATCTATCTCCATTAGATACCGATAAATGGTAAAGAAGAAATGCTAGGTTCAGATCAAGTACTTTGATCTTTGTAAATTACCTCCTTCAGAAGCACATTATTTTCTGGACCAGTTAGAGTATACTGAAGGGTACCTTTGTATTATCGCAAAGTTGTTTCATTTATCACCAAGTTGTTGTTTTATTTATGGTAACCTGAGTAGTTGAATGGTCCGTAAATATACTTTTACTTAGGATTGGGTGCTCCTTTGAATTTTTAAGTGAAAATACAGGGTGTTTATAAAGTCCTAAACCCATTTTGATGTTTAATAACTCATAAAATAATAGATTAAAATTAATAACATAAATGGTTAGATAGACTCAAAAAGTTTCATGACCCTTATCAATGAACTTCTACGTGTGCCCCCTTCGTTGCAAGGAGAATATCAAGTCGATATTCAATTTCACGCCAGGTACAGGCAAGCATGTCGGCATCCACAGAGGCTATTGCGGTTGTAATTCTGGCTTTTAGGTCATCAATGTTTGACACTCTCCTCCTGTAAACGTTCTCTTTTACAAATCCCCAAAGGAAAAAGTCCAGCGGAGTTATATCAGAACATAACATTGCAATAGTTGCCAAAAACAAAAGAAAGAAAAATGCAATTAATAAGCAGACGATATTCAGATTGGAAAATGAAGTTATCTGAAATTAACCACACGCACAGACGATATTTACAAAAGTAAAGATATTCAAACCTGAAAAGGAAAATATATAAGTCATTCCATCAATAAATGCCATAAGTTTGTTTATATCTTCATTATTTTATGAGTTATTAAATATCAAAATGGGTCTGGGACTTTATAAACACCCTGGATATCGACGTGTACATGAGCAAAGTTAAGGGAGTGCACAATGCCAATTTTGTGCAATTCTGCGATTTTTTTTTTTTTTTTTTTTTTAAATTTTTATTTTGAGTGAAAATAGGTCAATGTGCACAAACTCGTGGTATCCATGTACTGCTAAAAATCGCCAATTTTTGCCAAGGGGTACCCGTAAATATACTTTTACCTCTAGACCCCTTATATAAATGCCAATTTGTTGTTTGAAAATTTAAATACTTCAAATAATTTTTATTTGTTACCCCCCCCAAAAAAAAGGATTAATGAAGTGATCAAATAATAATTAAAAAAGCAAATGTTTATATATAAATTAACATAGATTCAATGAATCATCTTCTTCATATTCAAAAATATTATTTAATTTTAGTAATAAATAATTTAGTTCATCAAATGTTAATATACATGAATTTGCTCTTACCTCTCAAATAACCAAGCTTAACTACACACAATGATGGCTTTGCATCCAAATTTTTTTTAGAATTGCATGGTCTTCCAGTTACACTGGACTGTGCGAGTTCTTCTTCACCAAAAATACACAAACTTAAATTTTTTATGTATCTGCTGTCTCCAGCACTTCCTTCTTTTACACCCAAATAAGCCAATTTTAGTTTCTCGTCTGGAACTGTGAAATGATTCTAAAACAGAGAGAAGAGTAGAATTCTGGGTAAATCTATGTTTGTGAAAAAAATATTAAAATATATACAGTTCAATGTCCGAGATCTAAAATCATCAGGACTTTGATTTCAGAAATTTCCAGATTTTTTATGACCAATGTAAATTTAGTAAGATGACATGTATAAATTTAATCGCTAATTAACGGAGATGTAACATGTGAGGTACAAGAACACATTGCGATCTCGGTTGATTAGCGATTTAATCTTGGGGGCCGCTGTAGTAAGGAGGTATCGTTTTACAGAACTACCACCACATGAAATTAAAATGTGGCTCAGGAATGATATGGCAATATTTTCCAGATTAAAAACCACATTACTGTTACTCAAGGGCTGAAAGTGGGGCTAATGTTAATACAGTATTGCCATTGGCCATGTAGGAATCTCAGTTATCAGAGATAAAAATAGCTTTTAGAGCACATCTGTTTTCATCTCAATTTCATTCTGTATATCTATATATAATCCAATTTTTCATATTACACTTCACATTTTTTTTATATACTCATGTGAAGAATAAGAAAATTTGAAAATTATGCTTATTTTTACGAAAAGTGTTGAACCAAAGGTCATAATTATGCAAATAATTAATAGTGGAATACTTAGCATTAAAAATCAACATTATTTTATATATCAGCTTATCATAATAGTTTAAATTACTGTTAAGAATGAAGTACAAATAAAATTTACATTATTTTCCTCTTGCGTAATGCTTTTTTCTGGACAATCTGTTTTTTCTCTGTATTTTTCATAGAAATTTCTACATCCTTTTCAATTTCTGTACTTATTGGAGGTCGATTTGCAATTTTTGAATTGAAACATTTTTCCTCTTCACAACTATCGGAGCTTTTTCCTCCTGCACTTCTCTTTGCTTCACTATCAAGTCTCTTTAAAAGTTCCTTTTGTAAATTGATATTCAGTTTTAAAATTGTTTCACAATGCTGCTCTAATTTTGTATAGGCATTCTTCAAATCATCATATTTTTTTGATAATTTTTCGTATGCATCATCGTTTTCAATCCCTCTGTTTTCCAGAATATTTAGTTCATCACTATCACTATCACTATATTTTCTTTTCTTGGTATTCTTCAGCAAATTAATAATTGTGGCCCTTTTGCCATCTTTCAGTGCATCAGTTTTATTTTTTACCTATAAAAGAGAAAAAAAAATCTCATAAATTATTATTCTTAAATATTAGTAGGTGCAAGAGCAATACATCAAAATAATAACAAAATTCAGTACTTTTTTATTTTGCCGGCACAGGCGATAAAGTTGCCAATAATGGTACAACTGATGCCAAACGGAATATTCTCGCTGATAACCTTTTCTGCCTCATTTTCAAAACAAGTCACAGCTATTTCTTATCAGATTGATTGTTTTTTTCAATACTGGCATACAATTACATAGAATTTTTACCAGATAGTTCAATTTTATGCCTTAAGGCCATTCGTGGTAATTAAGTCAATTAGGATGCAATCACACTGCTCACTCAAAGGTGAAAATATAGAAAAGGAAAAATCAAGGGCTAAATTCATCAATTCTAATGAGAATGCACTAGTGAAGTAAAGCACTGCAGTTTTACATAATTTCTGAGTAAACTATTTGTACGAATTGAAATAATTCTTTCATTTAAACTGGTATTCCAAATTAAGATTTAAAATTAATGTAGATAATTAATTTGAAATTAATGTAGATAATTACGGAGAGAATTAGATTTTTGTAGCGTAGTTTATGCGAGATGAGATCCATTGCAAAATTTACCACATATTCCGTTGCAAAATTTACCACATGAGAAAAATTGCTTGTTAAACGAGACCAGCACTTTTTAAAAAACAAGTTAATAATAAATGTTTAGGTTTAATCCTAGTATCCGGTACACACGGGATTTGGCTACTTTTGGCGACTTTTATGATGAGCAGTAAAAACGGGACGTATACGATGAGTAGTAAACGGGTATTCAAAGAATATATATAGTTATACATAGTATATACTATGTATATAGTGTATAGTATACTCTCACTATATATATATTATATATATATACTTTTGGTAATTTTTGGTGTTGGCGATAATTTTAACAATCGCGCCAAGGCTGCACCGTATACTAGGATTTTACCAATGTTTATTAATATGCATATATCTGAAACTTTCTTACTTTCTTCTGAGATTTTGTAGGAATCTCTTTTTCAGATGATGCCTTCACACGTCTCCCTTCTTTTGATTCAATGGACTGTTCAAGTTCATTTGCAGTTTCTATAGTAAATTAAATTATAAATACTCTACTTAATCTCACATGAGCAAACTATTAAACTAATTATAGTCCAATTAAATAATACATTATTTTATAAGCTTTATAAATCATCACTATATAACTGAACTGTTTTATATTCACATAGATCAAAGAAAGATATCTAGTATATGTACATGGATCAAAGAAAGTTTTAACTTAGAAATACAAATAGTGACGACCATTTTACTAGCTATCTCTAAAAAATTATTCTTAATTTCTTTACCCATAGATTATATAATGGAAAAATAACAAGAAGAAAAAGAGGCTGAAAAAATCTTACCTGAAATTAGAAGAATTTTCGCATAATAATAGCCAGGCACAGGTGTTCTATTATTTCTTCGAATTCCACAGCGTGTATTTTACCCTGCTCCTTCAAAAGCCGCTCTGGAGTGTCATCTGATCTTGGACTCCAGAAAACCTCATATATTTTTGGGGGATTGTATTTTACGCTAAAGTCCTTTATAAAAGTAGAAGGAACTATCGCTACCTCCTTGTCGCAGCAGTATTTAACGAGTGCAAACATGGACATTTCAAACAGCAGATTTTCAAAGTAATAATATAAATGAAAATTGCCTCTAACACCACCAACAAGGTTAATCCAATCCTACACTCGGAACTTGTTGATGCCGCCCGATGCTCGATAAATGTAAATAAACGTGACGAAAACGTAGATACGTATTTAAAATAAATAACAAGTGTATAATTTATACTCCTTCAATAAGCTACACTGAATTTCATCTCTCATCTCATTTATTAAATGACCTATTTTTTAATTAATGTGTCGTATTACGAAGATATTTAGATGAGTACTACAAATTATTTATCTGGATGCTTATCTCTTTGAATTGTCATCGGGCAGAAAGACTTATTTCTGCAGTCTAATACATTTTACCGTGCGAAGTAATAGTGAGCATAAATAGTAAATTTAATAGCGATTGAAGTGTTACGTAAAATGGCGTTGTTTAGCCGCAAGCGTTATAAGACCTATTTAGATCACTGTTCAGCGAGTTCTGTACCTAAGAGAACAGCAAACAGGTATAAACAGTGTGATGCGACTACATCAGATTTTAGTTTGGATTCTCAAGATGCATCTTTTAGTTCTGATCTAACAGAAAGTATAAGAAATATTTTAAGAACATCAGATTTATCTAAAGAATCCAGTTTTCCTGAAGAATATGAGACGGAATGTAATATGGACGATGATGAGAATTTTCGTGATGATTCGGATTTATTCAGACAAATTTTTTCTGGGTTAAAAATTACTAGATTTGAAGTTTTATTATTGCTTCTGCATTTTTCATTGCGTCATGGATTAAGCAGTGTAGCTATTGTGGATTTAATTAAACTTATCAACGTAATTTTTGAAAATGATGTAATACCTCCAAGTTTATATTTCTTTAAAAGAGTATTTTCATCAAAAATTGTACCTGAAACCCACTATTATTGTGTCAACTGTAAAAGTTATTTAGGAAATGAGGATAAATGTAAAAATTTAAGCACTTGTGTATCTTGCAATCATTTATTCAATAATAATTATTTCTTTATAAACATACAAATGACTAGCCAGATTAAGTGTGTACTGGAAGAGCCAGGAATTTTTGAAGCAATAGATAGACATAAAAAAAAATATCCCTCTTGATTCAGAACAAGATGCTGAAATTCTTTGTGATTTAAGAAGTGGTGAAAGATACAAGGAACTAACAAGAAAAGGTGTCTTAAGTGATAGTGATTTGACAATCACATTCAATTGTGATGGATCACCAATTTTTAAATCTGTAAAGAATTCTCTGTGGCCAATCCACTTTAGAATAAACGAATTGCCATTGAAAGAGCGTTTTCAGTCGTACCGCACCATGGTTGCTGGATTGTGGTTTGGTAATCAAGAGCCAGTAATGGCTACCTTTTTAACTCCTTTCATTCTGGAAGCAAATGAATTGTATGAGAATGGAATAAATATTATCAATGGTGATATTCAAGAAAATATCAAGGTTTTATTAACATCCTGTGTGGCAGATAGTGTAGCGAAGGCTGCAATACAAAATGTAAAACAGTTTAATGGTAGATATGGCTGTCCATATTGTTATCATCCTGGTTCTTTGATAGGAAGCCAAATAAAATATAAAGCTGAGATGTTTAGTGATAGGACAGATGAAGAAATGCGAAAAGATATGGAAACTGCTGAAGTTTCAGGAAAAGAAAAGAGAGGAGTGAAAGGCTTAAGCCCACTTTATGTACAGCCATATTTTGATATAGTCAATGGTTTTCAAATTGATTACATGCATTGTTGCCTATTAGGAGTAACAAAACTTCTAGCAAACTTGTGGACAAGTTCTGCTAATCACTTATCAGATTACTATTTGAATAAGAAAAATGTTAATCTAATAAATATACGATTACGAAACATGAAGGTTCCACGATCAGTAAGTAGACGCCCAAGACCATTTTCTGATATGGTGCACTGGAAAGCTAATGAATGGAGGAACTGGTTATTACATTACAGTGCTCCATGTTTAAAATCTGCATTACCATTAAAATACTTCAGACATTATAGTTATCTTGTATCTGCAATATATATTTTATTACAATCATCTGTATCAAAATCTGAAATTGATGTTGCCAATTGTTATTTGACAAATTTTGTTTTTGAATTTGAATCATTGTATGGTGAAGTAAATATGAATTTCAATGTGCATTTACTTCTTCACCTCAGTAAATGCGTAAGTATTTGGGGACCTTTATGGTTATATTCTGCATTTCCCTTTGAATCTGGGAATGGACATTTAATTAAATTAGTGAATGGTACTAAAGGAATTCTGAAACAGATTGCTAATAAATATTGCATGTATTTAAGTATTCCTGCAATTATAAATAAATATAAAAATGTAAATATTGAAGTATTACAATTTTGTGATGTAATTATGTCATATAAGCGTTTGCAAAAATCAGAAGTTTGTGGAGGTAGTACAATACTTGGTAAACCACAACCCTTCAGACCTACTCTAGAAGAGAAACAAATATTATGTAAGAATTATATGAGTATTTTAGATGAATTATTTAGTGTGAAAAAAATTATAATTAATGGAGTTATGTATCATATTAAAGAAAATGGCAACAAAAAATGTGATGATTCTTTTGTCCAGCTTTATGATGGTTCGTATGTTATTATCCAGTCATTTTTTTATAATATTAATGAGAAAAATAATTTATTTGCAGTATGCAAAGAAATATTAATAGATAATAAACAACATTTGATTTCAGATGCAAGATGTAATCCGATAATCAATCACATTAAAACTTGTAAAACATATATTTATGGTAATCTTAAAATTATTTCAATAAATTCATTTAAATGCAAAAGCATGTTGATGAATATAGAAGAAAAATTTTATATTAGTGATTTTCCGAATGTTTTTGAAAAAGATTAAAGAATTAGAGTGTAAATAAATCATTGTGTATTCATAGTATAATTCATTTCATTGTCATTCATAGCTCAGAGTGAAATTCAATGTAGCTGTGGTTTGCTCAAGGTTTATTAATTGAAATTAAATAAATGATGTTTCTCCAAATGTATTACAAAAATCCTAAAAATATATGTACATGTATTTGTGACATTTTCTACAATATGTATTTATTTATTTTTAGAATTACAGAATGGCAAACACTGTAACTTAAATGTTGATTAGCCTTGGAGCTAACTTACGTATTTGAAATGTATAAATTTCATGAATGGTTAATTACTAGTTATTCAAACAAAGTGTTTGTTGCTAGTAAGTTAAAGTAATACATACTTGATTGGTATTCAGTTTCTTTCATTTCAAATGAGTTTTAATGTACAATTTTCTAATGAATTTTTAATTCTTTGAAAATTTTATTATTTTAATATTTTGAATATATAATTATGTGTTTGAAGTTCTTTAAAATACAAAATAAATGCATGTTTACATTTAAATTGATTTTTATCCTTCAAAGTTTACCAGTAAAGATTTTGGCTAATCTTTGGAATATGGTAACAGGTAGTTTGGCGACATTTTGGTAAGGCGATAAAGGTTACTAGTTAGGACTTAGTGTACATGGATAAAGTCAAGAGTGTGCGCAATGCCATTTTTGTGCAATTCTGGGATGTTTTTTTAAGTGAAAATAGGTCGACGTGTACGTGGATACCGAACACGTCCAAACAATGATGTATGTGCAATTCTTAAAAACGCGGCAAGCAGTTTGCGATTCTGCACTTTCTCCCAATTTCGCACCTAATCTTCGTCATGATTAAGCACTTTTGTTCCATAAAAGTTCTAGCATAAGCGTAATTCGGCTAGCAGATTGTTGGGAAAAAATGTTGAATAAAAAAAAAATACCCTTACTTCATGAAAACAAAATGGCATCCAAACAAAAACTAGCACCCGTCTCACCAAGAAGATGATCCCCTGAAGGGCTAGGGTACCTCGGGATTGCCACACCCGTACTCACAAAAGTGAGCCCCCTGAGGGGCAAAGGATTAGAGGAAACCAAATTTTTGAAAAGCTTTCCGGATTAAATATTTTTTTGAACTTTGACGATCTGGATTGTCCTAAAATCGACAAATTGCAGATACCTACCGTGAATTGTCCCTTTCACGCGCCGCAGTTTCATTCTTGCGCTCTACATAGAGCCGCAGCTTTTGCCAATTTGTATCCAGTATAAATAGCTTCACGTTTTAAATCCAAGTATCATTATTTGTTCGATATGTCGTCGCATACACACCTCCCATTAGAGCAGCTCAAACTTTTGCAAAAGTCTAAAGTCAAAAGACAATTGCTGCAAAAGTGTCCTAATAGTGTCATCAAAGCTGTATGCGAATGCGCCCATCTCAAAACGTCAGAAGAGCAGATTAGCTACTTACAAAAGGACGTTACGTCGACTAGGAGATAAAAGAGTTCCTCTGTTTAAGAAGAGAAAACTCCTCGTTCAAAAAGCTGACGGTTTCTTGTCACTCCTCTTACTTGCAGCCGTGTCTCTACTAGGATCCCTTTTCCATGGATCACGCTAAGTAGTAGTAGTAGTAGTAGTTTTATGGCGCAAAGCTCAATAGGCCATATGCGCCAAACACAGGATTCTTTTTTTAACATACAAACTAAAGGAACAAAAAATATAAAGACAAAAGCACACTTTTAAAATCGAGGCAAGTAAAAAGATATTTAAATGATGGGATGAAAATGCTGATTATAACTTTGATAATGAGAGATGCAGTATAGATATAAAATCCTAAAACATCTGATTAATTAAAATTCCAACATAAAATCTCAGGACAAAAATCAAATTAAATAATAGAAACCTGTTTCCTTGAGGTAGTGAAACAAATTATTATTGACCTCTCTTCCGATTAAACGGTCAAGAGGTAGGTCGCAGCTATTAAAATACTTCTCACGAAGATTATTAAAATATGAACATTCAATTAAAATGTGATAAACTGAAAGACAAACATTACAAGTTGCACAAATAGGCTCGTTCTCAGCTTTCAGAAGGTAGTTATGTGTCACTCTACTGTGACCAATTCTAAGGCGAGTCAAAAGAACTTCCTCCCTGCGATTGCTAGTAGTATCCCAATGCTCTATTTTAGGCTTCACCCTTCTCAACTTGTTATGAAGTTGAAGGTCCCAAAGTTGCTGCCATTTCTTTCGGATCTTCTCTTTTATGACACAACGGATATCTTTAAAAGGGATGAGGCGGCCGGACATTTCAAGAGCAGATTTCGCTGCGATATCCGCCAGCTCATTGCCCTTTATTCCTGTATGTCCGGGGACCCAGCAGTACAGAAGTTCAAATCCACGACATGTCAATTTAATATTCAACTTGAGAACATCCACTATCACAGGATTCTCAGTGCTAGAAAAGGATTCTAAAGCTTTCAATGCACTGTAGGAGTCCGTATATACAATGAATTTTCGATGGTGCAGCGTTGAGATATACAAAAGCGCATAATATATGGCAGTCAGTTCGGAGGTTAAGACAGAGGAAGCGTCGTGTAAACGTCTGCCTTCCATGTGGTCACCAATTATAGATGACATGCCAACATGGCAAGCTGACTTAGAGCCATCCGTATATATGGGAACATAACTCCTGTAACTCTGCCTGTGATCAGCAAAAATTTGTCTGTAGATGCTCTCATCAGTAGTTGTTTTTCCGTAATTGTGGAAAATGTCAAGAAGGTGGATTTGTGCATTTTCCCAAGGTGCAATTTCAAAATGCTGTACTGCCTGTGGGGAAATATCAAACAGGGAGAATTCTTCAATGAGGGGACGAACTCTAACAGGAAAAGAAGGCACACAGGATGGACGTGCCTCAAATAAAAGGTCACAGCTATTTTCACATATACTCAAGTTAGAAGGATGGTCAGGTTGAGATAAAATATTAAAATAGCGTAAAAGAGACAACTCCTCACGCCTCAAACGGAGTGATGGCTCGTGACAGTCAACATAAAGGCTCTGCACAGGAGATGTCCTGAAGGCTCCAGAACAAATCCGCAGAGCCTGATGATGAACAGGATCTAGTTTTAACAACACTGAAGACCGGGCAGATCCGTAAACAACTGAGCCGTAGTCCAGTTTAGAGCGAATTAGAGCTCTGTAAATGCGAAGCATGGAGCAACGCTCTGCACCCCAGGAGGTGTTCGCCAGGACTTTTAAGATATTTAGAACTTTGGTACACTTTTTTCTCAAGTTTAAGACATGAGGAAGGAAAGTCAATTTTCGGTCGAACATCACCCCTAAAAATTTTACTTCAGGTGCAACTGGAATTACAGACCCATTGAGGTATAATTCCGGCTCAGGATGGAGACCTCGCTTTTTACAAAAATGCACGCACACAGTCTTCTGTTTCGAAAACGTAAATCCTTGTCTTTTTGCCCATTCCTGGATCCTGTTCAAAGCGATCTGGAGCTGTCTCTCTACATGTCTCATATCCACACCACTACAGCTAATTTGTAGATCATCAACATATAAAGAACCTGAAATGGTGGGAGGAAGTTGTTTTAATACAGAATTTATTTTTAGGCTGAAAAGAGTTACACTGAGCACACAGCCTTGAGGCACACCCTCTTCTTGTTCAAAAACATCAGACAAAACAGAGCCTATCCTTACTTGAAAAGTTCTAGCGTTCAGGAAATTCTGAATGAAAATTGGTAGGTTGCCGCGCAAGCCACTCTCGTGAAGATCGCGAATTATACCGTATCTCCATGCCTTATCATAGGCTTTCTCTATATCGAAGAAAATTGAGACAAGGTGATTTCTTCTTACAAAAGCTTTTCGAATGGATGTCTCTAAGAGGAGCATATTATCTACGGTTGTTCTCCCCTTTCGAAAACCACTTTGATAAGGCGATATAATATTATTCTTTTCCAAGAAGTAGACTAGGCGGCTGTTTACCATCTTTTTAAACAGTTTGCAAACACAGCTGGTAAGGGCAAGGCCGATAGTTCGAGGGATTCCTCGGGTCTTTCCCTGGCTTCGCAATAGGAATGACAATAGCTCTCCTCCATGCACTGGGAAATGTACGCTCCTTCCACACTCTATTGTAAAGTGTGAGAAGGGCACTCAGTGACTTACAGGACAGATGCTTTAGCATTTCATAATACACGCCATCCAGACCCGGACAAGACCTATGTGTCTGCAACAAAGCTCTCTTTAGTTCAACCATAGTGAAGTCTCTATTGTACGGCTCAAAGTTGGAAGAGTTGAAAGCGATGGGATTTTTCTCAGAGCGTTGCTTGATAGAAAGAAATGCAGGTGAGTAATTTCGGCTGGAAGAAACGGCAGCAAATGTCTCACCAATTGTATTTGCAATTTGTTCTATGGAGCTAATCACTCGGCCATCTTTTTCCAGAAAGGAAAGTGAGTGGTCTTTGTACATTCCGCATGCTTTTCGAACTCTTTCCAAAACCCGCTTACTAGGCATAGAGGATGTTATTGAGGACACATATGAAATCCAGGAATCCCTCTGGCTCTGCCTTCTTACTTTCCGTGCATTTGCTTTGGCTCTTTTAAAAGCTATGAGGTTTCGCAGAGTAGGATATCTACGAAAAATACCCCATGCTTTTTTCTGTTTTTTCAGTGCTTCATGACAGTCGCGATTCCACCACGGTTTCGAATATTTTAGTGTTTTTCGTGATGTTCTAGGAATCGAAAGCATAGCTGCCTGAATAATAGTATTAGTAACAGCTTCAACAGCGTCATCGATATGCACACCTTCCACCATTTCCTCTGTCAACTCTCCAACGGAAGAGAAGAGTTCCCAGTCTGCCCTGTCCAGTATAAACCGAGGGAGTCTCGACATGGGGTTTGCTCCTCTTCGTGCAAGAGATACAAAAATGGGATAATGATCGCTGTTGTACAGGTCACTTCCGACACTAAAAGTGCAAAATGGCAACAGAGATGGTGAACAGATGGCAAGATCGAGAGCGTGGAATGTCCTTGAAGGCTCATGAAAGTACGTATCTTGCCCATTATTTAGGAGACAAAGGCTATGATCTTCGATCATCTGCTCTATTTGTCTTCCTCGGCAATTTGTATCTTTACTTCCCCAGAGTGGACTATGGCCGTTAAAATCTCCTATTATGATAAAAGGCTCAGGCAGCTGCTCTATTAGATTATTTAAATCTTGCTGATAAATGTGCTCATTTGGAGGCAAATACAAGGAAACAAATGAAATAATAATATCAAAATTTATTTGAGTAGCGACAACTTGGAGGGATGTCGTTAAAGGAAGTACATTTGAGGGATAATCCAGTGAGGAGAGGAGACCTACACCTCCACTGGCACGCTCACCTGCAATGTTATCCTTCCTGACGAAAGAAAACCTCCGAAGTTTTGCATGGTGTTCGGGTTTCAAATTTGTTTCCTGTATTGCTAAGCACACAGGATGATACACATTTATTATAGATTTGATGTCAAGCAAATTTCGGTGGAAACCGCGACAGTTCCATGACATGAGGGTGGCCATTATGAATGGTTTTTGTTTTTTCTGTGCTGTTCTTTTGTTTTTCGTGGAAGTAGATGCCTGGGAACTTCTAGACCCTCTTCTACTTCCATAAAGTCTGAATCCGCAGATTCAGAAATCATCTCATCAAAAGAGCTATTTCTGTGACTTCTATTTTTATTGGATATTTTATGTGTAGAAGTTTTGGGCTTACTTTGAATAACTGTTTCTTTCTTTTGTACTATATGGGTTGCATTCTCTTTTTGCTTGTTGGATGTAGACGGATGGGTTTTATTTGCTAGGGTCTGTGTGCCTATTGATGTTTGGGTGGCGACTGTACGAGCTGATTTTACAGCACTGGCGTATGATGTATTTGGTCGAAGCTGTGTGCTCTGGACTAATCTTCTGGCTTCGGCATATGAGATGTTCCTCGTAAACTTTGCAGTCTGCACTTCTTTTTCCAATTTCCATTTTGGGCAGAGGCGTGAAAATGCTGGGTGCTCACCCTTGCAATTTATAGAAAGAGGCGCAGCGGTACAATTTTCAGAATCTTGGCCAATCTGTGAGCATCGGGCGCATGTAAGGCTGCCACGACAAGACGTCTTAGAATGGCCGAAACGCTGGCATTGGAAACATCGCATAGGGTTTGGAATATAAGGTCTTACAGGAATATTTAGATATCCGGCCTTAATATTCTTAGGCAGATCAGGCGTGTTGAAGGTAAGGATCACGTGTTTCGTGTCTATCAACTTACCTTCTTTACGCATCTTGATCCGCCTTACACCGCAGACATTTTGTTCGGAGAGCTCAGAAGCGATCTCTTCTTCAGAAACATACAGAAGGTCGAATTCTGAGATTACACCCCGACAATAGTTGAGTGACTTATGTGGTGTTACAGTGACATTCGCTTGCCCAAGTTTAGTTATCTGAAGCAAAGAAGCAGACTGGGTGGCTGAGGTTGTATCAATAAGCAAGTCTCCGGAGCGGAGACGCTTTATATTTCTCGGCTCACCAATACAGGACTGGATGTATTTGTTTATTACGACAGGAGACATCTTATGCATTTCGCCAGAAGGACTAGAGATGACTAGGAAACGGGGACTATTGTTATGATTTTTTTCATTTGTATCTGTACGTAATTTTTTTGCAGTAGACTTTTCAGAAGTAGGTTGAGTGAGTGGTTTAGCAGTAGACGTTTCAGAAATAGGTTGAATGACTGGTTTAACAGTAGATGTTTCAGAACTAGGTTGAGTGACTGGTTTAGGAGTAGAAGTTTCAGAACTAGGTTGAGTGACAGGAGTGATTTGAGTGACAGGATTGACTTGAGTGACTGGAGTTACCTCGAAATCTTTTATTAAGTAAATATGAGATGCCATAGTGAAAGCATAAAGATTCGGGTCCGACGGCCCCGCACACCACGGAGCCCAACAAGGGAACACAGATTCCTGTGTTAGGGCTAGCCGGACCTATACGCAAACTGAAGCCCCACAGTCGGCTTTCCCGAAAGCAGGTACTCCCGAGAGCTTGACCCCAAGCCACTGACACAAGGACTAGTGACCAGCCGATTGACACCCGTGAGGACGACTAAGGTGCCTCCCGTTTAGCTGAAGCAGAGGCCAAAGCAGTGTGTTGGGGACAGTACCTCGCCCCTCAACTACCAGGACCCTCCTTTCCAGCGACACGGGTCTCCACGCACGGCAAACACGTGGGCAGTTTTCTCGCCACTCGAAAACTAGAAACAAGGTCTGTTCCAGCCTCTCGTGACGAGCCCCAAACTCCGTAGAGAGAAACCACAAGGGAGAAGGGAAGGAAAAAGATCCAGCCAAGAGGAGAGGAGACGGAAAAGAGGATAGATCACTGGGGCTCCAGGATCGTGACACCCGTCTCACCAAGAAGATGATCCCCTGAAGGGCTAGGGTACCTCGGGATTGCCACACCCGTACTCACAAAAGTGAGCCCCCCGAGGGATGGATCACGCTAAGAAATTTATCCTAATGCCAATGGATCGAGCACAACATTTTTCAGAGGATCATGTATCGGAATTGGATCAAGAAATGCAGACTATCCTGTCCAAGAAAATTCCAGACTCTGAAAAGGCAACACAATACCTACATATTCTTCAAAAAGTTGTTAAGTTCCCGTAGATGAATCAAGTACAACCCGTTACCGAAGAGTAAAAAATTATCGACAAACAACCTCCTGATATTTCTGAAGTTATTATGGAATCGGCTCCTGTCAAGCATAAGAAAGTGGCCGAAAACATTTTATTATTTTTAAAAAGTCTTGAAGATATTTTTTTCTTGGACACCTGCTAAAGAACTGGTTTTGCACGACAATGTTCTGCGCCATACAAACATTGAAGTCCTCATTTCACATCTGATACGTAATAAGAAAATGAAGCCACCAGGATTTGAGCAGTTTCAATCGATGCTTAAAGAAACCAACTTTCCCGAAAAAAAAAAATGTGAATTTTTTAAATCTATTTTATTTACTATTATTTAGGTTAAAGATGTTTGTTTTCCTAATGAAGAAGTGGCAGCCATATGGTGGAAAAAACTGACAAATTTGTATCGCAAGACACAACTTCAAATGTTTTCTTAGCGGCATTTACCACTGTTTGGGCTCGACTAAAAGTATATTCCGAAACGGATAAATTAGATCGTGCAGTATTATATCACGACACTGATAGTATAATTTGGGGATTTTGTAAAAACTGAAAATCCCAATTTACACGAGAAACGGCAAATGTATGGTTTACCTGTAAGAAAAAAAACCAAGACTTATGTATGGAACAGGTTGCACAAAGTGGATTCATCTTTAATTGTACATTTTTCACTTTAATTGTACCTTTTTCAATAAATAGTAAATTTCTTTCATTTCATGTGTATTTATTTTTTTTTAACAGCAGGTAAAGAAAAAAATCTTTACTTTTGAAAGTGAAGGGAAAAAAAATCATTTTTCTTGGCTTAAAAAAAAGTTTATTATTATTTTTTTGTCTTTTTTTGTTGTTGGATGTAAGTATAAATACATAAGCAAAAGACAAACACAGAAAATTAAAATTAAATTTTTTTTTATTTTTTAAAAATTATATTTACAGCATATAATTTTTTCACAAATTGATACATTCTAAAATCATTTTTCTTCCCAGCTAGTGGAGTTACAATAATCTTCATCAAAAATCCTTGACATCGTTTTACAATAAAATAAATACAAAATTGTCCACACACATTGGACGTTGGACTTTTAAATGGTATTGGGTTCCATAAAGCATGATGAAACGTCTCGATGTATCTGGATATATCTTCTCCATAGGTTTAGGGTGGTGAAATAAAGGAATCGAAAAATTCGACAGTCTCTGTTTTCCATGTAGATATAGCTAGCCAATGCGTTTACATTGTTTTTTTTCTTGTATTTTTTAAAAAAAAAGGAAAACTATAAGTACCTTTTCCCCAAAGTTAATAGGTGAAATGACTCAAGATTTTGCAGAAGGGGACGATACCTTATTTCTACCTCTCTATTATCAAGTAGGCTCAGGACTTGAGGTATATGATCAACGTACTTTATATTTTATTCTCTGTGTATTTTGCTTGCTTATTTTTTCCCCGGTTATTTCACTTTATGTTTATTTTTCCAGATTCGTCCTGGTCCTTCAGGTGATGGCAAAACATTTGTCGCGGATGTAATTCGAGAAGATGTAAGTTAGGTTTTTTTTTTTTAATTACCTCTTTTACGCATGCCTTTTTCCTCGTGTTCTTCCTAATTTTTTTTTTTCCTGTTATCCTCGAAGAGCGGTCCCGCAGAAAAAATAAGAAGTACCAGGGAGCTATATATTTCCTATAAAGCAAGGATTGACTGCGAAAAATTACCTGAAAGTTTGCAGCAAGCGCCCCTCTTTGCAGCCGTGAATGCTGTAAGAGCTTTGTTCATGGATTTAATTCAACGCACTACTAATGGCTTTAGATCGTCCGATCTAATTCGTTTCTGCATATACGCTCTAACGGGTTGGATAAACCCATTTCAACGAAGTTAATGTCTGTTGCAGAAATGACTGTTGAGAAAGTTACATCGAAAGTAGTAAAAGTACTACAATCAAAAGAGATTGTCTCAGATGAGGGCTTTACAGTAGATGTTCTAACGATTTCAAGGGATCTTGGTCGAGGCCCTAGTCGTATTCGAAAAGTAGTAAATGTTGAAGTTGACCGGCTGAGAAAGAAGTCAATTCTTCACATACCTGAGGATGATGGAGGACTCTGTTGCGCGAAATCGATTGTTTTCGCATTGGCTCATTTGGAAAACGATAAATCTGCGATAAATAGTATGCGAGACAGTCGGCGTCCCGCTCTTATGAAGAGAGCACGTGGTCTCCACGAGGAAGCTGGTGTTCCGTTAAGTACCTGCACCTATTCGGAAATTTCAGTATTTGAAGAGCATTTGAATGTACAGATTGCTGTTATCTCGTCTGAAAATATGAATAAGGTATTTTTTTATTATTATTTAAGTGATGTTTAATTTTTCTTTGAAAGTGATTTTTTTTAATGTTTCTTTTTATTCCTACCTTTATTATAGGTTTCTTACAAAGGTGTTCGAAGGCCACGACGCATCAATCTGTGGCTACACAATAACCATTTTGATGTGATCAAGAGCCTGAAAGCATTTTATGCTTCGAATCACTATTGTGAAGAACGTGAGAAGCCATTTAATAACATAAAAGACTACCATTGCCCAAATGCCTGCAATATTTGCAATCGACCAGAGTGTACTCCAGGTGAAATGAAGAGATGTCCAGATTGTGACCGTCTTGGCAGGTCAAGTGATTGTTTTAAGTCAGTTAGGGGACAACAGATATTTTCACTCTGTGATCTAGTGAGTGTATTTTATGTATTCAATATTTCTTTTTTCTTTCTTCACATGATATTGAAATTAATGAAATGTAATATTCTCTTTTTAAGATATATCAATGCAGAAAATGTTGCCATGTTATACAGCGCGAAAATCATCGCTGTGGTACCACGATATGTAATTCTTGTAAGAAATATGTGGTCACGGGCGAACACCAATGCTTTTTGGGAAAAACGGAACCAAAGGACCCCTCAGACCTGCACATCTTTTTTGACTTTGAGACTGACCAGACCCCGGGTGAACATGTGGTAAACCTTGCTGTAGCACAGTATGCAGACGGCCAAGAACAAGTGTTTAAGGGGTATACAGCCTGCCAGGTGCTTGGCTTTTTGCTCCTAACTACAAAGAATTTACGGCTATCGCTCATAATATGAAGGGGTAAGTTCATTTACATGTTTATAATGTTATTTCTTTATAAGATTTTTTTGTTTTTTAATGTTTTCGTTGTTAACATTTTTATTTATTTATTTATTTACAGTTTTGATGGCCAATTTATAATGTCTTGGCTTTTAGAACAGGGCCTAACGCCAGAAGTTATACCAAATGGATCTTTGCTAATGAGTATCTATCATAAGACCCTCAATATCAGAGTGATTGACTCTCTGAATTTTTTACCGATGGCGTTAGCCAACCTTCCACAATGCTTTGGTCTCACCGAGTTAAAAAAAGGGTTCTTTCCACACTTATTTAATACGCGAGAGAATCAAACATATGTTGGATCTCTTCCGAATATCGATTATTACAGTCCAGATACTATGATGCCATCTGTGTGAAAAGCATTTTTATCTTGGTATGAAGAACACAAAGATGATGAATTTGATTTTCAAGCTGAAATTTTGGTATATTGCAGGTGTGTAACTTTTTTATGAATTTATTTTATTTTTATTTATTTATTTTTGATTAAAAGTAAATAATAATAAATTCTATTTTTTTACAGATCCGATGTGGATATTTTGCGGCGATGCTGTTTGGCATTTCAGTCAGTTTCTGAATGTTTCCAATGTTGATCCATTTCGGTAAGTTTTTCTTCCTCATATTTATTATTGTTGTTATTTTCCGATGTATAGTCATTTTTTTCTTACTATTTCCCCTCCCTCCCCCCTTAGGTATGTAACAATAGCTTCCGCATGCATGGCCGTTTACAGAAACATGCACATAAAACCAGCTACCATATCCATGGTCCCCGTTTATGGATATACGAATAAAACCAATTACAGTGTTGACGGTATTAGATGGTTGGACTATGTGGCATATACAGAAAATATAAAAATCCAACATGCTCTCAATGGATACGGTGAATGTAAAATAGGTGGAGTTTCCGTAGATGGGTTTTGTGAAGAAAAGAAGACAATTTATCAGTTTCATGTAAGTAGTCTATTTATATTGATTCTTTGTTTTTTTTCTTGATTTCTTACCTGTTTTGAATGATTTTTTTTTTCAGGGATGTTTTTATCATGGGTGCGATGTATGCTATAATGCTGACGTGAAACAACCACTCAAGGGTGTAGCAATGGGGTTTTTCTTCGCCAGACGAAGGAACAGACTGCGAAACTCCAAGCCTTGGGTTTTACCGTAGTAGAAATGTGGGAGAACCAATTTATCAAAGAAAAAAAAAAAACAAGTGACACTCTCAAGACCTTTCTTAAAACCCACGGGGTCCAGGATCGACTAAATCCTAGGGACGCGTTCTTCGGTGGGAGAACAAATGCAGTGAAGCTATATTACGAAGGCAGTGCCAAATATGTGGATTTCACTTCGTTGTATCCTATTTTAAATTTATTCTTGTATAAATAGGCAAACTGTTTACAAAGTTTTTTCCCCCAAGGTCAACAAATACTGTGTTTATCCAGTTGGTCATCCGAAGATCATTACAGAAAACTTTGAAGACATTGAAAAATTCTTCGGAATCGTAAAATGTAGAATTATCCCACGAAGGGAACTATATCTACCAGTCCTTCCTCACAGATGTAATGGGAAACTATTGTTTCCAATATGTCGAAGCTGCGCTGAAAACCTCCAACAAAGTACATGCCGTCACACGCCGGAGGAACGGGCCATAATAGGCACATGGGTTGCGGAGGAAGTCAAACTTGCGATCCGGAAAGGATATCAAGTAACCAATGTGAGATTCTATATTCTTTCTCCTATTTATTTAAAAAAATATTTCAATCAATTTTTATAATAATAATCCTTTTACTTTTTTTTTTTTTTTACTTAGGTTTACGAGGTATATCATTTTGAAGAGACTTCAACTTCGTTATTCAAATCTTATATTGATCTATTTTTGAAGATAAAACAGGAGAGCAGCGGATGGCCTGCAGAATGTTGGTCAGAAAGCAAAAGGAGAGCTACATTAACGCTTAAAAGACGGGTGACTTAAGAATCGGCCAGAGCTGATGTGTCTCAGAAAGACGGCTGTGGCCGAAATATCGGCCAGAGAATTCCTCCCCCCAATCTTTGAGGGTGCGGCGATAGTCATTGTCCAAATAACCTCCCTTGCCAATTATGGGAGATGACCTTTGCGCGTCCCAACTGTGGGGGTTCGTAAATTCACTTTCGTTTCCCTCAGCAGTGAAATCTTAGCTCGGGGCAAAATCTTTCAGTTGTGTCAAAGAATATTTGTTCTTCCTATATGTTCTTTGGTTGCGTTTTGCGTGATTTACTTGCTCTCTAGAACTCTGCACTAATACTTGGCTGTGCTTTACTTTCGCTATGTATAGAAGAAAGAAAGGCTTAACTCAAGAAGAAATCGAGAAATTGCTTCAAGATCTTGAAAATGAAGCTTTTGGTGACAGTGATTCCGAATGCGAAATTGATAATGATGAAGGAAAAGAGGTGTCTTCCTTTACGGAATTTCAGTCTGTTTCGGAAGATGTTGCAGATAAAGGAAAAAATATTAATGAATTTCATCTGGAAGACATAGATATAAATTGGGTTGATCCTGATATTTCGATGAAAACGGATACCTATTCATTTAAAGGAACTAACGCATTAAAAGGAAATGCTGCAGAATGCAGTAATGAAATTGTTTTTTTTCGAATGCGTATTTCAAATGCATTTACTCGATTTTATAACACTCGAAACAAATAAATATGCCGAGCAATTTTTCGAGTTAACTGAAAGTGTTCCTAAAAAAGCTCATTCTGTGAAATGGAAAAATGTAAGTGCATCGGAGCTAAGGAAATTCTTAGCTCTGACTCTGCTTATGGGGCACATTGATAAAGATAGTTTAAAAGACTACTGGTCGACTGATGAGATGATCGAAACCCCATTTTTTGGAAAAGCTATTGCAAGAGATCGATATTTAAACATTCTTCGATTTCTTCACTTTTCTGACAATAAATTAGCACCGAATAAAGAAGATCCCGAGTACGACCGCATGTGGAAGATTCGAAATGTCTTTGAAATATTAAATTCTCGCTTCAAAGAAATATATGACCCTACAGAAGAACTTGCGGTTGATGAAGTTATCGTTGCTTTTAAAGGTCGAGTAGTCTTTCGGCAGTACATCCCGAAAAAGCGAAAACGTTTCGGTATTAAAGTCTACAAACTTGCAGATAAAAATGGGTATACGTTCAACATGCGTGTGTATCTGGGGAAGGATAAGGTTTTAGGCGATGGAGAAAAATGTTCTGCACATCGAACTGTCACTGGACTTGTTGAATGTGTTAAAGGAAAAGGACGTAAACTTTTTATGGATAATTTCTTTTCATCCCCACAATTGTTTCTTGAACTTCACCGTAAGTATAAAATAAACAGCTGTGGTACCGTTAGGTCAAATCGAAAATATTATCCGAAGATTCTGGCCTCTCCACGAATGAAAAAAGGTGAATGCAGAGAATTATATTCACAGGGTATGGTAGCTACGTGCTGGAAGGATAAGCGAGAGGTTTTTATGCTGAGCAACATGCATAATCCATCCAGAGAAATAGAAACTGGATCCGAAAAGCCAGATGTAATAGCTTGTTACAACGCTAATATGGGTTATGTAGATCTCAGCGACAGAATGGCTAATAGCTACACATTTGGGCGGAAAACTCTGAAGTAGACAAAAAAATTATTTTTCTACTTATTAGACCTGTCTATTTTGAATGCTTTCATTTTGTTCAAAATGAAAAACCCTGGGATAAAACATAAAAATTTTCGACAGAATTTAATTTATCAAATGGTTCAGAGAAGTTTTGCTGAAGAATCAAAGGTAATGTCCTCGCCTAGAACTTCACAATCCGTTAAACGGAAACTTTCAACGAACAACCTCGACCAGCACTGGCCATTTCAAACTAAAGTTCAGAGACGTTGCGTAGTTTGTTCTAAAAACGGAATTAGGAAAAGAACTTCAGTTTCCTGCAAGAAATGTGACATTGGACTATGTATACATTGTTTTGAAATTTATCATACTAGTAGACTTGAGACAGATATACAAATTTAATTCGAGAGTAGCTATCATATGAAATATATAAATTTGAAACAAACAAAAACAGACAAAAAAGGCCTATTTTTAGGCTGAAATTTGAAAATAAGATTCATCTATATCCAGTCAACCTATACACCTGCACACATACATTATATATATATATATATATATATATTTACATACATATAGACATATACATACATATGTATATGTAAATATGTACATATATGCATATATATATGCGTAAGTATACATATGTATAATGCACTTATATGTATATATACATACATATATGCGCGTGTAATACATATACAGACACACGTATGGTTATAACGTACATATTACAGGCGTGTGTATATACCAAACACGCATTATAATCTATCAGCGGTCGAGTGGTTAACATCACTGAACACTGACAGTTCGACTCGAACCTCAACAAACGGGCTGGGTACATGCCTGGTTTCCTCTACTGTAGCCTACAAACCAGTTTCCTTAGAGTGGGGCCCACTAGCGGCCGAGCGGTAAAGACGTTGAACACTGGTAGTTCAGTCCGAGGTTCGAATCCCGCGAACGGGCTGGCTGCATGGGAGTTTTACTCGTTTTCCCCATGTGTAACGTGCATACTAGCCAGTTTCCCTTAGAAGGTCTTCCACGAAAGGCATCCTTCCCTTTAGGCAGACAGCCCTCGTGTGCTTTGCCATAACTGAATAATCCCTTAGAATGAAATCCACGAAGGCATTCCCTCCTGTGTGCTTTGCCATCTTCACGTAACCTCACTATACTAATATGCTTAAGCGTATGGTATATACATATGTAAATGAGGGTATGAGTGCATATACTTGAAAATCACAGATTTAAAATTAAATATTATATTAATTTATGTTTTCTTTTGCATTCGGCATAGAAGTTTTATTCAAAAATACGAAAGAGACGAAACGCGATAATATTCCAACTACTGGTTATTTTATGGAAAGAGTAATTCCGCTTATAAAGTCAAGACTTTCTGTGAGTTCAGCAGTAATTACTCTTATATATTTGCTTTCTATATTTCTTTTATTATAAATATTTGCAAATCCAAAATGTGGCAAGAAAGCAAAATGTGGGAAATGTATTAAATTACAGTTTTACAGCATTTACTAAAATTTAACTTAAAAAAAATCTCTCATTAAATTAGCATTTACTCTTCGTTTATTAGATGATCAAAATGAATATTAATTAAAATATAGATACATATGTAGCCTTTTGTTTCAACTTCTTTCTTATAAGAAAATTAAACCCGTATTCCCGTACTGATAACAGTAATGGGATATCAGTGAAATCGATATACACTGGTGGTTCTCAAAGGTTCTATTCTCCGTTTGATCTAAATAAAGCATCTGCTATTTCTTTCACGTACACATGAGCAAAAATACATGGGCCAGTTTCACGTAGAAAGTCCTTAACAAAGGCCCATCAGCGGCCGAGCTATAAAAGCCGCTGAACACTGATAGTTTATTCCGGGATTCGAGTCCCGGCGAAAGAACTGGCTGCATAGGCGTTTTCGATGTTTTCCTCTTATGTAACGTGCATACAAGCCAGTTTCCCTTAAAACGTCTTCCATGAAGCGTCCCTCCCTGTCGGTGTAGTGCCTAATATTTTACCGAGACAGAATTAATTTTCGGCACAAGCCTTTTTTTTAATTAAGAATAAAATTTTCATCATTATGGTAAAGTAATAACCAGAAATGCTATTTTAATAACATTTGTAGTTTCAGTATTCCTTACATTCTTGTGCATAATGAAAATATGAGCTAAATTCCTGTAAAAGGGACCTGCATAACAGCGTCAATATTTTGACAGGATTATGTTCTGTTTATAACACTTTCAGTCTTTATACGCATATATAAATAAAAGTGGGAATATTTGGATTACGACCAAGGCACAAAGGGCTATCTGCCCAAGGGAGAAGGGGCTTCATGGAGGTCTTTTTAAAAGAAATTGGTTGGTACTCATGGTACACATAACCTCACATGCAACCAGCTAGTTCTCTCTAGTAACGAACTCTAGTAAGTCTGTATAAATAAATAAAGTTTATAAATCCGCTTAAAATTTTACATTAGTATTAATTTCACCAATTTTTCAATGTCATTAAAAATGTACTTTTTCTTTATATTTCCTCTTTCTATTCTAATTTTTGTATTTAATATTGCTGTTTGAAACATGCAAAATGCAAGGCAGTGCAATGCAATGAAAATATAATCAATAAAATCTGTTTTTATAGTAAAGGGAAAACAATTTAAAAAAAAAAAGCACGCTAAGGGATAAAAAAAGCTGCTATCACAAAACTGCAAGAAAGAACAATGAACAATAATGTAGTTGGAAGATGAAATAACTTACCATACAATGGGGGGATCAATAAATTAAACTGAATAAGAATACTAATGAAAAATGTAAACGAAACTAATATAAGAAAAATATAAAGGGATTTATTTAATATTGTTGCGTGCGTACGGATTCGTTACTAAATGAATGCACAAGTCCGATGAAGAATGAACAAAAATTTATTATTATCACAACAAAAATGCTTAAATTTTCTCAAATTATCACGCAGTATTACAATATCTCACAGTAGTTTTCTTTTAACTACTCAAATGTCCAATAGAACGTAATTCAAAACAGCTAAAGAACGCTAATCCGCGAATTCGCTACAATCAACAACAGTAGTTTTCTAAACAACAACAAACTAAGCAACTACTACAAACTGAGATGTTTTCCTCCTTTTATAAGATTTTAAAATCACGCGCTAGAATTTTCCAGTACTTTCTCGAAATCAAAAAGAGATATTTATTTATTTAATGCACGCGCTCTTGTATTTTCAATTTTCCGGCTTAGCTTTCTTTTAATATTCGTCACGCGCTGCACTGCGCGAGAAATAAAACCATTTAATTTATAATTGAACAAACATTGGCTTTTTAAATACCAAATTCGTAACACTGCCCCCTTCCCAAGGACTGCACGTCCCGGGCAGTACAATCCCTGGACAGGAAGCTAAACTTACAACTGTGGCATAAATGCATTAATAAGCATTACATTACAATAATAAACAACATGAACAATAAATGCAATACATAAAACAAATCAAATGCTATCAAATACAAATCAAATACACATTTAAAAACAAAATGGACCATGGTCTTATACTATTTACAATTATTTATATTACGTACTATGGCCATAGTAATGAGCTAACCTGTCGTAATGAACGACTTTAGGTTTAGATTTCGAAGACTTACGAATCCGAACCACGACATCATTCAGCCTGTTTAGGACTGTGTACGGGCCATCCCAAGGTGACTGTAATTTCGGACAAAGTCCTTTCCGTCGAGTCGGATTCCACCACCACACCTTGTCCTTCGTGGAATTGATGTTCAGTAGCTCTTGTGTGGTATCGGGTCTTCTCGTGCAAAGTTGTGCATCACTTCAAACCGAGCCTGGAGATCTTGAATATATTCCTCAGACGAAGAAGGAGCCTCCGGAAGGCGGCCAAACAGTAGATCACAAGGCAGACGAAGATCACGGGTGAGTGAGTGAGTGAGTGATTATGGCGCAAAACCAGAGATGATTATGACGCGCCAAACAAAAGATAAGATGATTACAATTGATGACATTAAAATTCAATAAATAAAAACAAGTAGATAAAAGTACCAAATCCAGAGGATGAAGTCATATAAACACAGGTTAAAAGCACATATTAAAATTCAAGAGACAGTCTTCAAAACAAATTACATTTGGTAATAAAAGCCAATATCTTTTAAATAATAAAATAAATTAGAATTGACCTCTCTTCCGATTAAACGGTCGAGAGGTAAGTCACAGCTATTAAAATATTTCTGGCGAAGACTATTAAAACATGGACACTCAATTAAAATATGACGAACAGATAAACAAACATTACAGTTAAAACAAACAGGCTCATTTTCAGCTTTTAAAAGGTAGTTATGTGTCACTCTAGTGTGACCAATTCTGAGGCGAGTCAAAAGAACTTCCTCCTTACGATTTTTGGTTAATTCCCAGTGCTCAATTCTAGGTTTTACATGTCTTAATTTATTTTGAAGCTGAACATCCCAAAGTTGTTGCCATTTTTTTCGGATCTTTTGTTTCACAACACAACAAATGTCTGCAAAAGGGATGAGACGACTGGACAGTTCAACAGCACATTTTGCTGTGATATCTGCCAGCTCATTCCCTTTTATTCCCACATGCCCGGGAACCCAGCAGTACAGGATATCATACCCACGATTCATTAAGTTTGTATGTATTTTGAGAATATCCACTATTACTGGAATTTGAGTATTAGGAAAAGCTTCTATTGATTTAAGAGCACTATACGAATCTGTATAAATTATAAACTTTTTGTAGCAGAGCCTTGAGATGTATAAAAGACTATAATATATCGCAGTTAATTCGGATGTTAAGACAGAGAAAGCATTGTGCAAGCGTCTGCCCTCCATGCGGTCTTTAATTACATATGCCATCCCCACATGATCTTTTGACTTGGACCCATCTGTATAAACTGGAAGATAACTGCTATATTTGTTCCTGTGCTCAGCGAAGAGTTGTCTGTATATAATCTCGTTAGTGCTTGCCTTCACATGATACTTAAAAACATCAAGAAGCTGAATCCGTGCATTTTCCCAAGGTGGGATTTCAAAATTCTGTACTGCTTGGGGGTGCATATCAGAGAGGGAAAGTTCCTCAATGACAGGGCGAACTCTTAAAAGAAATGTAGGAACACAAGATGGACGTGTTTCAAATAACGCGTTACTCACATCATCAAGTAAGCACAGCTTATTGGGATGTTCAGGTTGGGATAGTATATTAAAATATTGCAAAAGGGACAATTGTTCACGCCTCAGATAAAGTGATGGTTCATTACAGTCAACATACAGGCTCTGGACAGGAGAAGTCCTGAAGAATCCTGAACATATCCTCAAACCTTGATGGTGAACAGGATCCAGTTTTAACAAAACAGATGACCGAGCGGATCCATAAACAACTGAGCCATAGTCCAGTCTAGAGCGGATAAGCGCTCTGTAAATGCGAAGCATGGAGCAACGCTCTGCACCCCAGGAGGTGTTCGCCAACACTTTTAACATATTTAGTGTTTTGAGACACTTCTTTCTCAGGTTTAAAACATGAGAAAGGAAAGTCAATTTCTGGTCGAACGTTACTCCTAAAAATTTTACTGCGGGCGCAACTGGAATAATTGTACCATTTAGATATAACTCAGGTTCAGGATGGAGACCTCGCTTCCTACAAAAGTGCACGCACACAGTTTTCTGTTTCGAAAAAGTAAATCCCTGTTTGTCTGACCATTCTTGGATCTTATTCAGAGCCATCTGCAATTGCCTCTCTATGTATCTCATGTCTGCTCCTCGACAGCTAATCTGTAAATCATCTACATATAGTGATCCTAAGATGGTGTGAGGAAGTTCTTTTAATACAGAATTTATTTTTAAACTGAACAGCGTTACACTAAGCACACAGCCTTGAGGCAAACCCTCTTCCTGTTGAAAAACATCCGAAAAAACAGAGCCAATCCTTACTTGAAAAGTTCTACTGTTCAAGAAATTCTGAATGAAAATTGGTAGGTTACCGCGCAAGCCACTCTCGTGAAGATCCCGGAGTATACCGTATCTCCATGCCTTATCATAAGCTTTTTCAATGTCGAAGAATACCGAGACAAGGTGGCTTCTTTTTACAAATGCTTTTCGAATAGATGTCTCTAAGAGGAGCATGTTATCTACAGTTGTTCTTCCCTTTCGAAAACCGCTCTGATAAGGCGATATAATATCATTCTTTTCCAAGAAGTAGACTAGGCGGCTGTTTACCATCTTTTCAAACAGTTTGCAGAGGCAACTCGTAAGGGCAATTGGTCGATAATTGGAGGGATTCCTTGGATCTTTCCCTGGCTTGGCAATGGGAATGACAACAGCTCTCCTCCATGCACTGGGAAAAATACGCTCCTTCCACACTCTATTGTAAAGTGTGAGAAGGGCACTCAGTGACTTATAGGACAGATGCTTTAGCATTTCATAATACACGCCATCCAGACCCGGACAAGACCTATGTGTCTGCAACAAAGCTCTCTTTAATTCAACCATAGTAAAGTCTCTATTGTACGGCTCAAAGTTGGAAGAGTTGAAAGCGATGGGATTTTTCTCAGAGCGTTGCTTGATAGAAAGAAATGCAGGTGAGTAATTTCGGCTGGAAGAAACGGCAGCAAATGTCTCACCAATTGTATTTGCAATTTCTTCTATGGAGCTAATCACTCGGCCATCTTTTTCCAGAAAGGAAAGTGAGTGGTCTTTATACATTTCGCATGCTTTTCGAACTCTTTCCCAAACCCGCTTACTAGGCGTAGAGGATGTTATTGAGGACACATATGAAATCCAGGAATCCCTCTGGCTCTGCCTTCTTACTTTTCGTGCATTTGCTTTGGCTCTTTTAAAGGCTATGAGGTTTCGCAGAGTAGGATATCTACGAAAAATACCCCATGCTTTTTTCTGTTTTTTCAGTGCTTCATGACAGTCGCGATTCCACCATGGTTTTGAATATTTTAGTAGTTTTCCTGATGTTCTAGGAATGGAGAGCATAGCTGCCTGAATAATAGTATTAGTAACAGCTTCAACAGCGTCATCGATATGCGCATCTTCTACCATTTCATCTGTGAGCTCTGCAATGGAAGAGAAGAGTTCCCAGTCTGCCCTGTCCAGTATGAATCGAGGGGATCTCGACATGGGGTTTGCTCCTCTTCGTGCAAGAGACACAAAAATAGGATAATGATCGCTGTTGTACAGGTCATTTCCGACACTAAAAGTGCAAAATGGCAACAGAGATGGTGAACAGATGGCAAGATCGAGAGCGTGGAATGTCCTTGAAGGCTCATGGAAGTATGTATCTTTCCCATTATTTAGGAGACAAAGGCTGTGATCTTCGATCATCTGCTCAATTTGTCTTCCTCGGCAATTTGTATCTTTGCTACCCCAGAGTGGACTATGGCCGTTAAAATCTCCTATTATAATATAATGCTCAGGCAGCTGCTCTATTAGATTATTTAAATCTTGCTGATAAATGTGCTCATTTGGAGGCAAATACAAAGAAACAAATGAAACAACAATATCAAAATTTATTTGAGTAGCGACAACTTGGAGGGATGTCGTCAAAGGAAGTACATTTGAGGGATAATCCAGTGAGGAGAGGAGACCTACTCCTCCACTGGCACGCTCACCTGCAAGGTTATCCTTCCTGACGAAAGAAAACCTTCGAAGTTTTGCATGGTGTTCTGGTTTCAGATTTGTTTCCTGTATTGCGAAGCACACAGGATGGTACACATTTATTATAGATTTGATGTCAAGCAAATTTCGGTGGAAACCGCGACAGTTCCATGACACGAGGGTGGCCATTATGAATGGTTTTTGTTTTTCCTGTGCTGTTCTTTTGTTTTTCGTGGAAGTAGATGCCTGGGAAATTCCAGACCCTCTTCCACTTCCATAAAGACTGAATCCGCAGATTCAGAAATCATGTCATCAAGAGAGCTATTGCTGCGACTTCTATTTTTATTTGATATTTTTTGTGTGGCAGTTTTCGGCTTACTTTGAATAATTGTTTCTTTCTTTTGTACTATATGAGTTGCATTTTCTTTTTTCTTGTTGGATGTAGACGGTTGGGTTTTATTTGGTAGGGTCTGTGTACCTATTGATGTTTGGGTGGCGACTGTACGATATGATTTAACAGCACTGGCGTATGATGAATTTGGTCGAAGCTGTGTGCTCTGGACTAGTCTTCTGGCTTCGGCGTAAGAGATGTTCCTAGTAACTTTTGCAGTCTGGATTTCTTTTTCCGATTTCCATTTTGGGCACAAGCGAGAAAATGCTGGGTGGTCACCCTTGCAATTTATACATAAAGGCGCAGCGGTACAATTATCAGAATCGTGGCCAATCTGTGAGCATCGGGCGCATGTGAGGCTGCCACGACAAGACGTCTTAGAATGGCCGAAACGCTGGCATTGGAAACATCGCATAGGGTTTGGAATATAAGGTCTTACAGGAATATTTAGATATCCGGCCTTAATATTCTTAGGCAGATCAGGCGTGTTGAAGGTAAGGATCACGTGTTTCGTGTCTATCAACTTACCTTCTTTACGCATCTTGATCCGCCTTACACCGCAGACATTTTGTTCGGATAACTCAGAAGCGATCTCTTCTTCAGAAACATACAGAAGGTCGAATTCTGAGATTACACCACGACAATAGTTCAGTGACTTATGGGGTGTTACAGTGACATTCGCTTGCCCAAGTTTAGTAATCTGAAGTAAAGAAGCAGACTGGGTGGCTGAGTGTGTATCAATAAGCAAGTCTCCGGAGCGGAGACGCTTTATGTTTCTCGGCTCACCAATACAAGACTGGATGTATTTGTTTATTACGAAAGGAGACATCTTATGCATTTCGCCAGAAGGACTAGAGATTACTAGGAAACGGGGACTATTGTTATGATTTTTTTTATTTGCATCTGTCCGTAATTTTTTTGCAGAATTTTCAGAACTAGGTTGAGCGACAGGTTGAGTGACTGGTTTAGTAGGAGACGTTTCAGAACTAGGTTGAATGATTGGTTTATTAGTAGATGTTTCAGAACTAGGTTGAGTGACTGGTTTAGTAGGAGATGTTTCAGAACTAGGTGGAATGATTGGTTTAGTAGTAGATGTTTCAGAACTAGGTTGAGAGACTGGAGTGACTTCAAAGTTTTTTAATAAAAAAATATGTGTATTTGCCATATTGAAAATAGAAAAGATTCGGGTCCGACGGCCCCGCCCACCACGGAGCCCAACAAGGTAACACAGATTCCTGTGTTAGGGCTAGCCGGACCTATACGCAAACTGAAGCCCCACAGTCGGCTTTCCCGAAAGCAGGTACTCCCGAGAGCTTGACCCCAAGCCACTGACACAAGGACTAGTGACCAGCCGATTGACACCCGTGAGGACGACTAAGGTGCCTCCCGTTTAGCTGAAGCAGAGGCCAAAGCAGTGTGTTGGGGACAGTACCTCGCCCCTCAACTACCAGGACCCTCCTTTCCAGCGACACGGGTCTCCACGCACGGCAAACACGTGGGCAGTTTTCTCCCCACTTGAAAACTAGAAACAAGGTCTGTTCCAGCCTCTCGTGACGAGCCCCAAACTCCGTAGAGAGAAACCACAAGGGAGAAGGGAAGGGAAAAAGATCCAGCCAAGAGGAGAGGAGACGGAAAAGAGGATAGATCACTGGGGCTCCAGGATCGTGACACCCGTCTCACCAAGAAGATGATCCCCTGAAGGGCTAGGGTACCTCGGGATTGCCACACCCGTACTCACAAAAGTGAGCCCCCTGAGGGAGACGAAGATTACGACCGAAGAGCATCTGTGATGGAGAATAGTAGTCTCGTGGACAGCACTGCGGTAAGCCAGTAAAAAGAGTGGTAATTTCTTGTCCCAGTCCTGTTGGTTTCTGGAAACCACTAATGAGAGGTTATTAAGGATGGTCCGATTGAACCTCTCTACCATGCCGTCCGACTGGGGATGCAATGGCGTCGTTTGAGTTTTGTCAATGCCGAGTAGTTTGCATAGTTCTTTGATTACTGCCGAGGCAAAATTCCTTCCCTGATCGGAATGTAACTGAAGAGGCACTCCGAACCTGGAAATCCAATGCTGTATCATTACCTCAGCTACTGCGACAGCCTCTTGATCAGGAACAGGGTACGCGTCAGGCCACTTGGTGAAGTAATCAATGACAACGAGTATGTATTTGTTGCCATCAGCAGTTCGTGGCAGAGGTACCAAGATGTCAAAGGCGATACGTTCAAAAGGCGCCCCTACGTTGTAACGTTGCAGCTTGCCTCGGCTGCGTCTCTTCGGTCCTTTCCGATCTGCACAGGCATCGCAGGATCGGCACCACTTTTGCACGTCATCCTTTGCATTATTCCAGTAAAAGCGCTCACGAACTCTCTGTAAGGTCTTCATTATTCCAAAGTGACCTCCCCTAGGGCTGTTATGTAGTTCTTTAAGGACATCAGGAATGCGGGATCTTGTAAGTATCAGCTGCCATCGGAACGTCTTCCCATCATCCGGTTCGAATTTCCGGTTTAAGACGCCGTTTCGAATGTGAAGTGAATCCCAGAGTGCCCAATAGTGTTTGGTTGTAGGACTACAGATAGAAATGTCCTGCCAGGTAGGTTTTCTGGTTGATGACTCCATTAAATCAATTATGGCTTTAATGTCGCGGTCTTCCAGCTGGTCTTTCCTGACTTCATCATCACTCCACGGTTCTCGATCAGCCGATGTTGATGTTGTAATTTGTCTTGCGACCGGAGTCAGCAGCTCGTATTTCGCTTCCACCCTGGAACAATATCGGCAGCTTTCTTGGCAAGGTCTTCTAGACAGGACGTCGGCGTTTCCGTGTGATGATCCGTTACAATGACGGATAGTGATGTCATATTCTTGGAGTCTCTGTACCCACCTGGCTATTTGACCCTCAGGATTCTTGAAATTTAAAAGCCAGGTCAATGATGCATGATCGGTGCGGAACAGGAATTTTCTGCCGTATAGATAGTGATGGAACTGTTTTACAGCTTTAACTATGGCGAGCAACTCTTTCCTGGTGACACAATAATTCCTCTTGGAATTGCCGCCAGAGCGGACCACACACTACGGCCTATGAGGAACATTACTGAACATCTTCTGACACCAAAAATTGTTGCGTGCGTACGGATTCGTTACTAAATGAATGCACAAGTCCGATGAAAAATGAACAAAAATTTATTATTATCACAACAAAAATGCTTAAATTTTCTCAAATTATCACGCAGTATTACAATATCTCACAGTAGTTTTCTTTTAACTACTCAAATGTCCAATAGAACGTAATTCAAAACAGCTAAAGAACGCTAATCCGCGAATTCGCTACAATCAACAACAGTAGTTTTCTAAACAACAACAAACTAAGCAACTACTACAAACTGAGATGTTTTCCTCCTTTTATAAGATTTTAAAATCACGCGCTAGAATTTTCCAGTACTTTCTCGAAATCAAAAAGAGATATTTATTTATTTAATGCACGCGCTCTTGTATTTTCAATTTTCCGGCTTAGCTTTCTTTTAATATTCGTCACGCGCTGCACTGCGCGAGAAATAAAACCATTTAATTTATAATTGAACAAACATTGGCTTTTTAAATACCAAATTCGTAACACTGCCCCCTTCCCAAGGACTGCACGTCCCGGGCAGTACAATCCCTGGATAGGAAGCTAAACTTACAACTGTGGCATAAATGCATTAATAAGCATTACATTACAATAATAAACAACATGAACAATAAATGCAATACATAAAACAAATCAAATGCTATCAAATACAAATCAAATACACATTTAAAAACAAAATGGACCATGGTCTTATACTATTTACAATTATTTATATTACGTACTATGGCCATAGTAATGAGCTAACCTGTCGTAATGAACGACTTTAGGTTTAGATTTCGAAGACTTACGAATCCGAACCACGACATCATTCAGCCTGTTTAGGACTGTGTACGGGCCATCCCAAGGTGACTGTAATTTCGGACAAAGTCCTTTCCGTCGAGTCGGATTCCACCACCACACCTTGTCCTTCGTGGAATTGATGTTCAGTAGCTCTTGTGTCGTATCGGGTCTTCTCGTGCAAAGTTGTGCATCACTTCAAACCGAGCCTGGAGATCTTGAATATATTCCTCAGACGAAGAAGGAGCATCCGGAAGGCGGCCAAACAGTAGATCACAAGGCAGACGAAGATCACGACCGAAGAGCATCTGTGATGGAGAATAGCCGGTAGTCTCGTGGACAGCACTGCGGTAAGCCAGTAAAAAGAGTGGTAATTTCTTGTCCCAGTCCTGTTGGTTTCTGGAAACCACTAATGAGAGGTTATTAAGGATGGTCCGATTGAACCTCTCTACCATGCCGTCCTACTGGGGATGCAATGGCGTCGTTTGAGTTTTGTCAATGCCGAGTAGTTTGCATAGTTCTTTGATTACTGCCGAGGCAAAATTCCTTCCCTGATCGGAATGTAACTGAAGAGGCACTCCGAACCTGGAAATCCAATGCTGTATCATTACCTCAGCTACTGCGACAGCCTCTTGATCAGGAACAGGGTACGCGTCAGGCCACTTGGTGAAGTAATCAATGACAACGAGTATGTATTTGTTGCCATCAGCAGTTCGTGGCAGAGGTACCAAGATGTCAAAGGCGATACGTTCAAAAGGCGCCCCTACGTTGTAACGTTGCAGCTTGCCTCGGCTGCGTCTCTTCGGTCCTTTCCGATCTGCACAGGCATCGCAGGATCGGCACCACTTTTGCACGTCATCCTTTGCATTATTCCAGTAAAAGTGCTCACGAACTCTCTGTAAGGTCTTCATTATTCCAAAGTGACCTGCCCTAGGGCTGTTATGTAGTTCTTTAAGGACATCAGGAATGCGGGATCTTGTAAGTATCAGCTGCCATCGGAACGTCTTCCCATCATCCGGTTCGAATTTCCGGTTTAAGACGCCGTTTCGAATGTGAAGTGAATCCCAGAGTGCCCAATAGTGTTTGGTTGTAGGACTACAGATAGAAATGTCCTCCCAGGTAGGTTTTCTGGTTGATGACTCCATTAAATCAATTATGGGTTTAATGTCGCGGTCTTCCAGCTGGTCTTTCCTGACTTCATCATCACTCCACGGTTCTCGATCAGCCGATGTTGATGTTGTAATTTGTCTTGCGACCGGAGTCAGCAGCTCGTATTTCGCTTCCACCCTGGAACAATATCGGCAGCTTTCTTGGCAAGGTCTTCTAGACAGGGCGTCGGCGTTTCCGTGTGATGATCCGTTACAATGACGGATAGTGATGTCATATTCTTGGAGTCTCTGTATCCACCTGGCTATTTGACCCTCAGGATTCTTGAAATTTAAAAGCCAGGTCAATGATGCATGATCGGTGCGGAACAGGAATTTTCTGCCGTATAGATAGTGATGGAACTGTTTTACAGCTTTAACTATGGCGAGCAACTCTTTCCTGGTGACACAATAATTCCTCTTGGAATTGCCGCCAGAGCGGACCACACACTACGGCCTATGAGGAACATTACTGAACATCTTCTGACACCAAAAATTGTTGCGTGCGTACGGATTCGTTACTAAATGAATGCACAAGTCCGATGAAAAATGAACAAAAATTTATTATTATCACAACAAAAATGCTTAAATTTTCTCAAATTATCACGCAGTATTACAATATCTCACAGTAGTTTTCTTTTAACTACTCAAATGTCCAATAGAACGTAATTCAAAACAGCTAAAGAACGCTAATCCGCGAATTCGCTACAATCAACAACAGTAGTTTTCTAAACAACAACAAACTAAGCAACTACTACAAACTGAGATGTTTTCCTCCTTTTATAAGATTTTAAAATCACGCGCTAGAATTTTCCAGTACTTTCTCGAAATCAAAAAGAGATATTTATTTATTTAATGCACGCGCTCTTGTATTTTCAATTTTCCGGCTTAGCTTTCTTTTAATATTCGTCACGCGCTGCACTGCGCGAGAAATAAAACCATTTAATTTATAATTGAACAAACATTGGCTTTTTAAATACCAAATTCGTAACACTGCCCCCTTCCCAAGGACTGCACGTCCCGGGCAGTACAATCCCTGGACAGGAAGCTAAACTTACAACTGTGGCATAAATGCATTAATAAGCATTACATTACAATAATAAACAACATGAACAATAAATGCAATACATAAAACAAATCAAATGCTATCAAATACAAATCAAATACACATTTAAAAACAAAATGGACCATGGTCTTATACTATTTACAATTATTTATATTACGTACTATGGCCATAGTAATGAGCTAACCTGTCGTAATGAACGACTTTAGGTTTAGATTTCGAAGACTTACGAATCCGAACCACGACATCATTCAGCCTGTTTAGGACTGTGTACGGGCCATCCCAAGGTGACTGTAATTTCGGACAAAGTCCTTTCCGTCGAGTCGGATTCCACCACCACACCATGTCCTTCGTGGAATTGATGTTCAGTAGCTCTTGTGTCGTATCGGGTCTTCTCGTGCAAAGTTGTGCATCACTTCAAACCGAGCCTGGAGATCTTGAATATATTCCTCAGACGAAGAAGGAGCATCCGGAAGGCGGCCAAACAGTAGATCACAAGGCAGACGAAGATCACGACCGAAGAGCATCTGTGATGGAGAATAGCCGGTAGTCTCGTGGACAGCACTGCGGTAAGCCAGTAAAAAGAGTGGTAATTTCTTGTCCCAGTCCTGTTGGTTTCTGGAAACCACTAATGAGAGGTTATTAAGGATGGTCCGATTGAACCTCTCTACCATGCCGTCCTACTGGGGATGCAATGGCGTCGTTTGAGTTTTGTCAATGCCGAGTAGTTTGCATAGTTCTTTGATTACTGCCGAGGCAAAATTCCTTCCCTGATCGGAATGTAACTGAAGAGGCACTCCGAACCTGGAAATCCAATGCTGTATCATTACCTCAGCTACTGCGACAGCCTCTTGATCAGGAACAGGGTACGCGTCAGGCCACTTGGTGAAGTAATCAATGACAACGAGTATGTATTTGTTGCCATCAGCAGTTCGTGGCAGAGGTACCAAGATGTCAAAGGCGATACGTTCAAAAGGCGCCCCTACGTTGTAACGTTGCAGCTTGCCTCGGCTGCGTCTCTTCGGTCCTTTCCGATCTGCACAGGCATCTCAGGATCGGCACCACTTTTGCACGTCATCCTTTGCATTATTCCAGTAAAAGTGCTCACGAACTCTCTGTAAGGTCTTCATTATTCCAAAGTGACCTCCCCTAGGGCTGTTATGTAGTTCTTTAAGGACATCAGGAATGCGGGATCTTGTAAGTATCAGCTGCCATCGGAACGTCTTCCCATCATCCGGTTCGAATTTCCGGTTTAAGACGCCGTTTCGAATGTGAAGTGAATCCCAGAGTGCCCAATAGTGTTTGGTTGTAGGACTACAGATAGAAATGTCCTGCCAGGTAGGTTTTCTGGTTGATGACTCCATTAAATCAATTATGGGTTTAATGTCGCGGTCTTCCAGCTGGTCTTTCCTGACTTCATCATCACTCCACGGTTCTCGATCAGCCGATGTTGATGTTGTAATTTGTCTTGCGACCGGAGTCAGCAGCTCGTATTTCGCTTCCACCCTGGAACAATATCGGGAGCTTTCTTGGCAAGGTCTTCTAGACAGGGCGTCGGCGTTTCCGTGTGATGATCCGTTACAATGACGGATAGTGATGTCATATTCTTGGAGTCTCTGTATCCACCTGGCTATTTGACCCTCAGGATTCTTGAAATTTAAAAGCCAGGTCAATGATGCATGATCGGTGCGGAACAGGAATTTTCTGCCGTATAGATAGTGATGGAACTGTTTTACAGCTTTAACTATGGCGAGCAACTCTTTCCTGGTGACACAATAATTCCTCTTGGAATTGCCGCCAGAGCGGACCACACACTACGGCCTATGAGGAACATTACTGAACATCTTCTGACACCAAAAATTGTTGCGTGCGTACGGATTCGTTACTAAATGAATGCACAAGTCCGATGAAAAATGAACAAAAATTTATTATCACAACAAAAATGCTTAAATTTTCTCAAATTATCACGCAGTATTACAATATCTCACAGTAGTTTTCTTTTAACTACTCAAATGTCCAATAGAACGTAATTCAAAACAGCTAAAGAACGCTAATCCGCGAATTCGCTACAATCAACAACAGTAGTTTTCTAAACAACAACAAACTAAGCAACTACTACAAACTGAGATGTTTTCCTCCTTTTATAAGATTTTAAAATCACGCGCTAGAATTTTCCAGTACTTTCTCGAAATCAAAAAGAGATATTTATTTATTTAATGCACGCGCTCTTGTATTTTCAATTTTCCGGCTTAGCTTTCTTTTAATATTCGTCACGCGCTGCACTGCGCGAGAAATAAAACCATTTAATTTATAATTGAACAAATATTGGCTTTTTAAATACCAAATTCGTAACACTGCCCCATTCCCAAGGACTGCACGTCCCGGGCAGTACAATCCCTGGACAGGAAGCTAAACTTACAACTGTGGCATAAATGCATTAATAAGCATTACATTACAATAATAAACAACATGAACAATAAATGCAATACATAAAACAAATCAAATGCTATCAAATACAAATCAAATACACATTTAAAAACAAAATGGACCATGGTCTTATACTATTTACAATTATTTATATTACGTACTATGGCCATAGTAATGAGCTAACCTGTCGTAATGAACGACTTTAGGTTTAGATTTCGAAGACTTACGAATCCGAACCACGACATCATTCAGCCTGTTTAGGACTGTGTCTGGAAAACACTAATGAGAGGTTATTAAGGATGGTCCGATTGAACCTCTCTACCATGCCGTCCTACTGGGGATGCAATGGCGTCGTTTGAGTTTTGTCAATGCCGAGTAGTTTGCATAGTTCTTTGATTACTGCCGAGGCAAAATTCCTTCCCTGATCGGAATGTAACTGAAGAGGCACTCCGAACCTGGAAATCCAATGCTGTATCATTACCTCAGCTACTGCGACAGCCTCTTGATCAGGAACAGGGTACGCGTCAGGCCACTTGGTGAAGTAATCAATGACAACGAGTATGTATTTGTTGCCATCAGCAGTTCGTGGCAGAGGTACCAAGATGTCAAAGGCGATACGTTCAAAAGGCGCCCCTACGTTGTAACGTTGCAGCTTGCCTCGGCTGCGTCTCTTCGGTCCTTTCCGATCTGCACAGGCATCTCAGGATCGGCACCACTTTTGCACGTCATCCTTTGCATTATTCCAGTAAAAGCGCTCACGAACTCTCTGTAAGGTCTTCATTATTCCAAAGTGACCTCCCCTAGGGCTGTTATGTAGTTCTTTAAGGACATCAGGAATGCGGGATCTTGTAAGTATCAGCTGCCATCGGAACGTCTTCCCATCATCCGGTTCGAATTTCCGGTTTAAGACGCCGTTTCGAATGTGAAGTGAATCCCAGAGTGCCCAATAGTGTTTGGTTGTAGGACTACAGATAGAAATGTCCTGCCAGGTAGGTTTTCTGGTTGATGACTCCATTAAATCAATTATGGGTTTAATGTCGCGGTCTTCCAGCTGGTCTTTCCTGACTTCATCATCACTCCACGGTTCTCGATCAGCCGATGTTGATGTTGTAATTTGTCTTGCGACCGGAGTCAGCAGCTCGTATTTCGCTTCCACCCTGGAACAATATCGGGAGCTTTCTTGGCAAGGTCTTCTAGACAGGGCGTCGGCGTTTCCGTGTGATGATCCGTTACAATGACGGATAGTGATGTCATATTCTTGGAGTCTCTGTATCCACCTGGCTATTTGACCCTCAGGATTCTTGAAATTTAAAAGCCAGGTCAATGATGCATGATCGGTGCGGAACAGGAATTTTCTGCCGTATAGATAGTGATGGAACTGTTTTACAGCTTTAACTATGGCGAGCAACTCTTTCCTGGTGACACAATAATTCCTCTTGGAATTGCCGCCAGAGCGGACCACACACTACGGCCTATGAGGAACATTACTGAACATCTTCTGACACCAAAAATTGTTGCGTGCGTACGGATTCGTTACTAAATGAATGCACAAGTCCGATGAAAAATGAACAAAAATTTATTATCACAACAAAAATGCTTAAATTTTCTCAAATTATCACGCAGTATTACAATATCTCACAGTAGTTTTCTTTTAACTACTCAAATGTCCAATAGAACGTAATTCAAAACAGCTAAAGAACGCTAATCCGCGAATTCGCTACAATCAACAACAGTAGTTTTCTAAACAACAACAAACTAAGCAACTACTACAAACTGAGATGTTTTCCTCCTTTTATAAGATTTTAAAATCACGCGCTAGAATTTTCCAGTACTTTCTCGAAATCAAAAAGAGATATTTATTTATTTAATGCACGCGCTCTTGTATTTTCAATTTTCCGGCTTAGCTTTCTTTTAATATTCGTCACGCGCTGCACTGCGCGAGAAATAAAACCATTTAATTTATAATTGAACAAATATTGGCTTTTTAAATACCAAATTCGTAACACTGCCCCATTCCCAAGGACTGCACGTCCCGGGCAGTACAATCCCTGGACAGGAAGCTAAACTTACAACTGTGGCATAAATGCATTAATAAGCATTACATTACAATAATAAACAACATGAACAATAAATGCAATACATAAAACAAATCAAATGCTATCAAATACAAATCAAATACACATTTAAAAACAAAATGGACCATGGTCTTATACTATTTACAATTATTTATATTACGTACTATGGCCATAGTAATGAGCTAACCTGTCGTAATGAACGACTTTAGGTTTAGAGTTCGAAGACTTACGAATCCGAACCACGACATCATTCAGCCTGTTTAGGACTGTGTACGGGCCATCCCAAGGTGACTGTAATTTCGGACAAAGTCCTTTCCGTCGAGTCGGATTCCACCACCACACCTTGTCCTTCGTGGAATTGATGTTCAGTAGCTCTTGTGTCGTATCGGGTCTTCTCGTGCAAAGTTGTGCATCACTTCAAACCGAGCCTGGAGATCTTGAATATATTCCTCAGACGAAGAAGGAGCATCCGGAAGGCGGCCAAACAGTAGATCACAAGGCAGACGAAGATCACGACCGAAGAGCATCTGTGATGGAGAATAGCCGGTAGTCTCGTGGACAGCACTGCGGTAAGCCAGTAAAAAGAGTGGTAATTTCTTGTCCCAGTCCTGTTGGTTTCTGGAAACCACTAATGAGAGGTTATTAAGGATGGTCCGATTGAACCTCTCTACCATGCCGTCCTACTGGGGAAGCAATGGCGTCGTTTGAGTTTTGTCAATGCCGAGTACTTTGCATAGTTCTTTGATTACTGCCGAGGCAAAATTCCTTCCCTGATCGGAATGTAACTGAAGAGGCACTCCGAACCTGGAAATCCAATGCTGTATCATTACCTCAGCTACTGCGACAGCCTCTTGATCAGGAACAGGGTACGCGTCAGGCCACTTGGTGAAGTAATCAATGACAACGAGTATGTATTTGTTGCCATCAGCAGTTCGTGGCAGAGGTACCAAGATGTCAAAGGCGATACGTTCAAAAGGCGCCCCTACGTTGTAACGTTGCAGCTTGCCTCGGCTGCGTCTCTTCGGTCCTTTCCGATCTGCACAGGCATCGCAGGATCGGCACCACTTTTGCACGTCATCCTTTGCATTATTCCAGTAAAAGCGCTCACGAACTCTCTGTAAAGTCTTCATTATTCCAAAGTGACCTCCCCTAGGGCTGCTATGTAGTTCTTTAAGGACATCAGGAATGCGGGATCTTGTAAGTATCAGCTGCCATCGGAACGTCTTCCCATCATCCGGTTCGAATTTCCGGTTTAAGACGCCGTTTCGAATGTGAAGTGAATCCCAGAGTGCCCAATAGTGTTTGGTTGTAGGACTACAGATAGAAATGTCCTGCCAGGTAGGTTTTCTGGTTGATGACTCCATTAAATCAATTATTGGTTTAATGTCGCGGTCTTCCAGCTGGTCTTTCCTGACTTCAGCATCACTCCACGGTTCTCGATCAGCCGATGTTGATGTTGTAATTTGTCTTGCGACCGGAGTCAGCAGCTCGTATTTCGCTTCCAGCCTGGAACAATATCGGCAGCTTTCTTGGCAAGGTCTTCTAGACAGGACGTCGGCGTTTCCGTGTGATGATCCGTTACAATGACGGATAGTGATGTCATATTCTTGGAGTCTCTGTATCCACCTGGCTATTTGACCCTCAGGATTCTTGAAATTTAAAAGCCAGGTCAATGATGCATGATCGGTGCGGAACAGGAATTTTCTGCCGTATAGATAGTGATGGAACTGTTTTACAGCTTTAACTATGGCGAGCAACTCTTTCCTGGTGACACAATAATTCCTCTTGTAATTGCCGCCAGAGCGGATCACACACTACGGCCTATGAGGAACATTACTGAACATCTTCTGACACCAAAAATTGTTGCGTGCGTACGGATTCGTTACTAAATGAATGCACAAGTCCGATGAAAAATGAACAAAAATTTATTATCACAACAAAAATGCTTAAATTTTCTCAAATTGTCACGCAGTATTACAATATCTCACAGTAGTTTTCTTTTAACTACTCAAATGTCCAATAGAACGTAATTCAAAACAGCTAAAGAACGCTAATCCGCGAATTCGCTACAATCAACAACAGTAGTTTTCTAAACAACAACAAACTAAGCAACTACTACAAACTGAGATGTTTTCTTCCTTTTATAAGATTTTAAAATCACGCGCTAGAATTTTCCAGTACTTTCTCGAAATCAAAAAGAGATATTTATTTATTTAATGCACGCGCTCTTGTATTTTCAATTTTCCGGCTTAGCTTTCTTTTAATATTCGTCACGCGCTGCACTGCGCGAGAAATAAAACCATTTAATTTATAATTGAACAAACATTGGCTTTTTAAATACCAAATTCGTAACACTGCCCCCTTCCCAAGGACTGCACGTCCCGGGCAGTACAATCCCTGGACAGGAAGCTAAACTTACAACTGTGGCATAAATGCATTAATAAGCATTACATTACAATAATAAACAACATGAACAATAAATGCAATACATAAAACAAATCAAATGCTATCAAATACAAATCAAATACACATTTAAAAACAAAATGGACCATGGTCTTATACTATTTACAATTATTTATATTACGTACTATGGCCATAGTAATGAGCTAACCTGTCGTAATGAACGACTTTAGGTTTAGATTTCGAAGACTTACGAATCCGAACCACGACATCATTCAGCCTGTTTAGGACTGTGTACGGGCCATCCCAAGGTGACTGTAATTTCGGACAAAGTCCTTTCCGTCGAGTCGGATTCCACCACCACACCTTGTCCTTCGTGGAATTGATGTTCAGTAGCTCTTGTGTGGTATCGGGTCTTCTCGTGCAAAGTTGTGCATCACTTCAAACCGAGCCTGGAGATCTTGAATATATTCCTCAGACGAAGAAGGAGCCTCCGGAAGGCGGCCAAACAGTAGATCACAAGGCAGACGAAGATCACGGGTGAGTGAGTGAGTGAGTGATTATGGCGCAAAACCAGAGATGATTATGACGCGCCAAACAAAAGATAAGATGATTACAATTGATGACATTAAAATTCAATAAATAAAAACAAGTAGATAAAAGTACCAAATCCAGAGGATGAAGTCATATAAACACAGGTTAAAAGCACATATTAAAATTCAAGAGACAGTCTTCAAAACAAATTACATTTGGTAATAAAAGCCAATATCTTTTAAATAATAAAATAAATTAGAATTGACCTCTCTTCCGATTAAACGGTCGAGAGGTAAGTCACAGCTATTAAAATATTTCTGGCGAAGACTATTAAAACATGGACACTCAATTAAAATATGACGAACAGATAAACAAACATTACAGTTAAAACAAACAGGCTCATTTTCAGCTTTTAAAAGGTAGTTATGTGTCACTCTAGTGTGACCAATTCTGAGGCGAGTCAAAAGAACTTCCTCCTTACGATTTTTGGTTAATTCCCAGTGCTCAATTCTAGGTTTTACATGTCTTAATTTATTTTGAAGCTGAACATCCCAAAGTTGTTGCCATTTTTTTCGGATCTTTTGTTTCACAACACAACAAATGTCTGCAAAAGGGATGAGACGACTGGACAGTTCAACAGCACATTTTGCTGTGATATCTGCCAGCTCATTCCCTTTTATTCCCACATGCCCGGGAACCCAGCAGTACAGGATATCATACCCACGATTCATTAAGTTTGTATGTATTTTGAGAATATCCACTATTACTGGAATTTGAGTATTAGGAAAAGCTTCTATTGATTTAAGAGCACTATACGAATCTGTATAAATTATAAACTTTTTGTAGCAGAGCCTTGAGATGTATAAAAGACTATAATATATCGCAGTTAATTCGGATGTTAAGACAGAGAAAGCATTGTGCAAGCGTCTGCCCTCCATGCGGTCTTTAATTACATATGCCATCCCCACATGATCTTTTGACTTGGACCCATCTGTATAAACTGGAAGATAACTGCTATATTTGTTCCTGTGCTCAGCGAAGAGTTGTCTGTATATAATCTCGTTAGTGCTTGCCTTCACATGATACTTAAAAACATCAAGAAGCTGAATCCGTGCATTTTCCCAAGGTGGGATTTCAAAATTCTGTACTGCTTGGGGGTGCATATCAGAGAGGGAAAGTTCCTCAATGACAGGGCGAACTCTTAAAAGAAATGTAGGAACACAAGATGGACGTGTTTCAAATAACGCGTTACTCACATCATCAAGTAAGCACAGCTTATTGGGATGTTCAGGTTGGGATAGTATATTAAAATATTGCAAAAGGGACAATTGTTCACGCCTCAGATAAAGTGATGGTTCATTACAGTCAACATACAGGCTCTGGACAGGAGAAGTCCTGAAGAATCCTGAACATATCCTCAAACCTTGATGGTGAACAGGATCCAGTTTTAACAAAACAGATGACCGAGCGGATCCATAAACAACTGAGCCATAGTCCAGTCTAGAGCGGATAAGCGCTCTGTAAATGCGAAGCATGGAGCAACGCTCTGCACCCCAGGAGGTGTTCGCCAACACTTTTAACATATTTAGTGTTTTGAGACACTTCTTTCTCAGGTTTAAAACATGAGAAAGGAAAGTCAATTTCTGGTCGAACGTTACTCCTAAAAATTTTACTGCGGGCGCAACTGGAATAATTGTACCATTTAGATATAACTCAGGTTCAGGATGGAGACCTCGCTTCCTACAAAAGTGCACGCACACAGTTTTCTGTTTCGAAAAAGTAAATCCCTGTTTGTCTGACCATTCTTGGATCTTATTCAGAGCCATCTGCAATTGCCTCTCTATGTATCTCATGTCTGCTCCTCGACAGCTAATCTGTAAATCATCTACATATAGTGATCCTAAGATGGTGTGAGGAAGTTCTTTTAATACAGAATTTATTTTTAAACTGAACAGCGTTACACTAAGCACACAGCCTTGAGGCAAACCCTCTTCCTGTTGAAAAACATCCGAAAAAACAGAGCCAATCCTTACTTGAAAAGTTCTACTGTTCAAGAAATTCTGAATGAAAATTGGTAGGTTACCGCGCAAGCCACTCTCGTGAAGATCCCGGAGTATACCGTATCTCCATGCCTTATCATAAGCTTTTTCAATGTCGAAGAATACCGAGACAAGGTGGCTTCTTTTTACAAATGCTTTTCGAATAGATGTCTCTAAGAGGAGCATGTTATCTACAGTTGTTCTTCCCTTTCGAAAACCGCTCTGATAAGGCGATATAATATCATTCTTTTCCAAGAAGTAGACTAGGCGGCTGTTTACCATCTTTTCAAACAGTTTGCAGAGGCAACTCGTAAGGGCAATTGGTCGATAATTGGAGGGATTCCTTGGATCTTTCCCTGGCTTGGCAATGGGAATGACAACAGCTCTCCTCCATGCACTGGGAAAAATACGCTCCTTCCACACTCTATTGTAAAGTGTGAGAAGGGCACTCAGTGACTTATAGGACAGATGCTTTAGCATTTCATAATACACGCCATCCAGACCCGGACAAGACCTATGTGTCTGCAACAAAGCTCTCTTTAATTCAACCATAGTAAAGTCTCTATTGTACGGCTCAAAGTTGGAAGAGTTGAAAGCGATGGGATTTTTCTCAGAGCGTTGCTTGATAGAAAGAAATGCAGGTGAGTAATTTCGGCTGGAAGAAACGGCAGCAAATGTCTCACCAATTGTATTTGCAATTTCTTCTATGGAGCTAATCACTCGGCCATCTTTTTCCAGAAAGGAAAGTGAGTGGTCTTTATACATTTCGCATGCTTTTCGAACTCTTTCCCAAACCCGCTTACTAGGCGTAGAGGATGTTATTGAGGACACATATGAAATCCAGGAATCCCTCTGGCTCTGCCTTCTTACTTTTCGTGCATTTGCTTTGGCTCTTTTAAAGGCTATGAGGTTTCGCAGAGTAGGATATCTACGAAAAATACCCCATGCTTTTTTCTGTTTTTTCAGTGCTTCATGACAGTCGCGATTCCACCATGGTTTTGAATATTTTAGTAGTTTTCCTGATGTTCTAGGAATGGAGAGCATAGCTGCCTGAATAATAGTATTAGTAACAGCTTCAACAGCGTCATCGATATGCGCATCTTCTACCATTTCATCTGTGAGCTCTGCAATGGAAGAGAAGAGTTCCCAGTCTGCCCTGTCCAGTATGAATCGAGGGGATCTCGACATGGGGTTTGCTCCTCTTCGTGCAAGAGACACAAAAATAGGATAATGATCGCTGTTGTACAGGTCATTTCCGACACTAAAAGTGCAAAATGGCAACAGAGATGGTGAACAGATGGCAAGATCGAGAGCGTGGAATGTCCTTGAAGGCTCATGGAAGTATGTATCTTTCCCATTATTTAGGAGACAAAGGCTGTGATCTTCGATCATCTGCTCAATTTGTCTTCCTCGGCAATTTGTATCTTTGCTACCCCAGAGTGGACTATGGCCGTTAAAATCTCCTATTATAATATAATGCTCAGGCAGCTGCTCTATTAGATTATTTAAATCTTGCTGATAAATGTGCTCATTTGGAGGCAAATACAAAGAAACAAATGAAACAACAATATCAAAATTTATTTGAGTAGCGACAACTTGGAGGGATGTCGTCAAAGGAAGTACATTTGAGGGATAATCCAGTGAGGAGAGGAGACCTACTCCTCCACTGGCACGCTCACCTGCAAGGTTATCCTTCCTGACGAAAGAAAACCTTCGAAGTTTTGCATGGTGTTCTGGTTTCAGATTTGTTTCCTGTATTGCGAAGCACACAGGATGGTACACATTTATTATAGATTTGATGTCAAGCAAATTTCGGTGGAAACCGCGACAGTTCCATGACACGAGGGTGGCCATTATGAATGGTTTTTGTTTTTCCTGTGCTGTTCTTTTGTTTTTCGTGGAAGTAGATGCCTGGGAAATTCCAGACCCTCTTCCACTTCCATAAAGACTGAATCCGCAGATTCAGAAATCATGTCATCAAGAGAGCTATTGCTGCGACTTCTATTTTTATTTGATATTTTTTGTGTGGCAGTTTTCGGCTTACTTTGAATAATTGTTTCTTTCTTTTGTACTATATGAGTTGCATTTTCTTTTTTCTTGTTGGATGTAGACGGTTGGGTTTTATTTGGTAGGGTCTGTGTACCTATTGATGTTTGGGTGGCGACTGTACGATATGATTTAACAGCACTGGCGTATGATGAATTTGGTCGAAGCTGTGTGCTCTGGACTAGTCTTCTGGCTTCGGCGTAAGAGATGTTCCTAGTAACTTTTGCAGTCTGGATTTCTTTTTCCGATTTCCATTTTGGGCACAAGCGAGAAAATGCTGGGTGGTCACCCTTGCAATTTATACATAAAGGCGCAGCGGTACAATTATCAGAATCGTGGCCAATCTGTGAGCATCGGGCGCATGTGAGGCTGCCACGACAAGACGTCTTAGAATGGCCGAAACGCTGGCATTGGAAACATCGCATAGGGTTTGGAATATAAGGTCTTACAGGAATATTTAGATATCCGGCCTTAATATTCTTAGGCAGATCAGGCGTGTTGAAGGTAAGGATCACGTGTTTCGTGTCTATCAACTTACCTTCTTTACGCATCTTGATCCGCCTTACACCGCAGACATTTTGTTCGGATAACTCAGAAGCGATCTCTTCTTCAGAAACATACAGAAGGTCGAATTCTGAGATTACACCACGACAATAGTTCAGTGACTTATGGGGTGTTACAGTGACATTCGCTTGCCCAAGTTTAGTAATCTGAAGTAAAGAAGCAGACTGGGTGGCTGAGTGTGTATCAATAAGCAAGTCTCCGGAGCGGAGACGCTTTATGTTTCTCGGCTCACCAATACAAGACTGGATGTATTTGTTTATTACGAAAGGAGACATCTTATGCATTTCGCCAGAAGGACTAGAGATTACTAGGAAACGGGGACTATTGTTATGATTTTTTTTATTTGCATCTGTCCGTAATTTTTTTGCAGAATTTTCAGAACTAGGTTGAGCGACAGGTTGAGTGACTGGTTTAGTAGGAGACGTTTCAGAACTAGGTTGAATGATTGGTTTATTAGTAGATGTTTCAGAACTAGGTTGAGTGACTGGTTTAGTAGGAGATGTTTCAGAACTAGGTGGAATGATTGGTTTAGTAGTAGATGTTTCAGAACTAGGTTGAGAGACTGGAGTGACTTCAAAGTTTTTTAATAAAAAAATATGTGTATTTGCCATATTGAAAATAGAAAAGATTCGGGTCCGACGGCCCCGCCCACCACGGAGCCCAACAAGGTAACACAGATTCCTGTGTTAGGGCTAGCCGGACCTATACGCAAACTGAAGCCCCACAGTCGGCTTTCCCGAAAGCAGGTACTCCCGAGAGCTTGACCCCAAGCCACTGACACAAGGACTAGTGACCAGCCGATTGACACCCGTGAGGACGACTAAGGTGCCTCCCGTTTAGCTGAAGCAGAGGCCAAAGCAGTGTGTTGGGGACAGTACCTCGCCCCTCAACTACCAGGACCCTCCTTTCCAGCGACACGGGTCTCCACGCACGGCAAACACGTGGGCAGTTTTCTCCCCACTTGAAAACTAGAAACAAGGTCTGTTCCAGCCTCTCGTGACGAGCCCCAAACTCCGTAGAGAGAAACCACAAGGGAGAAGGGAAGGGAAAAAGATCCAGCCAAGAGGAGAGGAGACGGAAAAGAGGATAGATCACTGGGGCTCCAGGATCGTGACACCCGTCTCACCAAGAAGATGATCCCCTGAAGGGCTAGGGTACCTCGGGATTGCCACACCCGTACTCACAAAAGTGAGCCCCCTGAGGGAGACGAAGATTACGACCGAAGAGCATCTGTGATGGAGAATAGTAGTCTCGTGGACAGCACTGCGGTAAGCCAGTAAAAAGAGTGGTAATTTCTTGTCCCAGTCCTGTTGGTTTCTGGAAACCACTAATGAGAGGTTATTAAGGATGGTCCGATTGAACCTCTCTACCATGCCGTCCGACTGGGGATGCAATGGCGTCGTTTGAGTTTTGTCAATGCCGAGTAGTTTGCATAGTTCTTTGATTACTGCCGAGGCAAAATTCCTTCCCTGATCGGAATGTAACTGAAGAGGCACTCCGAACCTGGAAATCCAATGCTGTATCATTACCTCAGCTACTGCGACAGCCTCTTGATCAGGAACAGGGTACGCGTCAGGCCACTTGGTGAAGTAATCAATGACAACGAGTATGTATTTGTTGCCATCAGCAGTTCGTGGCAGAGGTACCAAGATGTCAAAGGCGATACGTTCAAAAGGCGCCCCTACGTTGTAACGTTGCAGCTTGCCTCGGCTGCGTCTCTTCGGTCCTTTCCGATCTGCACAGGCATCGCAGGATCGGCACCACTTTTGCACGTCATCCTTTGCATTATTCCAGTAAAAGCGCTCACGAACTCTCTGTAAGGTCTTCATTATTCCAAAGTGACCTCCCCTAGGGCTGTTATGTAGTTCTTTAAGGACATCAGGAATGCGGGATCTTGTAAGTATCAGCTGCCATCGGAACGTCTTCCCATCATCCGGTTCGAATTTCCGGTTTAAGACGCCGTTTCGAATGTGAAGTGAATCCCAGAGTGCCCAATAGTGTTTGGTTGTAGGACTACAGATAGAAATGTCCTGCCAGGTAGGTTTTCTGGTTGATGACTCCATTAAATCAATTATGGCTTTAATGTCGCGGTCTTCCAGCTGGTCTTTCCTGACTTCATCATCACTCCACGGTTCTCGATCAGCCGATGTTGATGTTGTAATTTGTCTTGCGACCGGAGTCAGCAGCTCGTATTTCGCTTCCACCCTGGAACAATATCGGCAGCTTTCTTGGCAAGGTCTTCTAGACAGGACGTCGGCGTTTCCGTGTGATGATCCGTTACAATGACGGATAGTGATGTCATATTCTTGGAGTCTCTGTACCCACCTGGCTATTTGACCCTCAGGATTCTTGAAATTTAAAAGCCAGGTCAATGATGCATGATCGGTGCGGAACAGGAATTTTCTGCCGTATAGATAGTGATGGAACTGTTTTACAGCTTTAACTATGGCGAGCAACTCTTTCCTGGTGACACAATAATTCCTCTTGGAATTGCCGCCAGAGCGGACCACACACTACGGCCTATGAGGAACATTACTGAACATCTTCTGACACCAAAAATTGTTGCGTGCGTACGGATTCGTTACTAAATGAATGCACAAGTCCGATGAAAAATGAACAAAAATTTATTATTATCACAACAAAAATGCTTAAATTTTCTCAAATTATCACGCAGTATTACAATATCTCACAGTAGTTTTCTTTTAACTACTCAAATGTCCAATAGAACGTAATTCAAAACAGCTAAAGAACGCTAATCCGCGAATTCGCTACAATCAACAACAGTAGTTTTCTAAACAACAACAAACTAAGCAACTACTACAAACTGAGATGTTTTCCTCCTTTTATAAGATTTTAAAATCACGCGCTAGAATTTTCCAGTACTTTCTCGAAATCAAAAAGAGATATTTATTTATTTAATGCACGCGCTCTTGTATTTTCAATTTTCCGGCTTAGCTTTCTTTTAATATTCGTCACGCGCTGCACTGCGCGAGAAATAAAACCATTTAATTTATAATTGAACAAATATTGGCTTTTTAAATACCAAATTCGTAACACTGCCCCATTCCCAAGGACTGCACGTCCCGGGCAGTACAATCCCTGGACAGGAAGCTAAACTTACAACTGTGGCATAAATGCATTAATAAGCATTACATTACAATAATAAACAACATGAACAATAAATGCAATACATAAAACAAATCAAATGCTATCAAATACAAATCAAATACACATTTAAAAACAAAATGGACCATGGTCTTATACTATTTACAATTATTTATATTACGTACTATGGCCATAGTAATGAGCTAACCTGTCGTAATGAACGACTTTAGGTTTAGATTTCGAAGACTTACGAATCCGAACCACGACATCATTCAGCCTGTTTAGGACTGTGTCTGGAAAACACTAATGAGAGGTTATTAAGGATGGTCCGATTGAACCTCTCTACCATGCCGTCCTACTGGGGATGCAATGGCGTCGTTTGAGTTTTGTCAATGCCGAGTAGTTTGCATAGTTCTTTGATTACTGCCGAGGCAAAATTCCTTCCCTGATCGGAATGTAACTGAAGAGGCACTCCGAACCTGGAAATCCAATGCTGTATCATTACCTCAGCTACTGCGACAGCCTCTTGATCAGGAACAGGGTACGCGTCAGGCCACTTGGTGAAGTAATCAATGACAACGAGTATGTATTTGTTGCCATCAGCAGTTCGTGGCAGAGGTACCAAGATGTCAAAGGCGATACGTTCAAAAGGCGCCCCTACGTTGTAACGTTGCAGCTTGCCTCGGCTGCGTCTCTTCGGTCCTTTCCGATCTGCACAGGCATCTCAGGATCGGCACCACTTTTGCACGTCATCCTTTGCATTATTCCAGTAAAAGCGCTCACGAACTCTCTGTAAGGTCTTCATTATTCCAAAGTGACCTCCCCTAGGGCTGTTATGTAGTTCTTTAAGGACATCAGGAATGCGGGATCTTGTAAGTATCAGCTGCCATCGGAACGTCTTCCCATCATCCGGTTCGAATTTCCGGTTTAAGACGCCGTTTCGAATGTGAAGTGAATCCCAGAGTGCCCAATAGTGTTTGGTTGTAGGACTACAGATAGAAATGTCCTGCCAGGTAGGTTTTCTGGTTGATGACTCCATTAAATCAATTATGGGTTTAATGTCGCGGTCTTCCAGCTGGTCTTTCCTGACTTCATCATCACTCCACGGTTCTCGATCAGCCGATGTTGATGTTGTAATTTGTCTTGCGACCGGAGTCAGCAGCTCGTATTTCGCTTCCACCCTGGAACAATATCGGGAGCTTTCTTGGCAAGGTCTTCTAGACAGGGCGTCGGCGTTTCCGTGTGATGATCCGTTACAATGACGGATAGTGATGTCATATTCTTGGAGTCTCTGTATCCACCTGGCTATTTGACCCTCAGGATTCTTGAAATTTAAAAGCCAGGTCAATGATGCATGATCGGTGCGGAACAGGAATTTTCTGCCGTATAGATAGTGATGGAACTGTTTTACAGCTTTAACTATGGCGAGCAACTCTTTCCTGGTGACACAATAATTCCTCTTGGAATTGCCGCCAGAGCGGACCACACACTACGGCCTATGAGGAACATTACTGAACATCTTCTGACACCAAAAATTGTTGCGTGCGTACGGATTCGTTACTAAATGAATGCACAAGTCCGATGAAAAATGAACAAAAATTTATTATCACAACAAAAATGCTTAAATTTTCTCAAATTATCACGCAGTATTACAATATCTCACAGTAGTTTTCTTTTAACTACTCAAATGTCCAATAGAACGTAATTCAAAACAGCTAAAGAACGCTAATCCGCGAATTCGCTACAATCAACAACAGTAGTTTTCTAAACAACAACAAACTAAGCAACTACTACAAACTGAGATGTTTTCCTCCTTTTATAAGATTTTAAAATCACGCGCTAGAATTTTCCAGTACTTTCTCGAAATCAAAAAGAGATATTTATTTATTTAATGCACGCGCTCTTGTATTTTCAATTTTCCGGCTTAGCTTTCTTTTAATATTCGTCACGCGCTGCACTGCGCGAGAAATAAAACCATTTAATTTATAATTGAACAAATATTGGCTTTTTAAATACCAAATTCGTAACACTGCCCCATTCCCAAGGACTGCACGTCCCGGGCAGTACAATCCCTGGACAGGAAGCTAAACTTACAACTGTGGCATAAATGCATTAATAAGCATTACATTACAATAATAAACAACATGAACAATAAATGCAATACATAAAACAAATCAAATGCTATCAAATACAAATCAAATACACATTTAAAAACAAAATGGACCATGGTCTTATACTATTTACAATTATTTATATTACGTACTATGGCCATAGTAATGAGCTAACCTGTCGTAATGAACGACTTTAGGTTTAGAGTTCGAAGACTTACGAATCCGAACCACGATATCATTCAGCCTGTTTAGGACTGTGTACGGGCCATCCCAAGGTGACTGTAATTTCGGACAAAGTCCTTTCCGTCGAGTCGGATTCCACCACCACACCTTGTCCTTCGTGGAATTGATGTTCAGTAGCTCTTGTGTCGTATCGGGTCTTCTCGTGCAAAGTTGTGCATCACTTCAAACCGAGCCTGGAGATCTTGAATATATTCCTCAGACGAAGAAGGAGCATCCGGAAGGCGGCCAAACAGTAGATCACAAGGCAGACGAAGATCACGACCGAAGAGCATCTGTGATGGAGAATAGCCGGTAGTCTCGTGGACAGCACTGCGGTAAGCCAGTAAAAAGAGTGGTAATTTCTTGTCCCAGTCCTGTTGGTTTCTGGAAACCACTAATGAGAGGTTATTAAGGATGGTCCGATTGAACCTCTCTACCATGCCGTCCTACTGGGGAAGCAATGGCGTCGTTTGAGTTTTGTCAATGCCGAGTACTTTGCATAGTTCTTTGATTACTGCCGAGGCAAAATTCCTTCCCTGATCGGAATGTAACTGAAGAGGCACTCCGAACCTGGAAATCCAATGCTGTATCATTACCTCAGCTACTGCGACAGCCTCTTGATCAGGAACAGGGTACGCGTCAGGCCACTTGGTGAAGTAATCAATGACAACGAGTATGTATTTGTTGCCATCAGCAGTTCGTGGCAGAGGTACCAAGATGTCAAAGGCGATACGTTCAAAAGGCGCCCCTACGTTGTAACGTTGCAGCTTGCCTCGGCTGCGTCTCTTCGGTCCTTTCCGATCTGCACAGGCATCGCAGGATCGGCACCACTTTTGCACGTCATCCTTTGCATTATTCCAGTAAAAGCGCTCACGAACTCTCTGTAAAGTCTTCATTATTCCAAAGTGACCTCCCCTAGGGCTGCTATGTAGTTCTTTAAGGACATCAGGAATGCGGGATCTTGTAAGTATCAGCTGCCATCGGAACGTCTTCCCATCATCCGGTTCGAATTTCCGGTTTAAGACGCCGTTTCGAATGTGAAGTGAATCCCAGAGTGCCCAATAGTGTTTGGTTGTAGGACTACAGATAGAAATGTCCTGCCAGGTAGGTTTTCTGGTTGATGACTCCATTAAATCAATTATTGGTTTAATGTCGCGGTCTTCCAGCTGGTCTTTCCTGACTTCAGCATCACTCCACGGTTCTCGATCAGCCGATGTTGATGTTGTAATTTGTCTTGCGACCGGAGTCAGCAGCTCGTATTTCGCTTCCAGCCTGGAACAATATCGGCAGCTTTCTTGGCAAGGTCTTCTAGACAGGACGTCGGCGTTTCCGTGTGATGATCCGTTACAATGACGGATAGTGATGTCATATTCTTGGAGTCTCTGTATCCACCTGGCTATTTGACCCTCAGGATTCTTGAAATTTAAAAGCCAGGTCAATGATGCATGATCGGTGCGGAACAGGAATTTTCTGCCGTATAGATAGTGATGGAACTGTTTTACAGCTTTAACTATGGCGAGCAACTCTTTCCTGGTGACACAATAATTCCTCTTGTAATTGCCGCCAGAGCGGATCACACACTACGGCCTATGAGGAACATTACTGAACATCTTCTGACACCAAAAATTGTTGCGTGCGTACGGATTCGTTACTAAATGAATGCACAAGTCCGATGAAAAATGAACAAAAATTTATTATCACAACAAAAATGCTTAAATTTTCTCAAATTGTCACGCAGTATTACAATATCTCACAGTAGTTTTCTTTTAACTACTCAAATGTCCAATAGAACGTAATTCAAAACAGCTAAAGAACGCTAATCCGCGAATTCGCTACAATCAACAACAGTAGTTTTCTAAACAACAACAAACTAAGCAACTACTACAAACTGAGATGTTTTCTTCCTTTTATAAGATTTTAAAATCACGCGCTAGAATTTTCCAGTACTTTCTCGAAATCAAAAAGAGATATTTATTTATTTAATGCACGCGCTCTTGTATTTTCAATTTTCCGGCTTAGCTTTCTTTTAATATTCGTCACGCGCTGCACTGCGCGAGAAATAAAACCATTTAATTTATAATTGAACAAACATTGGCTTTTTAAATACCAAATTCGTAACACTGCCCCCTTCCCAAGGACTGCACGTCCCGGGCAGTACAATCCCTGGACAGGAAGCTAAACTTACAACTGTGGCATAAATGCATTAATAAGCATTACATTACAATAATAAACAACATGAACAATAAATGCAATACATAAAACAAATCAAATGCTATCAAATACAAATCAAATACACATTTAAAAACAAAATGGACCATGGTCTTATACTATTTACAATTATTTATATTACGTACTATGGCCATAGTAATGAGCTAACCTGTCGTAATGAACGACTTTAGGTTTAGATTTCGAAGACTTACGAATCCGAACCACGACATCATTCAGCCTGTTTAGGACTGTGTACGGGCCATCCCAAGGTGACTGTAATTTCGGACAAAGTCCTTTCCGTCGAGTCGGATTCCACCACCACACCTTGTCCTTCGTGGAATTGATGTTCAGTAGCTCTTGTGTGGTATCGGGTCTTCTCGTGCAAAGTTGTGCATCACTTCAAACCGAGCCTGGAGATCTTGAATATATTCCTCAGACGAAGAAGGAGCCTCCGGAAGGCGGCCAAACAGTAGATCACAAGGCAGACGAAGATCACGGGTGAGTGAGTGAGTGAGTGATTATGGCGCAAAACCAGAGATGATTATGACGCGCCAAACAAAAGATAAGATGATTACAATTGATGACATTAAAATTCAATAAATAAAAACAAGTAGATAAAAGTACCAAATCCAGAGGATGAAGTCATATAAACACAGGTTAAAAGCACATATTAAAATTCAAGAGACAGTCTTCAAAACAAATTACATTTGGTAATAAAAGCCAATATCTTTTAAATAATAAAATAAATTAGAATTGACCTCTCTTCCGATTAAACGGTCGAGAGGTAAGTCACAGCTATTAAAATATTTCTGGCGAAGACTATTAAAACATGGACACTCAATTAAAATATGACGAACAGATAAACAAACATTACAGTTAAAACAAACAGGCTCATTTTCAGCTTTTAAAAGGTAGTTATGTGTCACTCTAGTGTGACCAATTCTGAGGCGAGTCAAAAGAACTTCCTCCTTACGATTTTTGGTTAATTCCCAGTGCTCAATTCTAGGTTTTACATGTCTTAATTTATTTTGAAGCTGAACATCCCAAAGTTGTTGCCATTTTTTTCGGATCTTTTGTTTCACAACACAACAAATGTCTGCAAAAGGGATGAGACGACTGGACAGTTCAACAGCACATTTTGCTGTGATATCTGCCAGCTCATTCCCTTTTATTCCCACATGCCCGGGAACCCAGCAGTACAGGATATCATACCCACGATTCATTAAGTTTGTATGTATTTTGAGAATATCCACTATTACTGGAATTTGAGTATTAGGAAAAGCTTCTATTGATTTAAGAGCACTATACGAATCTGTATAAATTATAAACTTTTTGTAGCAGAGCCTTGAGATGTATAAAAGACTATAATATATCGCAGTTAATTCGGATGTTAAGACAGAGAAAGCATTGTGCAAGCGTCTGCCCTCCATGCGGTCTTTAATTACATATGCCATCCCCACATGATCTTTTGACTTGGACCCATCTGTATAAACTGGAAGATAACTGCTATATTTGTTCCTGTGCTCAGCGAAGAGTTGTCTGTATATAATCTCGTTAGTGCTTGCCTTCACATGATACTTAAAAACATCAAGAAGCTGAATCCGTGCATTTTCCCAAGGTGGGATTTCAAAATTCTGTACTGCTTGGGGGTGCATATCAGAGAGGGAAAGTTCCTCAATGACAGGGCGAACTCTTAAAAGAAATGTAGGAACACAAGATGGACGTGTTTCAAATAACGCGTTACTCACATCATCAAGTAAGCACAGCTTATTGGGATGTTCAGGTTGGGATAGTATATTAAAATATTGCAAAAGGGACAATTGTTCACGCCTCAGATAAAGTGATGGTTCATTACAGTCAACATACAGGCTCTGGACAGGAGAAGTCCTGAAGAATCCTGAACATATCCTCAAACCTTGATGGTGAACAGGATCCAGTTTTAACAAAACAGATGACCGAGCGGATCCATAAACAACTGAGCCATAGTCCAGTCTAGAGCGGATAAGCGCTCTGTAAATGCGAAGCATGGAGCAACGCTCTGCACCCCAGGAGGTGTTCGCCAACACTTTTAACATATTTAGTGTTTTGAGACACTTCTTTCTCAGGTTTAAAACATGAGAAAGGAAAGTCAATTTCTGGTCGAACGTTACTCCTAAAAATTTTACTGCGGGCGCAACTGGAATAATTGTACCATTTAGATATAACTCAGGTTCAGGATGGAGACCTCGCTTCCTACAAAAGTGCACGCACACAGTTTTCTGTTTCGAAAAAGTAAATCCCTGTTTGTCTGACCATTCTTGGATCTTATTCAGAGCCATCTGCAATTGCCTCTCTATGTATCTCATGTCTGCTCCTCGACAGCTAATCTGTAAATCATCTACATATAGTGATCCTAAGATGGTGTGAGGAAGTTCTTTTAATACAGAATTTATTTTTAAACTGAACAGCGTTACACTAAGCACACAGCCTTGAGGCAAACCCTCTTCCTGTTGAAAAACATCCGAAAAAACAGAGCCAATCCTTACTTGAAAAGTTCTACTGTTCAAGAAATTCTGAATGAAAATTGGTAGGTTACCGCGCAAGCCACTCTCGTGAAGATCCCGGAGTATACCGTATCTCCATGCCTTATCATAAGCTTTTTCAATGTCGAAGAATACCGAGACAAGGTGGCTTCTTTTTACAAATGCTTTTCGAATAGATGTCTCTAAGAGGAGCATGTTATCTACAGTTGTTCTTCCCTTTCGAAAACCGCTCTGATAAGGCGATATAATATCATTCTTTTCCAAGAAGTAGACTAGGCGGCTGTTTACCATCTTTTCAAACAGTTTGCAGAGGCAACTCGTAAGGGCAATTGGTCGATAATTGGAGGGATTCCTTGGATCTTTCCCTGGCTTGGCAAATGGGAATGACAACAGCTCTCCTCCATGCACTGGGAAAAATACGCTCCTTCCACACTCTATTGTAAAGTGTGAGAAGGGCACTCAGTGACTTATAGGACAGATGCTTTAGCATTTCATAATACACGCCATCCAGACCCGGACAAGACCTATGTGTCTGCAACAAAGCTCTCTTTAATTCAACCATAGTAAAGTCTCTATTGTACGGCTCAAAGTTGGAAGAGTTGAAAGCGATGGGATTTTTCTCAGAGCGTTTGCTTGATAGAAAGAAATGCAGGTGAGTAATTTCGGCTGGAAGAAACGGCAGCAAATGTCTCACCAATTGTATTTGCAATTTCTTCTATGGAGCTAATCACTCGGCCATCTTTTTCCAGAAAGGAAAGTGAGTGGTCTTTATACATTTCGCATGCTTTTCGAACTCTTTCCCAAACCCCGCTTACTAGGCGTAGAGGATGTTATTGAGGACACATATGAAATCCAGGAATCCCTCTGGCTCTGCCTTCTTACTTTTCGTGCATTTGCTTTGGCTCTTTTAAAGGCTATGAGGTTTCGCAGAGTAGGATATCTACGAAAAATACCCCATGCTTTTTTTCTGTTTTTTCAGTGCTTCATGACAGTCGCGATTCCACCATGGTTTTGAATATTTTTAGTAGTTTTTCCTGATGTTCTAGGAATGGAGAGCATAGCTGCCTGAATAATAGTATTAGTAACAGCTTCAACAGCGGTCATCGATATGCGCATCTTCTACCATTTTCATCTGTGAGCTCTGCAATGGAAGAGAAGAGTTCCCAGTCTGCCCTGTCCAGTATGAATCGAGGGGATCTCGACATGGGGTTTGCTCCTCTTCGTGCAAGAGACACAAAAATAGGATAATGATCGCTGTTGTACAGGTCATTTCCGACACTAAAAGTGCAAAATGGCAACAGAGATGGTGAACAGATGGCAAGATCGAGAGCGTGGAATGTCCTTGAAGGCTCATGGAAGTATGTATCTTTCCCATTATTTAGGAGACAAAGGGCTGTGATCTTCGATCATCTGCTCAATTTTGTCTTCCTCGGCAATTTGTATCTTTGCTACCCCCAGAGTGTTAAAATCTCCTATTATAATATAATGCTCAGGCAGCTGCTCTATTAGATTATTTAAATCTTGCTGATAAATGTGCTCATTTGGAGGCAAATACAAAGAAACAAATGAAACAACAATATCAAAATTTATTTGAGTAGCGACAACTTGGAGGGATGTCGTCAAAGGAAGTACATTTGAGGGATAATCCAGTGAGGAGAGGAGACCTACTCCTCCACTGGCACGCTCACCTGCAAGGTTATCCTTCCTGACGAAAGAAAACCTTCGAAGTTTTGCATGGTGTTCTGGTTTCAGATTTGTTTCCTGTATTGCGAAGCACACAGGATGGTACACATTTATTATAGATTTGATGTCAAGCAAATTTCGGTGGAAACCGCGACAGTTCCATGACACGAGGGTGGCCATTATGAATGGTTTTTGTTTTTCCTGTGCTGTTCTTTTGTTTTTCGTGGAAGTAGATGCCTGGGAAATTCCAGACCCTCTTCCACTTCCATAAAGACTGAATCCGCAGATTCAGAAATCATGTCATCAAGAGAGCTATTGCTGCGACTTCTATTTTTATTTGATATTTTTTGTGTGGCAGTTTTCGGCTTACTTTGAATAATTGTTTCTTTCTTTTGTACTATATGAGTTGCATTTTCTTTTTTCTTGTTGGATGTAGACGGTTGGGTTTTATTTGGTAGGGTCTGTGTACCTATTGATGTTTGGGTGGCGACTGTACGATATGATTTAACAGCACTGGCGTATGATGAATTTGGTCGAAGCTGTGTGCTCTGGACTAGTCTTCTGGCTTCGGCGTAAGAGATGTTCCTAGTAACTTTTGCAGTCTGGATTTCTTTTTCCGATTTCCATTTTGGGCACAAGCGAGAAAATGCTGGGTGGTCACCCTTGCAATTTATACATAAAGGCGCAGCGGTACAATTATCAGAATCGTGGCCAATCTGTGAGCATCGGGCGCATGTGAGGCTGCCACGACAAGACGTCTTAGAATGGCCGAAACGCTGGCATTGGAAACATCGCATAGGGTTTGGAATATAAGGTCTTACAGGAATATTTAGATATCCGGCCTTAATATTCTTAGGCAGATCAGGCGTGTTGAAGGTAAGGATCACGTGTTTCGTGTCTATCAACTTACCTTCTTTACGCATCTTGATCCGCCTTACACCGCAGACATTTTGTTCGGATAACTCAGAAGCGATCTCTTCTTCAGAAACATACAGAAGGTCGAATTCTGAGATTACACCACGACAATAGTTCAGTGACTTATGGGGTGTTACAGTGACATTCGCTTGCCCAAGTTTAGTAATCTGAAGTAAAGAAGCAGACTGGGTGGCTGAGTGTGTATCAATAAGCAAGTCTCCGGAGCGGAGACGCTTTATGTTTCTCGGCTCACCAATACAAGACTGGATGTATTTGTTTATTACGAAAGGAGACATCTTATGCATTTCGCCAGAAGGACTAGAGATTACTAGGAAACGGGGACTATTGTTATGATTTTTTTTATTTGCATCTGTCCGTAATTTTTTTGCAGAATTTTCAGAACTAGGTTGAGCGACAGGTTGAGTGACTGGTTTAGTAGGAGACGTTTCAGAACTAGGTTGAATGATTGGTTTATTAGTAGATGTTTCAGAACTAGGTTGAGTGACTGGTTTAGTAGGAGATGTTTCAGAACTAGGTGGAATGATTGGTTTAGTAGTAGATGTTTCAGAACTAGGTTGAGAGACTGGAGTGACTTCAAAGTTTTTTAATAAAAAAATATGTGTATTTGCCATATTGAAAATAGAAAAGATTCGGGTCCGACGGCCCCGCCCACCACGGAGCCCAACAAGGTAACACAGATTCCTGTGTTAGGGCTAGCCGGACCTATACGCAAACTGAAGCCCCACAGTCGGCTTTCCCGAAAGCAGGTACTCCCGAGAGCTTGACCCCAAGCCACTGACACAAGGACTAGTGACCAGCCGATTGACACCCGTGAGGACGACTAAGGTGCCTCCCGTTTAGCTGAAGCAGAGGCCAAAGCAGTGTGTTGGGGACAGTACCTCGCCCCTCAACTACCAGGACCCTCCTTTCCAGCGACACGGGTCTCCACGCACGGCAAACACGTGGGCAGTTTTCTCCCCACTTGAAAACTAGAAACAAGGTCTGTTCCAGCCTCTCGTGACGAGCCCCAAACTCCGTAGAGAGAAACCACAAGGGAGAAGGGAAGGGAAAAAGATCCAGCCAAGAGGAGAGGAGACGGAAAAGAGGATAGATCACTGGGGCTCCAGGATCGTGACACCCGTCTCACCAAGAAGATGATCCCCTGAAGGGCTAGGGTACCTCGGGATTGCCACACCCGTACTCACAAAAGTGAGCCCCCTGAGGGAGACGAAGATTACGACCGAAGAGCATCTGTGATGGAGAATAGTAGTCTCGTGGACAGCACTGCGGTAAGCCAGTAAAAAGAGTGGTAATTTCTTGTCCCAGTCCTGTTGGTTTCTGGAAACCACTAATGAGAGGTTATTAAGGATGGTCCGATTGAACCTCTCTACCATGCCGTCCGACTGGGGATGCAATGGCGTCGTTTGAGTTTTGTCAATGCCGAGTAGTTTGCATAGTTCTTTGATTACTGCCGAGGCAAAATTCCTTCCCTGATCGGAATGTAACTGAAGAGGCACTCCGAACCTGGAAATCCAATGCTGTATCATTACCTCAGCTACTGCGACAGCCTCTTGATCAGGAACAGGGTACGCGTCAGGCCACTTGGTGAAGTAATCAATGACAACGAGTATGTATTTGTTGCCATCAGCAGTTCGTGGCAGAGGTACCAAGATGTCAAAGGCGATACGTTCAAAAGGCGCCCCTACGTTGTAACGTTGCAGCTTGCCTCGGCTGCGTCTCTTCGGTCCTTTCCGATCTGCACAGGCATCGCAGGATCGGCACCACTTTTGCACGTCATCCTTTGCATTATTCCAGTAAAAGCGCTCACGAACTCTCTGTAAGGTCTTCATTATTCCAAAGTGACCTCCCCTAGGGCTGTTATGTAGTTCTTTAAGGACATCAGGAATGCGGGATCTTGTAAGTATCAGCTGCCATCGGAACGTCTTCCCATCATCCGGTTCGAATTTCCGGTTTAAGACGCCGTTTCGAATGTGAAGTGAATCCCAGAGTGCCCAATAGTGTTTGGTTGTAGGACTACAGATAGAAATGTCCTGCCAGGTAGGTTTTCTGGTTGATGACTCCATTAAATCAATTATGGCTTTAATGTCGCGGTCTTCCAGCTGGTCTTTCCTGACTTCATCATCACTCCACGGTTCTCGATCAGCCGATGTTGATGTTGTAATTTGTCTTGCGACCGGAGTCAGCAGCTCGTATTTCGCTTCCACCCTGGAACAATATCGGCAGCTTTCTTGGCAAGGTCTTCTAGACAGGACGTCGGCGTTTCCGTGTGATGATCCGTTACAATGACGGATAGTGATGTCATATTCTTGGAGTCTCTGTACCCACCTGGCTATTTGACCCTCAGGATTCTTGAAATTTAAAAGCCAGGTCAATGATGCATGATCGGTGCGGAACAGGAATTTTCTGCCGTATAGATAGTGATGGAACTGTTTTACAGCTTTAACTATGGCGAGCAACTCTTTCCTGGTGACACAATAATTCCTCTTGGAATTGCCGCCAGAGCGGACCACACACTACGGCCTATGAGGAACATTACTGAACATCTTCTGACACCAAAAATTGTTGCGTGCGTACGGATTCGTTACTAAATGAATGCACAAGTCCGATGAAAAATGAACAAAAATTTATTATTATCACAACAAAAATGCTTAAATTTTCTCAAATTATCACGCAGTATTACAATATCTCACAGTAGTTTTCTTTTAACTACTCAAATGTCCAATAGAACGTAATTCAAAACAGCTAAAGAACGCTAATCCGCGAATTCGCTACAATCAACAACAGTAGTTTTCTAAACAACAACAAACTAAGCAACTACTACAAACTGAGATGTTTTCCTCCTTTTATAAGATTTTAAAATCACGCGCTAGAATTTTCCAGTACTTTCTCGAAATCAAAAAGAGATATTTATTTATTTAATGCACGCGCTCTTGTATTTTCAATTTTCCGGCTTAGCTTTCTTTTAATATTCGTCACGCGCTGCACTGCGCGAGAAATAAAACCATTTAATTTATAATTGAACAAACATTGGCTTTTTAAATACCAAATTCGTAACACTGCCCCCTTCCCAAGGACTGCACGTCCCGGGCAGTACAATCCCTGGATAGGAAGCTAAACTTACAACTGTGGCATAAATGCATTAATAAGCATTACATTACAATAATAAACAACATGAACAATAAATGCAATACATAAAACAAATCAAATGCTATCAAATACAAATCAAATACACATTTAAAAACAAAATGGACCATGGTCTTATACTATTTACAATTATTTATATTACGTACTATGGCCATAGTAATGAGCTAACCTGTCGTAATGAACGACTTTAGGTTTAGATTTCGAAGACTTACGAATCCGAACCACGACATCATTCAGCCTGTTTAGGACTGTGTACGGGCCATCCCAAGGTGACTGTAATTTCGGACAAAGTCCTTTCCGTCGAGTCGGATTCCACCACCACACCTTGTCCTTCGTGGAATTGATGTTCAGTAGCTCTTGTGTCGTATCGGGTCTTCTCGTGCAAAGTTGTGCATCACTTCAAACCGAGCCTGGAGATCTTGAATATATTCCTCAGACGAAGAAGGAGCATCCGGAAGGCGGCCAAACAGTAGATCACAAGGCAGACGAAGATCACGACCGAAGAGCATCTGTGATGGAGAATAGCCGGTAGTCTCGTGGACAGCACTGCGGTAAGCCAGTAAAAAGAGTGGTAATTTCTTGTCCCAGTCCTGTTGGTTTCTGGAAACCACTAATGAGAGGTTATTAAGGATGGTCCGATTGAACCTCTCTACCATGCCGTCCTACTGGGGATGCAATGGCGTCGTTTGAGTTTTGTCAATGCCGAGTAGTTTGCATAGTTCTTTGATTACTGCCGAGGCAAAATTCCTTCCCTGATCGGAATGTAACTGAAGAGGCACTCCGAACCTGGAAATCCAATGCTGTATCATTACCTCAGCTACTGCGACAGCCTCTTGATCAGGAACAGGGTACGCGTCAGGCCACTTGGTGAAGTAATCAATGACAACGAGTATGTATTTGTTGCCATCAGCAGTTCGTGGCAGAGGTACCAAGATGTCAAAGGCGATACGTTCAAAAGGCGCCCCTACGTTGTAACGTTGCAGCTTGCCTCGGCTGCGTCTCTTCGGTCCTTTCCGATCTGCACAGGCATCGCAGGATCGGCACCACTTTTGCACGTCATCCTTTGCATTATTCCAGTAAAAGTGCTCACGAACTCTCTGTAAGGTCTTCATTATTCCAAAGTGACCTGCCCTAGGGCTGTTATGTAGTTCTTTAAGGACATCAGGAATGCGGGATCTTGTAAGTATCAGCTGCCATCGGAACGTCTTCCCATCATCCGGTTCGAATTTCCGGTTTAAGACGCCGTTTCGAATGTGAAGTGAATCCCAGAGTGCCCAATAGTGTTTGGTTGTAGGACTACAGATAGAAATGTCCTCCCAGGTAGGTTTTCTGGTTGATGACTCCATTAAATCAATTATGGGTTTAATGTCGCGGTCTTCCAGCTGGTCTTTCCTGACTTCATCATCACTCCACGGTTCTCGATCAGCCGATGTTGATGTTGTAATTTGTCTTGCGACCGGAGTCAGCAGCTCGTATTTCGCTTCCACCCTGGAACAATATCGGCAGCTTTCTTGGCAAGGTCTTCTAGACAGGGCGTCGGCGTTTCCGTGTGATGATCCGTTACAATGACGGATAGTGATGTCATATTCTTGGAGTCTCTGTATCCACCTGGCTATTTGACCCTCAGGATTCTTGAAATTTAAAAGCCAGGTCAATGATGCATGATCGGTGCGGAACAGGAATTTTCTGCCGTATAGATAGTGATGGAACTGTTTTACAGCTTTAACTATGGCGAGCAACTCTTTCCTGGTGACACAATAATTCCTCTTGGAATTGCCGCCAGAGCGGACCACACACTACGGCCTATGAGGAACATTACTGAACATCTTCTGACACCAAAAATTGTTGCGTGCGTACGGATTCGTTACTAAATGAATGCACAAGTCCGATGAAAAATGAACAAAAATTTATTATTATCACAACAAAAATGCTTAAATTTTCTCAAATTATCACGCAGTATTACAATATCTCACAGTAGTTTTCTTTTAACTACTCAAATGTCCAATAGAACGTAATTCAAAACAGCTAAAGAACGCTAATCCGCGAATTCGCTACAATCAACAACAGTAGTTTTCTAAACAACAACAAACTAAGCAACTACTACAAACTGAGATGTTTTCCTCCTTTTATAAGATTTTAAAATCACGCGCTAGAATTTTCCAGTACTTTCTCGAAATCAAAAAGAGATATTTATTTATTTAATGCACGCGCTCTTGTATTTTCAATTTTCCGGCTTAGCTTTCTTTTAATATTCGTCACGCGCTGCACTGCGCGAGAAATAAAACCATTTAATTTATAATTGAACAAACATTGGCTTTTTAAATACCAAATTCGTAACACTGCCCCCTTCCCAAGGACTGCACGTCCCGGGCAGTACAATCCCTGGACAGGAAGCTAAACTTACAACTGTGGCATAAATGCATTAATAAGCATTACATTACAATAATAAACAACATGAACAATAAATGCAATACATAAAACAAATCAAATGCTATCAAATACAAATCAAATACACATTTAAAAACAAAATGGACCATGGTCTTATACTATTTACAATTATTTATATTACGTACTATGGCCATAGTAATGAGCTAACCTGTCGTAATGAACGACTTTAGGTTTAGATTTCGAAGACTTACGAATCCGAACCACGACATCATTCAGCCTGTTTAGGACTGTGTACGGGCCATCCCAAGGTGACTGTAATTTCGGACAAAGTCCTTTCCGTCGAGTCGGATTCCACCACCACACCATGTCCTTCGTGGAATTGATGTTCAGTAGCTCTTGTGTCGTATCGGGTCTTCTCGTGCAAAGTTGTGCATCACTTCAAACCGAGCCTGGAGATCTTGAATATATTCCTCAGACGAAGAAGGAGCATCCGGAAGGCGGCCAAACAGTAGATCACAAGGCAGACGAAGATCACGACCGAAGAGCATCTGTGATGGAGAATAGCCGGTAGTCTCGTGGACAGCACTGCGGTAAGCCAGTAAAAAGAGTGGTAATTTCTTGTCCCAGTCCTGTTGGTTTCTGGAAACCACTAATGAGAGGTTATTAAGGATGGTCCGATTGAACCTCTCTACCATGCCGTCCTACTGGGGATGCAATGGCGTCGTTTGAGTTTTGTCAATGCCGAGTAGTTTGCATAGTTCTTTGATTACTGCCGAGGCAAAATTCCTTCCCTGATCGGAATGTAACTGAAGAGGCACTCCGAACCTGGAAATCCAATGCTGTATCATTACCTCAGCTACTGCGACAGCCTCTTGATCAGGAACAGGGTACGCGTCAGGCCACTTGGTGAAGTAATCAATGACAACGAGTATGTATTTGTTGCCATCAGCAGTTCGTGGCAGAGGTACCAAGATGTCAAAGGCGATACGTTCAAAAGGCGCCCCTACGTTGTAACGTTGCAGCTTGCCTCGGCTGCGTCTCTTCGGTCCTTTCCGATCTGCACAGGCATCTCAGGATCGGCACCACTTTTGCACGTCATCCTTTGCATTATTCCAGTAAAAGCGCTCACGAACTCTCTGTAAGGTCTTCATTATTCCAAAGTGACCTCCCCTAGGGCTGTTATGTAGTTCTTTAAGGACATCAGGAATGCGGGATCTTGTAAGTATCAGCTGCCATCGGAACGTCTTCCCATCATCCGGTTCGAATTTCCGGTTTAAGACGCCGTTTCGAATGTGAAGTGAATCCCAGAGTGCCCAATAGTGTTTGGTTGTAGGACTACAGATAGAAATGTCCTGCCAGGTAGGTTTTCTGGTTGATGACTCCATTAAATCAATTATGGGTTTAATGTCGCGGTCTTCCAGCTGGTCTTTCCTGACTTCATCATCACTCCACGGTTCTCGATCAGCCGATGTTGATGTTGTAATTTGTCTTGCGACCGGAGTCAGCAGCTCGTATTTCGCTTCCACCCTGGAACAATATCGGGAGCTTTCTTGGCAAGGTCTTCTAGACAGGGCGTCGGCGTTTCCGTGTGATGATCCGTTACAATGACGGATAGTGATGTCATATTCTTGGAGTCTCTGTATCCACCTGGCTATTTGACCCTCAGGATTCTTGAAATTTAAAAGCCAGGTCAATGATGCATGATCGGTGCGGAACAGGAATTTTCTGCCGTATAGATAGTGATGGAACTGTTTTACAGCTTTAACTATGGCGAGCAACTCTTTCCTGGTGACACAATAATTCCTCTTGGAATTGCCGCCAGAGCGGACCACACACTACGGCCTATGAGGAACATTACTGAACATCTTCTGACACCAAAAATTGTTGCGTGCGTACGGATTCGTTACTAAATGAATGCACAAGTCCGATGAAAAATGAACAAAAATTTATTATCACAACAAAAATGCTTAAATTTTCTCAAATTATCACGCAGTATTACAATATCTCACAGTAGTTTTCTTTTAACTACTCAAATGTCCAATAGAACGTAATTCAAAACAGCTAAAGAACGCTAATCCGCGAATTCGCTACAATCAACAACAGTAGTTTTCTAAACAACAACAAACTAAGCAACTACTACAAACTGAGATGTTTTCCTCCTTTTATAAGATTTTAAAATCACGCGCTAGAATTTTCCAGTACTTTCTCGAAATCAAAAAGAGATATTTATTTATTTAATGCACGCGCTCTTGTATTTTCAATATTCCGGCTTAGCTTTCTTTTAATATTCGTCACGCGCTGCACTGCGCGAGAAATAAAACCATTTAATTTATAATTGAACAAATATTGGCTTTTTAAATACCAAATTCGTAACACTGCCCCATTCCCAAGGACTGCACGTCCCGGGCAGTACAATCCCTGGACAGGAAGCTAAACTTACAACTGTGGCATAAATGCATTAATAAGCATTACATTACAATAATAAACAACATGAACAATAAATGCAATACATAAAACAAATCAAATGCTATCAAATACAAATCAAATACACATTTAAAAACAAAATGGACCATGGTCTTATACTATTTACAATTATTTATATTACGTACTATGGCCATAGTAATGAGCTAACCTGTCGTAATGAACGACTTTAGGTTTAGATTTCGAAGACTTACGAATCCGAACCACGACATCATTCAGCCTGTTTAGGACTGTGTCTGGAAAACACTAATGAGAGGTTATTAAGGATGGTCCGATTGAACCTCTCTACCATGCCGTCCTACTGGGGATGCAATGGCGTCGTTTGAGTTTTGTCAATGCCGAGTAGTTTGCATAGTTCTTTGATTACTGCCGAGGCAAAATTCCTTCCCTGATCGGAATGTAACTGAAGAGGCACTCCGAACCTGGAAATCCAATGCTGTATCATTACCTCAGCTACTGCGACAGCCTCTTGATCAGGAACAGGGTACGCGTCAGGCCACTTGGTGAAGTAATCAATGACAACGAGTATGTATTTGTTGCCATCAGCAGTTCGTGGCAGAGGTACCAAGATGTCAAAGGCGATACGTTCAAAAGGCGCCCCTACGTTGTAACGTTGCAGCTTGCCTCGGCTGCGTCTCTTCGGTCCTTTCCGATCTGCACAGGCATCTCAGGATCGGCACCACTTTTGCACGTCATCCTTTGCATTATTCCAGTAAAAGCGCTCACGAACTCTCTGTAAGGTCTTCATTATTCCAAAGTGACCTCCCCTAGGGCTGTTATGTAGTTCTTTAAGGACATCAGGAATGCGGGATCTTGTAAGTATCAGCTGCCATCGGAACGTCTTCCCATCATCCGGTTCGAATTTCCGGTTTAAGACGCCGTTTCGAATGTGAAGTGAATCCCAGAGTGCCCAATAGTGTTTGGTTGTAGGACTACAGATAGAAATGTCCTGCCAGGTAGGTTTTCTGGTTGATGACTCCATTAAATCAATTATGGGTTTAATGTCGCGGTCTTCCAGCTGGTCTTTCCTGACTTCATCATCACTCCACGGTTCTCGATCAGCCGATGTTGATGTTGTAATTTGTCTTGCGACCGGAGTCAGCAGCTCGTATTTCGCTTCCACCCTGGAACAATATCGGCAGCTTTCTTGGCAAGGTCTTCTAGACAGGGCGTCGGCGTTTCCGTGTGATGATCCGTTACAATGACGGATAGTGATGTCATATTCTTGGAGTCTCTGTATCCACCTGGCTATTTGACCCTCAGGATTCTTGAAATTTAAAAGCCAGGTCAATGATGCATGATCGGTGCGGAACAGGAATTTTCTGCCGTATAGATAGTGATGGAACTGTTTTACAGCTTTAACTATGGCGAGCAACTCTTTCCTGGTGACACAATAATTCCTCTTGGAATTGCCGCCAGAGCGGACCACACACTACGGCCTATGAGGAACATTACTGAACATCTTCTGACACCAAAAATTGTTGCGTGCGTACGGATTCGTTACTAAATGAATGCACAAGTCCGATGAAAAATGAACAAAAATTTATTATCACAACAAAAATGCTTAAATTTTCTCAAATTATCACGCAGTATTACAATATCTCACAGTAGTTTTCTTTTAACTACTCAAATGTCCAATAGAACGTAATTCAAAACAGCTAAAGAACGCTAATCCGCGAATTCGCTACAATCAACAACAGTAGTTTTCTAAACAACAACAAACTAAGCAACTACTACAAACTGAGATGTTTTCCTCCTTTTATAAGATTTTAAAATCACGCGCTAGAATTTTCCAGTACTTTCTCGAAATCAAAAAGAGATATTTATTTATTTAATGCACGCGCTCTTGTATTTTCAATTTTCCGGCTTAGCTTTCTTTTAATATTCGTCACGCGCTGCACTGCGCGAGAAATAAAACCATTTAATTTATAATTGAACAAATATTGGCTTTTTAAATACCAAATTCGTAACACTGCCCCATTCCCAAGGACTGCACGTCCCGGGCAGTACAATCCCTGGACAGGAAGCTAAACTTACAACTGTGGCATAAATGCATTAATAAGCATTACATTACAATAATAAACAACATGAACAATAAATGCAATACATAAAACAAATCAAATGCTATCAAATACAAATCAAATACACATTTAAAAACAAAATGGACCATGGTCTTATACTATTTACAATTATTTATATTACGTACTATGGCCATAGTAATGAGCTAACCTGTCGTAATGAACGACTTTAGGTTTAGAGTTCGAAGACTTACGAATCCGAACCACGACATCATTCAGCCTGTTTAGGACTGTGTACGGGCCATCCCAAGGTGACTGTAATTTCGGACAAAGTCCTTTCCGTCGAGTCGGATTCCACCACCACACCTTGTCCTTCGTGGAATTGATGTTCAGTAGCTCTTGTGTCGTATCGGGTCTTCTCGTGCAAAGTTGTGCATCACTTCAAACCGAGCCTGGAGATCTTGAATATATTCCTCAGACGAAGAAGGAGCATCCGGAAGGCGGCCAAACAGTAGATCACAAGGCAGACGAAGATCACGACCGAAGAGCATCTGTGATGGAGAATAGCCGGTAGTCTCGTGGACAGCACTGCGGTAAGCCAGTAAAAAGAGTGGTAATTTCTTGTCCCAGTCCTGTTGGTTTCTGGAAACCACTAATGAGAGGTTATTAAGGATGGTCCGATTGAACCTCTCTACCATGCCGTCCTACTGGGGAAGCAATGGCGTCGTTTGAGTTTTGTCAATGCCGAGTACTTTGCATAGTTCTTTGATTACTGCCGAGGCAAAATTCCTTCCCTGATCGGAATGTAACTGAAGAGGCACTCCGAACCTGGAAATCCAATGCTGTATCATTACCTCAGCTACTGCGACAGCCTCTTGATCAGGAACAGGGTACGCGTCAGGCCACTTGGTGAAGTAATCAATGACAACGAGTATGTATTTGTTGCCATCAGCAGTTCGTGGCAGAGGTACCAAGATGTCAAAGGCGATACGTTCAAAAGGCGCCCCTACGTTGTAACGTTGCAGCTTGCCTCGGCTGCGTCTCTTCGGTCCTTTCCGATCTGCACAGGCATCGCAGGATCGGCACCACTTTTGCACGTCATCCTTTGCATTATTCCAGTAAAAGCGCTCACGAACTCTCTGTAAAGTCTTCATTATTCCAAAGTGACCTCCCCTAGGGCTGCTATGTAGTTCTTTAAGGACATCAGGAATGCGGGATCTTGTAAGTATCAGCTGCCATCGGAACGTCTTCCCATCATCCGGTTCGAATTTCCGGTTTAAGACGCCGTTTCGAATGTGAAGTGAATCCCAGAGTGCCCAATAGTGTTTGGTTGTAGGACTACAGATAGAAATGTCCTGCCAGGTAGGTTTTCTGGTTGATGACTCCATTAAATCAATTATTGGTTTAATGTCGCGGTCTTCCAGCTGGTCTTTCCTGACTTCAGCATCACTCCACGGTTCTCGATCAGCCGATGTTGATGTTGTAATTTGTCTTGCGACCGGAGTCAGCAGCTCGTATTTCGCTTCCAGCCTGGAACAATATCGGCAGCTTTCTTGGCAAGGTCTTCTAGACAGGACGTCGGCGTTTCCGTGTGATGATCCGTTACAATGACGGATAGTGATGTCATATTCTTGGAGTCTCTGTATCCACCTGGCTATTTGACCCTCAGGATTCTTGAAATTTAAAAGCCAGGTCAATGATGCATGATCGGTGCGGAACAGGAATTTTCTGCCGTATAGATAGTGATGGAACTGTTTTACAGCTTTAACTATGGCGAGCAACTCTTTCCTGGTGACACAATAATTCCTCTTGTAATTGCCGCCAGAGCGGATCACACACTACGGCCTATGAGGAACATTACTGAACATCTTCTGACACCAAAAATTGTTGCGTGCGTACGGATTCGTTACTAAATGAATGCACAAGTCCGATGAAAAATGAACAAAAATTTATTATCACAACAAAAATGCTTAAATTTTCTCAAATTGTCACGCAGTATTACAATATCTCACAGTAGTTTTCTTTTAACTACTCAAATGTCCAATAGAACGTAATTCAAAACAGCTAAAGAACGCTAATCCGCGAATTCGCTACAATCAACAACAGTAGTTTTCTAAACAACAACAAACTAAGCAACTACTACAAACTGAGATGTTTTCTTCCTTTTATAAGATTTTAAAATCACGCGCTAGAATTTTCCAGTACTTTCTCGAAATCAAAAAGAGATATTTATTTATTTAATGCACGCGCTCTTGTATTTTCAATTTTCCGGCTTAGCTTTCTTTTAATATTCGTCACGCGCTGCACTGCGCGAGAAATAAAACCATTTAATTTATAATTGAACAAACATTGGCTTTTTAAATACCAAATTCGTAACACTGCCCCCTTCCCAAGGACTGCACGTCCCGGGCAGTACAATCCCTGGACAGGAAGCTAAACTTACAACTGTGGCATAAATGCATTAATAAGCATTACATTACAATAATAAACAACATGAACAATAAATGCAATACATAAAACAAATCAAATGCTATCAAATACAAATCAAATACACATTTAAAAACAAAATGGACCATGGTCTTATACTATTTACAATTATTTATATTACGTACTATGGCCATAGTAATGAGCTAACCTGTCGTAATGAACGACTTTAGGTTTAGATTTCGAAGACTTACGAATCCGAACCACGACATCATTCAGCCTGTTTAGGACTGTGTCTGGAAACCACTAATGAGAGGTTATTAAGGATGGTCCGATTGAACCTCTCTACCATGCCGTCCGACTGGGGATGCAATGGCGTCGTTTGAGTTTTGTCAATGTCGAGTAGTTTGCGTATTTCTTTGATTACTGCCGAGGCAAAATTCCTTCCCTGATCGGAATGTAACTGAAGAGGCACTCCGAACCTGGAAATCCAATGCTGTATCATTATCTCAGCTACTGCGACAGCCTCTTGATCAGGAACAGGGTACACGTCAGGCCACTTGGTGAAGTAATCAATGACAACGAGTATGTATTTGTTGCCATCAGCAGTTCGTGGCAGAGATACCAAGATGTCAAAGGCGATACGTTCAAAAGGCGCCCCTACGTTGTAACGTTGCAGCTTGCCTCGGCTGCGTCTCTTCGGTCCTTTCCGATCTGCACAGGCATCGCAGGATCGGCACCACTTTTGCACGTCATCCTTGGCATTATTCCAGTAAAAGCGCTCACGAACTCTCTGTAAGGTCTTCATTATTCCAAAGTGACCTCCCCTAGGGCTGTTATGTAGTTCTTTAAGGACATCAGGAATGCGGGATCTTGTAAGTATCAGCTGCCATCGGAACGTCTTCCCATCATCCGGTTCGAATTTCCGGTTTAAGACGCCGTTTCGAATGTGAAGTGAATCCCAGAGTGCCCAATAGTGTTTGGTTGTAGGACTACAGATAGAAATGTCCTGCCAGGTAGGTTTTCTGGTTGATGACTCCATTAAATCAATTATGGGTTTAATGTCGCGGTCTTCCAGCTGGTCTTTCCTGACTTCATCATCACTCCACGGTTCTCGATCAGCCGATGTTGATGTTGTAATTTGTCTTGCGAACGGAGTCAGCAGCTCGTATTTCGCTTCCACCCTGGAACAATATCGGGAGCTTTCTTGGCAAGGTCTTCTAGACAGGGCGTCGGCGTTTCCGTGTGATGATCCGTTACAATGACGGATAGTGATGTCATATTCTTGGAGTCTCTGTATCCACCTGGCTATTTGACCCTCAGGATTCTTGAAATTTAAAAGCCAGGTCAATGATGCATGATCGGTGCGGAACAGGAATTTTCTGCCGTATAGATAGTGATGGAACTGTTTTACAGCTTTAACTATGGCGAGCAACTCTTTCCTGGTGACACAATAATTCCTCTTGGAATTGCCGCCAGAGCGGACCACACACTACGGCCTATGAGGAACATTACTGAACATCTTCTGACACCAAAAATTGTTGCGTGCGTACGGATTCGTTACTAAATGAATGCACAAGTCCGATGAAAAATGAACAAAAATTTATTATCACAACAAAAATGCTTAAATTTTCTCAAATTATCACGCAGTATTACAATATCTCACAGTAGTTTTCTTTTAACTACTCAAATGTCCAATAGAACGTAATTCAAAACAGCTAAAGAACGCTAATCCGCGAATTCGCTACAATCAACAACAGTAGTTTTCTAAACAACAACAAACTAAGCAACTACTACAAACTGAGATGTTTTCCTCCTTTTATAAGATTTTAAAATCACGCGCTAGAATATTCCAGTACTTTCTCGAAATCAAAAAGAGATATTTATTTATTTAATGCACGCGCTCTTGTATTTTCAATTTTCCGGCTTAGCTTTCTTTTAATATTCGTCACGCGCTGCACTGCGCGAGAAATAAAACCATTTAATTTATAATTGAACAAACATTGGCTTTTTAAATACCAAATTCGTAACACTGCCCCCTTCCCAAGGACTGCACGTCCCGGGCAGTACAATCCCTGGACAGGAAGCTAAACTTACAACTGTGGCATAAATGCATTAATAAGCATTACATTACAATAATAAACAACATGAACAATAAATGCAATACATAAAACAAATCAAATGCTATCAAATACAAATCAAATACACATTTAAAAACAAAATGGACCATGGTCTTATACTATTTACAATTATTTATATTACGTACTATGGCCATAGTAATGAGCTAACCTGTCGTAATGAACGACTTTAGGTTTAGATTTCGAAGACTTACGAATCCGAACCACGACATCATTCAGCCTGTTTAGGACTGTGTCTGGAAACCACTAATGAGAGGTTATTAAGGATGGTCCGATTGAACCTCTCTACCATGCCGTCCGACTGGGGATGCAATGGCGTCGTTTGAGTTTTGTCAATGCCGAGTAGTTTGCATATTTCTTTGATTACTGCCGAGGCAAAATTCCTTCCCTGATCGGAATGTAACTGAAGAGGCACTCCGAACCTGGAAATCCAATGCTGTATCATTACCTCAGCTACTGCGACAGCCTCTTGATCAGGAACAGGGTACACGTCAGGCCACTTGGTGAAGTAATCAATGACAACGAGTATGTATTTGTTGCCATCAGCAGTTCGTGGCAGAGGTACCAAGATGTCAAAGGCGATACGTTCAAAAGGCGCCCCTACGTTGTAACGTTGCAGCTTGCCTCGGCTGCGTCTCTTCGGTCCTTTCCGATCTGCACAGGCATCGCAGGATCGGCACCACTTTTGCACGTCATCCTTTGCATTATTCCAGTAAAAGCGCTCACGAACTCTCTGTAAGGTCTTCATTATTCCAAAGTGACCTGCCCTAGGGCTGTTATGTAGTTCTTTAAGGACATCAGGAATGCGGGATCTTGTAAGTATCAGCTGCCATCGGAACGTCTTCCCATCATCCGGTTCGAATTTCCGGTTTAAGACGCCGTTTCGAATGTGAAGTGAATCCCAGAGTGCCCAATAGTGTTTGGTTGTAGGACTACAGATAGAAATGTCCTGCCAGGTAGGTTTTCTGGTTGATGACTCCATTAAATCAATTATGGGTTTAATGTCGCGGTCTTCCAGCTGGTCTTTCCTGACTTCATCATCACTCCACGGTTCTCGATCAGCCGATGTTGATGTTGTAATTTGTCTTGCGACCGGAGTCAGCAGCTCGTATTTCGCTTCCACCCTGGAACAATATCGGCAGCTTTCTTGGCAAGGTCTTCTAGACAGGGCGTCGGCGTTTCCGTGTGATGATCCGTTACAATGACGGATAGTGATGTCATATTCTTGGAGTCTCTGTATCCACCTGGCTATTTGACCCTCAGGATTCTTGAAATTTAAAAGCCAGGTCAATGATGCATGATCGGTGCGGAACAGGAATTTTCTGCCGTATAGATAGTGATGGAACTGTTTTACAGCTTTAACTATGGCGAGCAACTCTTTCCTGGTGACACAATAATTCCTCTTGGAATTGCCGCCAGAGCGGACCACACACTACGGCCTATGAGGAACATTACTGAACATCTTCTGACACCAAAAATTGTTGCGTGCCTACGGATTCGTTACTAAATGAATGCACAAGTCCGATGAAAAATGAACAAAAATTTATTATCACAACAAAAATGCTTAAATTTTCTCAAATTATCACGCAGTATTACAATATCTCACAGTAGTTTTCTTTTAACTACTCAAATGTCCAATAGAACGTAATTCAAAACAGCTAAAGAACGCTAATCCGCGAATTCGCTACAATCAACAACAGTAGTTTTCTAAACAACAACAAACTAAGCAACTACTACAAACTGAGATGTTTTCCTCCTTTTATAAGATTTTAAAATCACGCGCTAGAATTTTCCAGTACTTTCTCGAAATCAAAAAGAGATATTTATTTATTTAATGCACGCGCTCTTGTATTTTCAATTTTCCGGCTTAGCTTTCTTTTAATATTCGTCACGCGCTGCACTGCGCGAGAAATAAAACCATTTAATTTATAATTGAACAAACATTGGCTTTTTAAATACCAAACTCGTAACACTGCCCCCTTCCCAAGGACTGCACGTCCCGGGCAGTACAATCCCTGGACAGGAAGCTAAACTTACAACTGTGGCATAAATGCATTAATAAGCATTACATTACAATAATAAACAACATGAACAATAAATGCAATACATAAAACAAATCAAATGCTATCAAATACAAATCAAATACACATTTAAAAACAAAATGGACCATGGTCTTATACTATTTACAATTATTTATATTACGTACTATGGCCATAGTAATGAGCTAACCTGTCGTAATGAACGACTTTAGGTTTAGATTTCGAAGACTTACGAATCCGAACCACGACATCATTCAGCCTGTTTAGGACTGTGTCTGGAAACCACTAATGAGAGGTTATTAAGGATGGTCCGATTGAACCTCTCTACCATGCCGTCCGACTGGGGATGCAATGGCGTCGTTTGAGTTTTGTCAATGCCGAGTAGTTTGCATATTTCTTTGATTACTGCCGAGGCAAAATTCCTTCCCTGATCGGAATGTAACTAAAGAGGCACTCCGAACCTGGAAATCCAATGCTGTATCATTACCTCAGCTACTGCGACAGCCTCTTGATCAGGAACAGGGTACACGTCAGGCCACTTGGTGAAGTAATCAATGACAACGAGTATGTATTTGTTGCCATCAGCAGTTCGTGGCAGAGGTACCAAGATGTCAAAGGCGATACGTTCAAAAGGCGCCCCTACGTTGTAACGTTGCAGCTTGCCTCGGCTGCGTCTCTTCGGTCCTTTCCGATCTGCACAGGCATCGCAGGATCGGCACCACTTTTGCACGTCATCCTTTGCATTATTCCAGTAAAAGCGCTCACGAACTCTCTGTAAGGTCTTCATTATTCCAAAGTGACCTGCCCTAGGGCTGTTATGTAGTTCTTTAAGGACATCAGGAATGCGGGATCTTGTAAGTATCAGCTGCCATCGGAACGTCTTCCCATCATCCGGTTCGAATTTCCGGTTTAAGACGCCGTTTCGAATGTGAAGTGAATCCCAGAGTGCCCAATAGTGTTTGGTTGTAGGACTACAGATAGAAATGTCCTGCCAGGTAGGTTTTCTGGTTGATGACTCCATTAAATCAATTATGGGTTTAATGTCGCGGTCTTCCAGCTGGTCTTTCCTGACTTCATCATCACTCCACGGTTCTCGATCAGCCGATGTTGATGTTGTAATTTGTCTTGCGACCGGAGTCAGCAGCTCGTATTTCGCTTCCACCCTGGAACAATATCGGCAGCTTTCTTGGCAAGGTCTTCTAGACAGGGCGTCGGCGTTTCCGTGTGATGATCCGTTACAATGACGGATAGTGATGTCATATTCTTGGAGTCTCTGTATCCACCTGGCTATTTGACCCTCAGGATTCTTGAAATTTAAAAGCCAGGTCAATGATGCATGATCGGTGCGGAACAGGAATTTTCTGCCGTATAGATAGTGATGGAACTGTTTTACAGCTTTAACTATGGCGAGCAACTCTTTCCTGGTGACACAATAATTCCTCTTGGAATTGCCGCCAGAGCGGACCACACACTACGGCCTATGAGGAACATTACTGAACATCTTCTGACACCAAAAATTGTTGCGTGCCTACGGATTCGTTACTAAATGAATGCACAAGTCCGATGAAAAATGAACAAAAATTTATTATCACAACAAAAATGCTTAAATTTTCTCAAATTATCACGCAGTATTACAATATCTCACAGTAGTTTTCTTTTAACTACTCAAATGTCCAATAGAACGTAATTCAAAACAGCTAAAGAACGCTAATCCGCGAATTCGCTACAATCAACAACAGTAGTTTTCTAAACAACAACAAACTAAGCAACTACTACAAACTGAGATGTTTTCCTCCTTTTATAAGATTTAAAATCACGCGCTAGAATTTTCCAGTACTTTCTCGAAATCAAAAAGAGATATTTATTTATTTAATGCACGCGCTCTTGTATTTTCAATTTTCCGGCTTAGCTTTCTTTTAATATTCGTCACGCGCTGCACTGCGCGAGAAATAAAACCATTTAATTTATAATTGAACAAACATTGGCTTTTTAAATACCAAACTCGTAACACTGCCCCCTTCCCAAGGACTGCACGTCCCGGGCAGTACAATCCCTGGACAGGAAGCTAAACTTACAACTGTGGCATAAATGCATTAATAAGCATTACATTACAATAATAAACAACATGAACAATAAATGCAATACATAAAACAAATCAAATGCTATCAAATACAAATCAAATACACATTTAAAAACAAAATGGACCATGGTCTTATACTATTTACAATTATTTATATTACGTACTATGGCCATAGTAATGAGCTAACCTGTCGTAATGAACGACTTTAGGTTTAGATTTCGAAGACTTACGAATCCGAACCACGACATCATTCAGCCTGTTTAGGACTGTGTCTGGAAACCACTAATGAGAGGTTATTAAGGATGGTCCGATTGAACCTCTCTACCATGCCGTCCGACTGGGGATGCAATGGCGTCGTTTGAGTTTTGTCAATGCCGAGTAGTTTGCATATTTCTTTGATTACTGCCGAGGCAAAATTCCTTCCCTGATCGGAATGTAACTGAAGAGGCACTCCGAACCTGGAAATCCAATGCTGTATCATTACCTCAGCTACTGCGACAGCCTCTTGATCAGGAACAGGGTACACGTCAGGCCACTTGGTGAAGTAATCAATGACAACGAGTATGTATTTTTTGCCATCAGCAGTTCGTGGCAGAGGTACCAAGATGTCAAAGGCGATACGTTCAAAAGGCGCCCCTACGTTGTAACGTTGCAGCTTGCCTCGGCTGCGTCTCTTCGGTCCTTTCCGATCTGCACAGGCATCGCAGGATCGGCACCACTTTTGCACGTCATCCTTTGCATTATTCCAGTAAAAGCGCTCACGAACTCTCTGTAAGGTCTTCATTATTCCAAAGTGACCTCCCCTAGGGCTGTTATGTAGTTCTTTAAGGACATCAGGAATGCGGGATCTTGTAAGTATCAGCTGCCATCGGAACGTCTTCCCATCATCCGGTTCGAATTTCCGGTTTAAGACGCCGTTTCGAATGTGAAGTGAATCCCAGAGTGCCCAATAGTGTTTGGTTGTAGGACTACAGATAGAAATGTCCTGCCAGGTAGGTTTTCTGGTTGATGACTCCATTAAATCAATTATGGGTTTAATGTCGCGGTCTTCCAGCTGGTCTTTCCTGACTTCATCATCACTCCACGGTTCTCGATCAGCCGATGTTGATGTTGTAATTTGTCTTGCGACCGGAGTCAGCAGCTCGTATTTCGCTTCCACCCTGGAACAATATCGGCAGCTTTCTTGGCAAGGTCTTCTAGACAGGGCGTCGGCGTTTCCGTGTGATGATCCGTTACAATGACGGATAGTGATGTCATATTCTCTGTATCCACCTGGCTATTTGACCCTCAGGATTCTTGAAATTTAAAAGCCAGGTCAATGATGCATGATCGGTGCGGAACAGGAATTTTCTGCCGTATAGATAGTGATGGAACTGTTTTACAGCTTTAACTATGGCGAGCAACTCTTTCCTGGTGACACAATAATTCCTCTTGGAATTGCCGCCAGAGCGGACCACACACTACGGCCTATGAGGAACATTACTGAACATCTTCTGACACCAAAAATTGTTGCGTGCGTACGGATTCGTTACTAAATGAATGCACAAGTCCGATGAAAAATGAACAAAAATTTATTATCACAACAAAAATGCTTAAATTTTCTCAAATTATCACGCAGTATTACAATATCTCACAGTAGTTTTCTTTTAACTACTCAAATGTCCAATAGAACGTAATTCAAAACAGCTAAAGAACGCTAATCCGCGAATTCGCTACAATCAACAACAGTAGTTTTCTAAACAACAACAAACTAAGCAACTACTACAAACTGAGATGTTTTCCTCCTTTTATAAGATTTTAAAATCACGCGCTAGAATTTTCCAGTACTTTCTCGAAATCAAAAAGAGATATTTATTTATTTAATGCACGCGCTCTTGTATTTTCAATTTTCCGGCTTAGCTTTCTTTTAATATTCGTCACGCGCTGCACTGCGCGAGAAATAAAACCATTTAATTTATAATTGAACAAACATTGGCTTTTTAAATACCAAATTCGTAACACTGCCCCATTCCCAAGGACTGCACGTCCCGGGCAGTACAATCCCTGGACAGGAAGCTAAACTTACAACTGTGGCATAAATGCATTAATAAGCATTACATTACAATAATAAACAACATGAACAATAAATGCAATACATAAAACAAATCAAATGCTATCAAATACAAATCAAATACACATTTAAAAACAAAATGGACCATTGTCTTATACTATTTACAATTATTTATATTACGTACTATGGCCATAGTAATGAGCTAACCTGTCGTAATGAACGACTTTAGGTTTAGAGTTCGAAGACTTACGAATCCGAACCACGACATCATTCAGCCTGTTTAGGACTGTGTACGGGCCATCCCAAGGTGACTGTAATTTCGGACAAAGTCCTTTCCGTCGAGTCGGATTCCACCACCACACCTTGTCCTTCGTGGAATTGATGTTCAGTAGCTCTTGTGTCGTATCGGGTCTTCTCGTGCAAAGTTGTGCATCACTTCAAACCGAGCCTGGAGATCTTGAATATATTCCTCAGACGAAGAAGGAGCATCCGGAAGGCGGCCAAACAGTAGATCACAAGGCAGACGAAGATCACGACCGAAGAGCATCTGTGATGGAGAATAGCCGGTAGTCTCGTGGACAGCACTGCGGTAAGCCAGTAAAAAGAGTGGTAATTTCTTGTCCCAGTCCTGTTGGTTTCTGGAAACCACTAATGAGAGGTTATTAAGGATGGTCCGATTGAACCTCTCTACCATGCCGTCCTACTGGGGATGCAATGGCGTCGTTTGAGTTTTGTCAATGCCGAGTAGTTTGCATAGTTCTTTGATTACTGCCGAGGCAAAATTCCTTCCCTGATCGGAATGTAACTGAAGAGGCACTCCGAACCTGGAAATCCAATGCTGTATCATTACCTCAGCTACTGCGACAGCCTCTTGATCAGGAACAGGGTACGCGTCAGGCCACTTGGTGAAGTAATCAATGACAACGAGTATGTATTTGTTGCCATCAGCAGTTCGTGGCAGAGGTACCAAGATGTCAAAGGCGATACGTTCAAAAGGCGCCCCTACGTTGTAACGTTGCAGCTTGCCTCGGCTGCGTCTCTTCGGTCCTTTCCGATCTGCACAGGCATCGCAGGATCGGCACCACTTTTGCACGTCATCCTTTGCATTATTCCAGTAAAAGCGCTCACGAACTCTCTGTAAGGTCTTCATTATTCCAAAGTGACCTCCCCTAGCGCTGTTATGTAGTTCTTTAAGGACATCAGGAATGCGGGATCTTGTAAGTATCAGCTGCCATCGGAACGTCTTCCATCATCCGGTTCGAATTTCCGGTTTAAGACGCCGTTTCGAATGTGAAGTGAATCCCAGAGTGCCCAATAGTGTTTGGTTGTAGGACTACAGATAGAAATGTCCTGCCAGGTAGGTTTTCTGGTTGATGACTCCATTAAATCAATTATGGGTTTAATGTCGCGGTCTTCCAGCTGGTCTTTCCTGACTTCATCATCACTCCACGGTTCTCGATCAGCCGATGTTGATGTTGTAATTTGTCTTGCGACCGGAGTCAGCAGCTCGTATTTCGCTTCCACCCTGGAACAATATCGGCAGCTTTCTTGGCAAGGTCTTCTAGACAGGGCGTCGGTGTTTCCGTGTGATGATCCGTTACAATGACGGATAGTGATGTCATATTCTTGGAGTCTCTGTATCCACCTGGCTATTTGACCCTCAGGATTCTTGAAATTTAAAAGCCAGGTCAATGATGCATGATCGGTGCGGAACAGGAATTTTCTGCCGTATAGATAGTGATGGAACTGTTTTACAGCTTTAACTATGGCGAGCAACTCTTTCCTGGTGACACAATAATTCCTCTTGGAATTGCCGCCAGAGCGGACCACACACTACGGCCTATGAGGAACATTACTGAACATCTTCTGACACCAAAAATTGTTGCGTGCGTACGGATTCGTTACTAAATGAATGCACAAGTCCGATGAAAAATGAACAAAAATTTATTATTATCACAACAAAAATGCTTAAATTTTCTCAAATTATCACGCAGTATTACAATATCTCACAGTAGTTTTCTTTTAACTACTCAAATGTCCAATAGAACCTAATTCAAAACAGCTAAAGAACGCTAATCCGCGAATTCGCTACAATCAACAACAGTAGTTTTCTAAACAACAACAAACTAAGCAACTACTACAAACTGAGATGTTTTCCTCCTTTTATAAGATTTTAAAATCACGCGCTAGAATTTTCCAGTACTTTCTCGAAATCAAAAAGAGATATTTATTTATTTAATGCACGCGCTCTTGTATTTTCAATTTTCCGGCTTAGCTTTCTTTTAATATTCGTCACGCGCTGCACTGCGCGAGAAATAAAACCATTTAATTTATAATTGAACAAACATTGGCTTTTTAAATACCAAATTCGTAACACTGCCCCCTCCCCAAGGACTGCACGTCCCGGGCAGTACAATCCCTGGACAGGAAGCTAAACTTACAACTGTGGCATAAATGCATTAATAAGCATTACATTACAATAATAAACAACATGAACAATAAATGCAATACATAAAACAAATCAAATGCTATCAAATACAAATCAAATACACATTTAAAAACAAAATGGACCATGGTCTTATACTATTTACAATTATTTATATTACGTACTATGGCCATAGTAATGAGCTAACCTGTCGTAATGAACGACTTTAGGTTTAGATTTCGAAGACTTACGAATCCGAACCACGACCTCATTCAGCCTGTTTAGGACTGTGTCTGGAAACCACTAATGAGAGGTTATTAAGGATGGTCCGATTGAACCTCTCTACCATGCCGTCCGACTGGGGATGCAATGGCGTCGTTTGAGTTTTGTCAATGCCGAGTAGTTTGCATATTTCTTTGATTACTGCCGAGGCAAAATTCCTTCCCTGATCGGAATGTAACTGAAGAGGCACTCCGAACCTGGAAATCCAATGCTGTATCATTACCTCAGCTACTGCGACAGCCTCTTGATCAGGAACAGGGTACACGTCAGGCCACTTGGTGAAGTAATCAATGACAACGAGTATGTATTTGTTGCCATCAGCAGTTCGTGGCAGAGGTACCAAGATGTCAAAGGCGATACGTTCAAAAGGCGCCCCTACGTTGTAACGTTGCAGCTTGCCTCGGCTGCGTCTCTTCGGTCCTTTCCGATCTGCACAGGCATCGCAGGATCGGCACCACTTTTGCACGTCATCCTTTGCATTATTCCAGTAAAAGCGCTCACGAACTCTCTGTAAGGTCTTCATTATTCCAAAGTGACCTCCCCTAGGGCTGTTATGTAGTTCTTTAAGGACATCAGGAATGCGGGATCTTGTAAGTATCAGCTGCCATCGGAACGTCTTCCCATCATCCGGTTCGAATTTCCGGTTTAAGACGCCGTTTCGAATGTGAAGTGAATCCCAGAGTGCCCAATAGTGTTTGGTTGTAGGACTACAGATAGAAATGTCCTGCCAGGTAGGTTTTCTGGTTGATGACTCCATTAAATCAATTATGGGTTTAATGTCGCGGTCTTCCAGCTGGTCTTTCCTGACTTCAGCATCACTCCACGGTTCTCGATCAGCCGATGTTGATGTTGTAATTTGTCTTGCGACCGGAGTCAGCAGCTCGTATTTCGCTTCCACCCTGGAACAATATCGGCAGCTTTCTTGGCAAGGTCTTCTAGACAGGGCGTCGGCGTTTCCGTGTGATGATCCGTTACAATGACGGATAGTGATGTCATATTCTTGGAGTCTCTGTATCCACCTGGCTATTTGACACTCAGGATTCTTGAAATTTAAAAGCCAGGTCAATGATGCATGATCGGTGCGGAACAGGAATTTTCTGCCGTATAGATAGTGATGGAACTGTTTTACAGCTTTAACTATGGCGAGCAACTCTTTCCTGGTGACACAATAATTCCTCTTGGAATTGCCGCCAGAGGGGACCACACACTACGGCCTATGAGGAACATTACTGAACATCTTCTGACACCAAAAATTGTTGCGTGCCTACGGATTCGTTACTAAATGAATGCACAAGTCCGATGAAAAATGAACAAAAATTTATTATCACAACAAAAATGCTTAAATTTTCTCAAATTATCACGCAGTATTACAATATCTCACAGTAGTTTTCTTTTAACTACTCAAATGTCCAATAGAACGTAATTCAAAACAGCTAAAGAACGCTAATCCGCGAATTCGCTACAATCAACAACAGTAGTTTTCTAAACAACAACAAACTAAGCAACTACTACAAACTGAGATGTTTTCCTCCTTTTATAAGATTTTAAAATCACGCGCTAGAATTTTCCAGTACTTTCTCGAAATCAAAAAGAGATATTTATTTATTTAATGCACGCGCTCTTGTATTTTCAATTTTCCGGCTTAGCTTTCTTTTAATATTCGTCACGCGCTGCACTGCGCGAGAAATAAAACCATTTAATTTATAATTGAACAAACATTGGCTTTTTAAATACCAAACTCGTAACACTGCCCCCTTCCCAAGGACTGCACGTCCCGGGCAGTACAATCCCTGGACAGGAAGCTAAACTTACAACTGTGGCATAAATGCATTAATAAGCATTACATTACAATAATAAACAACATGAACAATAAATGCAATACATAAAACAAATCAAATGCTATCAAATACAAATCAAATACACATTTAAAAACAAAATGGACCATTGTCTTATACTATTTACAATTATTTATATTACGTACTATGGCCATAGTAATGAGCTAACCTGTCGTAATGAACGACTTTAGGTTTAGAGTTCGAAGACTTACGAATCCGAACCACGACATCATTCAGCCTGTTTAGGACTGTGTACGGGCCATCCCAAGGTGACTGTAATTTCGGACAAAGTCCTTTCCGTCGAGTCGGATTCCACCACCACACCTTGTCCTTCGTGGAATTGATGTTCAGTAGCTCTTGTGTCGTATCGGGTCTTCTCGTGCAAAGTTGTGCATCACTTCAAACCGAGCCTGGAGATCTTGAATATATTCCTCAGACGAAGAAGGAGCATCCGGAAGGCGGCCAAACAGTAGATCACAAGGCAGACGAAGATCACGACCGAAGAGCATCTGTGATGGAGAATAGCCGGTAGTCTCGTGGACAGCACTGCGGTAAGCCAGTAAAAAGAGTGGTAATTTCTTGTCCCAGTCCTGTTGGTTTCTGGAAACCACTAATGAGAGGTTATTAAGGATGGTCCGATTGAACCTCTCTACCATGCCGTCCTACTGGGGATGCAATGGCGTCGTTTGAGTTTTGTCAATGCCGAGTAGTTTGCATAGTTCTTTGATTACTGCCGAGGCAAAATTCCTTCCCTGATCGGAATGTAACTGAAGAGGCACTCCGAACCTGGAAATCCAATGCTGTATCATTACCTCAGCTACTGCGACAGCCTCTTGATCAGGAACAGGGTACGCGTCAGGCCACTTGGTGAAGTAATCAATGACAACGAGTATGTATTTGTTGCCATCAGCAGTTCGTGGCAGAGGTACCAAGATGTCAAAGGCGATACGTTCAAAAGGCGCCCCTACGTTGTAACGTTGCAGCTTGCCTCGGCTGCGTCTCTTCGGTCCTTTCCGATCTGCACAGGCATCGCAGGATCGGCACCACTTTTGCACGTCATCCTTTGCATTATTCCAGTAAAAGCGCTCACGAACTCTCTGTAAGGTCTTCATTATTCCAAAGTGACCTCCCCTAGGGCTGTTATGTAGTTCTTTAAGGACATCAGGAATGCGGGATCTTGTAAGTATCAGCTGCCATCGGAACGTCTTCCCATCATCCGGTTCGAATTTCCGGTTTAAGACGCCGTTTCGAATGTGAAGTGAATCCCAGAGTGCCCAATAGTGTTTGGTTGTAGGACTACAGATAGAAATGTCCTGCCAGGTAGGTTTTCTGGTTGATGACTCCATTAAATCAATTATGGGTTTAATGTCGCGGTCTTCCAGCTGGTCTTTCCTGACTTCAGCATCACTCCACGGTTCTCGATCAGCCGATGTTGATGTTGTAATTTGTCTTGCGACCGGAGTCAGCAGCTCGTATTTCGCTTCCACCCTGGAACAATATCGGCAGCTTTCTTGGCAAGGTCTTCTAGACAGGGCGTCGGCGTTTCCGTGTGATGATCCGTTACAATGACGGATAGTGATGTCATATTCTTGGAGTCTCTGTATCCACCTGGCTATTTGACACTCAGGATTCTTGAAATTTAAAAGCCAGGTCAATGATGCATGATCGGTGCGGAACAGGAATTTTCTGCCGTATAGATAGTGATGGAACTGTTTTACAGCTTTAACTATGGCGAGCAACTCTTTCCTGGTGACACAATAATTCCTCTTGGAATTGCCGCCAGAGGGGACCACACACTACGGCCTATGAGGAACATTACTGAACATCTTCTGACACCAAAAATTGTTGCGTGCCTACGGATTCGTTACTAAATGAATGCACAAGTCCGATGAAAAATGAACAAAAATTTATTATCACAACAAAAATGCTTAAATTTTCTCAAATTATCACGCAGTATTACAATATCTCACAGTAGTTTTCTTTTAACTACTCAAATGTCCAATAGAACGTAATTCAAAACAGCTAAAGAACGCTAATCCGCGAATTCGCTACAATCAACAACAGTAGTTTTCTAAACAACAACAAACTAAGCAACTACTACAAACTGAGATGTTTTCCTCCTTTTATAAGATTTTAAAATCACGCGCTAGAATTTTCCAGTACTTTCTCGAAATCAAAAAGAGATATTTATTTATTTAATGCACGCGCTCTTGTATTTTCAATTTTCCGGCTTAGCTTTCTTTTAATATTCGTCACGCGCTGCACTGCGCGAGAAATAAAACCATTTAATTTATAATTGAACAAACATTGGCTTTTTAAATACCAAACTCGTAACACTGCCCCCTTCCCAAGGACTGCACGTCCCGGGCAGTACAATCCCTGGACAGGAAGCTAAACTTACAACTGTGGCATAAATGCATTAATAAGCATTACATTACAATAATAAACAACATGAACAATAAATGCAATACATAAAACAAATCAAATGCTATCAAATACAAATCAAATACACATTTAAAAACAAAATGGACCATTGTCTTATACTATTTACAATTATTTATATTACGTACTATGGCCATAGTAATGAGCTAACCTGTCGTAATGAACGACTTTAGGTTTAGAGTTCGAAGACTTACGAATCCGAACCACGACATCATTCAGCCTGTTTAGGACTGTGTACGGGCCATCCCAAGGTGACTGTAATTTCGGACAAAGTCCTTTCCGTCGAGTCGGATTCCACCACCACACCTTGTCCTTCGTGGAATTGATGTTCAGTAGCTCTTGTGTCGTATCGGGTCTTCTCGTGCAAAGTTGTGCATCACTTCAAACCGAGCCTGGAGATCTTGAATATATTCCTCAGACGAAGAAGGAGCATCCGGAAGGCGGCCAAACAGTAGATCACAAGGCAGACGAAGATCACGACCGAAGAGCATCTGTGATGGAGAATAGCCGGTAGTCTCGTGGACAGCACTGCGGTAAGCCAGTAAAAAGAGTGGTAATTTCTTGTCCCAGTCCTGTTGGTTTCTGGAAACCACTAATGAGAGGTTATTAAGGATGGTCCGATTGAACCTCTCTACCATGCCGTCCTACTGGGGATGCAATGGCGTCGTTTGAGTTTTGTCAATGCCGAGTAGTTTGCATAGTTCTTTGATTACTGCCGAGGCAAAATTCCTTCCCTGATCGGAATGTAACTGAAGAGGCACTCCGAACCTGGAAATCCAATGCTGTATCATTACCTCAGCTACTGCGACAGCCTCTTGATCAGGAACAGGGTACGCGTCAGGCCACTTGGTGAAGTAATCAATGACAACGAGTATGTATTTGTTGCCATCAGCAGTTCGTGGCAGAGGTACCAAGATGTCAAAGGCGATACGTTCAAAAGGCGCCCCTACGTTGTAACGTTGCAGCTTGCCTCGGCTGCGTCTCTTCGGTCCTTTCCGATCTGCACAGGCATCGCAGGATCGGCACCACTTTTGCACGTCATCCTTTGCATTATTCCAGTAAAAGCGCTCACGAACTCTCTGTAAAGTCTTCATTATTCCAAAGTGACCTCCCCTAGGGCTGTTATGTAGTTCTTTAAGGACATCAGGAATGCGGGATCTTGTAAGTATCAGCTGCCATCGGAACGTCTTCCCATCATCCGGTTCGAATTTCCGGTTTAAGACGCCGTTTCGAATGTGAAGTGAATCCCAGAGTGCCCAATAGTGTTTGGTTGTAGGACTACAGATAGAAATGTCCTGCCAGGTAGGTTTTCTGATTGATGACTCCATTAAATCAATTATGGGTTTAATGTCGCGGTCTTCCAGCTGGTCTTTCCTGACTTCAGCATCACTCCACGGTTCTCGATCAGCCGATGTTGATGTTGTAATTTGTCTTGCGACCGGAGTCAGCAGCTCGTATTTCGCTTCCAGCCTGGAACAATATCGGCAGCTTTCTTGGCAAGGTCTTCTAGACAGGACGTCGGCGTTTCCGTGTGATGATCCGTTACAATGACGGATAGTGATGTCATATTCTTGGAGTCTCTGTATCCACCTGGCTATTTGACCCTCAGGATTCTTGAAATTTAAAAGCCAGGTCAATGATGCATGATCGGTGCGGAACAGGAATTTTCTGCCGTATAGATAGTGATGGAACTGTTTTACAGCTTTAACTATGGCGAGCAACTCTTTCCTGGTGACACAATAATTCCTCTTGGAATTGCCGCCAGAGCGGACCACACACTACGGCCTATGAAGAACATTACTGAACATCTTCTGACACCAAAAATTGTTGCGTGCCTACGGATTCGTTACTAAATGAATGCACAAGTCCGATGAAAAATGAACAAAAATTTATTATCACAACAAAAATGCTTAAATTTTCTCAAATTATCACGCAGTATTACAATATCTCACAGTAGTTTTCTTTTAACTACTCAAATGTCCAATAGAACGTAATTCAAAACAGCTAAAGAACGCTAATCCGCGAATTCGCTACAATCAACAACAGTAGTTTTCTAAACAACAACAAACTAAGCAACTACTACAAACTGAGATGTTTTCCTCCTTTTATAAGATTTTAAAATCACGCGCTAGAATTTTCCAGTACTTTCTCGAAATCAAAAAGAGATATTTATTTATTTAATGCACGCGCTCTTGTATTTTCAATTTTCCGGCTTAGCTTTCTTTTAATATTCGTCACGCGCTGCACTGCGCGAGAAATAAAACCATTTAATTTATAATTGAACAAACATTGGCTTTTTAAATACCAAACTCGTAACACTGCCCCCTTCCCAAGGACTGCACGTCCCGGGCAGTACAATCCCTGGACAGGAAGCTAAACTTACAACTGTGGCATAAATGCATTAATAAGCATTACATTACAATAATAAACAACATGAACAATAAATGCAATACATAAAACAAATCAAATGCTATCAAATACAAATCAAATACACATTTAAAAACAAAATGGACCATTGTCTTATACTATTTACAATTATTTATATTACGTACTATGGCCATAGTAATGAGCTAACCTGTCGTAATGAACGACTTTAGGTTTAGAGTTCGAAGACTTACGAATCCGAACCACGACATCATTCAGCCTGTTTAGGACTGTGTACGGGCCATCCCAAGGTGACTGTAATTTCGGACAAAGTCCTTTCCGTCGAGTCGGATTCCACCACCACACCTTGTCCTTCGTGGAATTGATGTTCAGTAGCTCTTGTGTCGTATCGGGTCTTCTCGTGCAAAGTTGTGCATCACTTCAAACCGAGCCTGGAGATCTTGAATATATTCCTCAGACGAAGAAGGAGCATCCGGAAGGCGGCCAAACAGTAGATCACAAGGCAGACGAAGATCACGACCGAAGAGCATCTGTGATGGAGAATAGCCGGTAGTCTCGTGGACAGCACTGCGGTAAGCCAGTAAAAAGAGTGGTAATTTCTTGTCCCAGTCCTGTTGGTTTCTGGAAACCACTAATGAGAGGTTATTAAGGATGGTCCGATTGAACCTCTCTACCATGCCGTCCTACTGGGGATGCAATGGCGTCGTTTGAGTTTTGTCAATGCCGAGTAGTTTGCATAGTTCTTTGATTACTGCCGAGGCAAAATTCCTTCCCTGATCGGAATGTAACTGAAGAGGCACTCCGAACCTGGAAATCCAATGCTGTATCATTACCTCAGCTACTGCGACAGCCTCTTGATCAGGAACAGGGTACGCGTCAGGCCACTTGGTGAAGTAATCAATGACAACGAGTATGTATTTGTTGCCATCAGCAGTTCGTGGCAGAGGTACCAAGATGTCAAAGGCGATACGTTCAAAAGGCGCCCCTACGTTGTAACGTTGCAGCTTGCCTCGGCTGCGTCTCTTCGGTCCTTTCCGATCTGCACAGGCATCGCAGGATCGGCACCACTTTTGCACGTCATCCTTTGCATTATTCCAGTAAAAGCGCTCACGAACTCTCTGTAAAGTCTTCATTATTCCAAAGTGACCTCCCCTAGGGCTGTTATGTAGTTCTTTAAGGACATCAGGAATGCGGGATCTTGTAAGTATCAGCTGCCATCGGAACGTCTTCCCATCATCCGGTTCGAATTTCCGGTTTAAGACGCCGTTTCGAATGTGAAGTGAATCCCAGAGTGCCCAATAGTGTTTGGTTGTAGGACTACAGATAGAAATGTCCTGCCAGGTAGGTTTTCTGATTGATGACTCCATTAAATCAATTATGGGTTTAATGTCGCGGTCTTCCAGCTGGTCTTTCCTGACTTCAGCATCACTCCACGGTTCTCGATCAGCCGATGTTGATGTTGTAATTTGTCTTGCGACCGGAGTCAGCAGCTCGTATTTCGCTTCCAGCCTGGAACAATATCGGCAGCTTTCTTGGCAAGGTCTTCTAGACAGGACGTCGGCGTTTCCGTGTGATGATCCGTTACAATGACGGATAGTGATGTCATATTCTTGGAGTCTCTGTATCCACCTGGCTATTTGACCCTCAGGATTCTTGAAATTTAAAAGCCAGGTCAATGATGCATGATCGGTGCGGAACAGGAATTTTCTGCCGTATAGATAGTGATGGAACTGTTTTACAGCTTTAACTATGGCGAGCAACTCTTTCCTGGTGACACAATAATTCCTCTTGGAATTGCCGCCAGAGCGGACCACACACTACGGCCTATGAAGAACATTACTGAACATCTTCTGACACCAAAAATTGTTGCGTGCCTACGGATTCGTTACTAAATGAATGCACAAGTCCGATGAAAAATGAACAAAAATTTATTATCACAACAAAAATGCTTAAATTTTCTCAAATTATCACGCAGTATTACAATATCTCACAGTAGTTTTCTTTTAACTACTCAAATGTCCAATAGAACGTAATTCAAAACAGCTAAAGAACGCTAATCCGCGAATTCGCTACAATCAACAACAGTAGTTTTCTAAACAACAACAAACTAAGCAACTACTACAAACTGAGATGTTTTCCTCCTTTTATAAGATTTTAAAATCACGCGCTAGAATTTTCCAGTACTTTCTCGAAATCAAAAAGAGATATTTATTTATTTAATGCACGCGCTCTTGTATTTTCAATTTTCCGGCTTAGCTTTCTTTTAATATTCGTCACGCGCTGCACTGCGCGAGAAATAAAACCATTTAATTTATAATTGAACAAACATTGGCTTTTTAAATACCAAACTCGTAACACTGCCCCCTTCCCAAGGACTGCACGTCCCGGGCAGTACAATCCCTGGACAGGAAGCTAAACTTACAACTGTGGCATAAATGCATTAATAAGCATTACATTACAATAATAAACAACATGAACAATAAATGCAATACATAAAACAAATCAAATGCTATCAAATACAAATCAAATACACATTTAAAAACAAAATGGACCATTGTCTTATACTATTTACAATTATTTATATTACGTACTATGGCCATAGTAATGAGCTAACCTGTCGTAATGAACGACTTTAGGTTTAGAGTTCGAAGACTTACGAATCCGAACCACGACATCATTCAGCCTGTTTAGGACTGTGTACGGGCCATCCCAAGGTGACTGTAATTTCGGACAAAGTCCTTTCCGTCGAGTCGGATTCCACCACCACACCTTGTCCTTCGTGGAATTGATGTTCAGTAGCTCTTGTGTCGTATCGGGTCTTCTCGTGCAAAGTTGTGCATCACTTCAAACCGAGCCTGGAGATCTTGAATATATTCCTCAGACGAAGAAGGAGCATCCGGAAGGCGGCCAAACAGTAGATCACAAGGCAGACGAAGATCACGACCGAAGAGCATCTGTGATGGAGAATAGCCGGTAGTCTCGTGGACAGCACTGCGGTAAGCCAGTAAAAAGAGTGGTAATTTCTTGTCCCAGTCCTGTTGGTTTCTGGAAACCACTAATGAGAGGTTATTAAGGATGGTCCGATTGAACCTCTCTACCATGCCGTCCTACTGGGGATGCAATGGCGTCGTTTGAGTTTTGTCAATGCCGAGTAGTTTGCATAGTTCTTTGATTACTGCCGAGGCAAAATTCCTTCCCTGATCGGAATGTAACTGAAGAGGCACTCCGAACCTGGAAATCCAATGCTGTATCATTACCTCAGCTACTGCGACAGCCTCTTGATCAGGAACAGGGTACGCGTCAGGCCACTTGGTGAAGTAATCAATGACAACGAGTATGTATTTGTTGCCATCAGCAGTTCGTGGCAGAGGTACCAAGATGTCAAAGGCGATACGTTCAAAAGGCGCCCCTACGTTGTAACGTTGCAGCTTGCCTCGGCTGCGTCTCTTCGGTCCTTTCCGATCTGCACAGGCATCGCAGGATCGGCACCACTTTTGCACGTCATCCTTTGCATTATTCCAGTAAAAGCGCTCACGAACTCTCTGTAAAGTCTTCATTATTCCAAAGTGACCTCCCCTAGGGCTGTTATGTAGTTCTTTAAGGACATCAGGAATGCGGGATCTTGTAAGTATCAGCTGCCATCGGAACGTCTTCCCATCATCCGGTTCGAATTTCCGGTTTAAGACGCCGTTTCGAATGTGAAGTGAATCCCAGAGTGCCCAATAGTGTTTGGTTGTAGGACTACAGATAGAAATGTCCTGCCAGGTAGGTTTTCTGATTGATGACTCCATTAAATCAATTATGCGTTTAATGTCGCGGTCTTCCAGCTGGTCTTTCCTGACTTCAGCATCACTCCACGGTTCTCGATCAGCCGATGTTGATGTTGTAATTTGTCTTGCGACCGGAGTCAGCAGCTCGTATTTCGCTTCCAGCCTGGAACAATATCGGCAGCTTTCTTGGCAAGGTCTTCTAGACAGGACGTCGGCGTTTCCGTGTGATGATCCGTTACAATGACGGATAGTGATGTCATATTCTTGGAGTCTCTGTATCCACCTGGCTATTTGACCCTCAGGATTCTTGAAATTTAAAAGCCAGGTCAATGATGCATGATCGGTGCGGAACAGGAATTTTCTGCCGTATAGATAGTGATGGAACTGTTTTACAGCTTTAACTATGGCGAGCAACTCTTTCCTGGTGACACAATAATTCCTCTTGGAATTGCCGCCAGAGCGGACCACACACTACGGCCTATGAAGAACATTACTGAACATCTTCTGACACCAAAAATTGTTGCGTGCCTACGGATTCGTTACTAAATGAATGCACAAGTCCGATGAAAAATGAACAAAAATTTATTATCACAACAAAAATGCTTAAATTTTCTCAAATTATCACGCAGTATTACAATATCTCACAGTAGTTTTCTTTTAACTACTCAAATGTCCAATAGAACGTAATTCAAAACAGCTAAAGAACGCTAATCCGCGAATTCGCTACAATCAACAACAGTAGTTTTCTAAACAACAACAAACTAAGCAACTACTACAAACTGAGATGTTTTCCTCCTTTTATAAGATTTTAAAATCACGCGCTAGAATTTTCCAGTACTTTCTCGAAATCAAAAAGAGATATTTATTTATTTAATGCACGCGCTCTTGTATTTTCAATTTTCCGGCTTAGCTTTCTTTTAATATTCGTCACGCGCTGCACTGCGCGAGAAATAAAACCATTTAATTTATAATTGAACAAACATTGGCTTTTTAAATACCAAACTCGTAACACTGCCCCCTTCCCAAGGACTGCACGTCCCGGGCAGTACAATCCCTGGACAGGAAGCTAAACTTACAACTGTGGCATAAATGCATTAATAAGCATTACATTACAATAATAAACAACATGAACAATAAATGCAATACATAAAACAAATCAAATGCTATCAAATACAAATCAAATATACATTTAAAAACAAAATGGACCATGGTCTTATACTATTTACAATTATTTATATTACGTACTATGGCCATAGTAATGAGCTAACCTGTCGTAATGAACGACTTTAGGTTTAGATTTCGAAGACTTACGAATCCGAACCACGACATCATTCAGCCTGTTTAGGACTGTGTCTGGAAACCACTAATGAGAGGTTATTAAGGATGGTCCGATTGAACCTCTCTACCATGCCGTCCGACTGGGGATGCAATGGCGTCGTTTGAGTTTTGTCAATGCCGAGTAGTTTGCATATTTCTTTGATTACTGCCGAGGCAAAATTCCTTCCCTGATCGGAATGTAACTGAAGAGGCACTCCGAACCTGGAAATCCAATGCTGTATCATTACCTCAGCTACTGCGACAGCCTCTTGATCAGGAACAGGGTACACGTCAGGCCACTTGGTGAAGTAATCAATGACAACGAGTATGTATTTGTTGCCATCAGCAGTTCGTGGCAGAGGTACCAAGATGTCAAAGGCGATACGTTCAAAAGGCGCCCCTACGTTGTAACGTTGCAGCTTGCCTCGGCTGCGTCTCTTCGGTCCTTTCCGATCTGCACAGGCATCGCAGGATCGGCACCACTTTTGCACGTCATCCTTTGCATTATTCCAGTAAAAGCGCTCACGAACTCTCTGTAAGGTCTTCATTATTCCAAAGTGACCTCCCCTAGGGCTGTTATGTAGTTCTTTAAGGACATCAGGAATGCGGGATCTTGTAAGTATCAGCTGCCATCGGAACGTCTTCCCATCATCCGGTTCGAATTTCCGGTTTAAGACGCCGTTTCGAATGTGAAGTGAATCCCAGAGTGCCCAATAGTGTTTGGTTGTAGGACTACAGATAGAAATGTCCTGCCAGGTAGGTTTTCTGGTTGATGACTCCATTAAATCAATTATGGGTTTAATGTCGCGGTCTTCCAGCTGGTCTTTCCTGACTTCAGCATCACTCCACGGTTCTCGATCAGCCGATGTTGATGTTGTAATTTGTCTTGCGACCGGAGTCAGCAGCTCGTATTTCGCTTCCACCCTGGAACAATATCGGCAGCTTTCTTGGCAAGGTCTTCTAGACAGGGCGTCGGCGTTTCCGTGTGATGATCCGTTACAATGACGGATAGTGATGTCATATTCTTGGAGTCTCTGTATCCACCTGGCTATTTGACCCTCAGGATTCTTGAAATTTAAAAGCCAGGTCAATGATGCATGATCGGTGCGGAACAGGAATTTTCTGCCGTATAGATAGTGATGGAACTGTTTTACAGCTTTAACTATGGCGAGCAACTCTTTCCTGGTGACACAATAATTCCTCTTGGAATTGCCGCCAGAGGGGACCACACACTACGGCCTATGAGGAACATTACTGAACATCTTCTGACACCAAAAATTGTTGCGTGCCTACGGATTCGTTACTAAATGAATGCACAAGTCCGATGAAAAATGAACAAAAATTTATTATCACAACAAAAATGCTTAAATTTTCTCAAATTATCACGCAGTATTACAATATCTCACAGTAGTTTTCTTTTAACTACTCAAATGTCCAATAGAACGTAATTCAAAACAGCTAAAGAACGCTAATCCGCGAATTCGCTACAATCAACAACAGTAGTTTTCTAAACAACAACAAACTAAGCAACTACTACAAACTGAGATGTTTTCCTCCTTTTATAAGATTTTAAAATCACGCGCTAGAATTTTCCAGTACTTTCTCGAAATCAAAAAGAGATATTTATTTATTTAATGCACGCGCTCTTGTATTTTCAATTTTCCGGCTTAGCTTTCTTTTAATATTCGTCACGCGCTGCACTGCGCGAGAAATAAAACCATTTAATTTATAATTGAACAAACATTGGCTTTTTAAATACCAAACTCGTAACACTGCCCCCTTCCCAAGGACTGCACGTCCCGGGCAGTACAATCCCTGGACAGGAAGCTAAACTTACAACTGTGGCATAAATGCATTAATAAGCATTACATTACAATAATAAACAACATGAACAATAAATGCAATACATAAAACAAATCAAATGCTATCAAATACAAATCAAATACACATTTAAAAACAAAATGGACCATGGTCTTATACTATTTACAATTATTTATATTACGTACTATGGCCATAGTAATGAGCTAACCTGTCGTAATGAACGACTTTAGGTTTAGAGTTCGAAGACTTACGAATCCGAACCACGACATCATTCAGCCTGTTTAGGACTGTGTACGGGCCATCCCAAGGTGACTGTAATTTCGGACAAAGTCCTTTCCGTCGAGTCGGATTCCACCACCACACCTTGTCCTTCGTGGAATTGATGTTCAGTAGCTCTTGTGTCGTATCGGGTCTTCTCGTGCAAAGTTGTGCATCACTTCAAACCGAGCCTGGAGATCTTGAATATATTCCTCGACGAAGAAGGAGCATCCGGAAGGCGGCCAAACAGTAGATCACAAGGCAGACGAAGATCACGACCGAAGAGCATCTGTGATGGAGAATAGCCGGTAGTCTCGTGGACAGCACTGCGGTAAGCCAGTAAAAAGAGTGGTAATTTCTTGTCCCAGTCCTGTTGGTTTCTGGAAACCACTAATGAGAGGTTATTAAGGATGGTCCGATTGAACCTCTCTACCATGCCGTCCTACTGGGGATGCAATGGCGTCGTTTGAGTTTTGTCAATGCCGAGTAGTTTGCATAGTTCTTTGATTACTGCCGAGGCAAAATTCCTTCCCTGATCGGAATGTAACTGAAGAGGCACTCCGAACCTGGAAATCCAATGCTGTATCATTACCTCAGCTACTGCGACAGCCTCTTGATCAGGAACAGGGTACGCGTCAGGCCACTTGGTGAAGTAATCAATGACAACGAGTATGTATTTGTTGCCATCAGCAGTTCGTGGCAGAGGTACCAAGATGTCAAAGGCGATACGTTCAAAAGGCGCCCCTACGTTGTAACGTTGCAGCTTGCCTCGGCTGCGTCTCTTCGGTCCTTTCCGATCTGCACAGGCATCGCAGGATCGGCACCACTTTTGCACGTCATCCTTTGCATTATTCCAGTAAAAGCGCTCACGAACTCTCTGTAAGGTCTTCATTATTCCAAAGTGACCTCCCCTAGCGCTGTTATGTAGTTCTTTAAGGACATCAGGAATGCGGGATCTTGTAAGTATCAGCTGCCATCGGAACGTCTTCCCATCATCCGGTTCGAATTTCCGGTTTAAGACGCCGTTTCGAATGTGAAGTGAATCCCAGAGTGCCCAATAGTGTTTGGTTGTAGGACTACAGATAGAAATGTCCTGCCAGGTAGGTTTTCTGATTGATGACTCCATTAAATCAATTATGGGTTTAATGTCGCGGTCTTCCAGCTGGTCTTTCCTGACTTCAGCATCACTCCACGGTTCTCGATCAGCCGATGTTGATGTTGTAATTTGTCTTGCGACCGGAGTCAGCAGCTCGTATTTCGCTTCCAGCCTGGAACAATATCGGCAGCTTTCTTGGCAAGGTCTTCTAGACAGGACGTCGGCGTTTCCGTGTGATGATCCGTTACAATGACGGATAGTGATGTCATATTCTTGGAGTCTCTGTATCCACCTGGCTATTTGACCCTCAGGATTCTTGAAATTTAAAAGCCAGGTCAATGATGCATGATCGGTGCGGAACAGGAATTTTCTGCCGTATAGATAGTGATGGAACTGTTTTACAGCTTTAACTATGGCGAGCAACTCTTTCCTGGTGACACAATAATTCCTCTTGGAATTGCCGCCAGAGCGGACCACACACTACGGCCTATGAAGAACATTACTGAACATCTTCTGACACCAAAAATTGTTGCGTGCCTACGGATTCGTTACTAAATGAATGCACAAGTCCGATGAAAAATGAACAAAAATTTATTATCACAACAAAAATGCTTAAATTTTCTCAAATTATCACGCAGTATTACAATATCTCACAGTAGTTTTCTTTTAACTACTCAAATGTCCAATAGAACGTAATTCAAAACAGCTAAAGAACGCTAATCCGCGAATTCGCTACAATCAACAACAGTAGTTTTCTAAACAACAACAAACTAAGCAACTACTACAAACTGAGATGTTTTCCTCCTTTTATAAGATTTTAAAATCACGCGCTAGAATTTTCCAGTACTTTCTCGAAATCAAAAAGAGATATTTATTTATTTAATGCACGCGCTCTTGTATTTTCAATTTTCCGGCTTAGCTTTCTTTTAATATTCGTCACGCGCTGCACTGCGCGAGAAATAAAACCATTTAATTTATAATTGAACAAACATTGGCTTTTTAAATACCAAACTCGTAACACTGCCCCCTTCCCAAGGACTGCACGTCCCGGGCAGTACAATCCCTGGACAGGAAGCTAAACTTACAACTGTGGCATAAATGCATTAATAAGCATTACATTACAATAATAAACAACATGAACAATAAATGCAATACATAAAACAAATCAAATGCTATCAAATACAAATCAAATACACATTTAAAAACAAAATGGACCATTGTCTTATACTATTTACAATTATTTATATTACGTACTATGGCCATAGTAATGAGCTAACCTGTCGTAATGAACGACTTTAGGTTTAGAGTTCGAAGACTTACGAATCCGAACCACGACATCATTCAGCCTGTTTAGGACTGTGTACGGGCCATCCCAAGGTGACTGTAATTTCGGACAAAGTCCTTTCCGTCGAGTCGGATTCCACCACCACACCTTGTCCTTCGTGGAATTGATGTTCAGTAGCTCTTGTGTCGTATCGGGTCTTCTCGTGCAAAGTTGTGCATCACTTCAAACCGAGCCTGGAGATCTTGAATATATTCCTCAGACGAAGAAGGAGCATCCGGAAGGCGGCCAAACAGTAGATCACAAGGCAGACGAAGATCACGACCGAAGAGCATCTGTGATGGAGAATAGCCGGTAGTCTCGTGGACAGCACTGCGGTAAGCCAGTAAAAAGAGTGGTAATTTCTTGTCCCAGTCCTGTTGGTTTCTGGAAACCACTAATGAGAGGTTATTAAGGATGGTCCGATTGAACCTCTCTACCATGCCGTCCTACTGGGGATGCAATGGCGTCGTTTGAGTTTTGTCAATGCCGAGTAGTTTGCATAGTTCTTTGATTACTGCCGAGGCAAAATTCCTTCCCTGATCGGAATGTAACTGAAGAGGCACTCCGAACCTGGAAATCCAATGCTGTATCATTACCTCAGCTACTGCGACAGCCTCTTGATCAGGAACAGGGTACGCGTCAGGCCACTTGGTGAAGTAATCAATGACAACGAGTATGTATTTGTTGCCATCAGCAGTTCGTGGCAGAGGTACCAAGATGTCAAAGGCGATACGTTCAAAAGGCGCCCCTACGTTGTAACGTTGCAGCTTGCCTCGGCTGCGTCTCTTCGGTCCTTTCCGATCTGCACAGGCATCGCAGGATCGGCACCACTTTTGCACGTCATCCTTTGCATTATTCCAGTAAAAGCGCTCACGAACTCTCTGTAAAGTCTTCATTATTCCAAAGTGACCTCCCCTAGGGCTGTTATGTAGTTCTTTAAGGACATCAGGAATGCGGGATCTTGTAAGTATCAGCTGCCATCGGAACGTCTTCCCATCATCCGGTTCGAATTTCCGGTTTAAGACGCCGTTTCGAATGTGAAGTGAATCCCAGAGTGCCCAATAGTGTTTGGTTGTAGGACTACAGATAGAAATGTCCTGCCAGGTAGGTTTTCTGATTGATGACTCCATTAAATCAATTATGCGTTTAATGTCGCGGTCTTCCAGCTGGTCTTTCCTGACTTCAGCATCACTCCACGGTTCTCGATCAGCCGATGTTGATGTTGTAATTTGTCTTGCGACCGGAGTCAGCAGCTCGTATTTCGCTTCCAGCCTGGAACAATATCGGCAGCTTTCTTGGCAAGGTCTTCTAGACAGGACGTCGGCGTTTCCGTGTGATGATCCGTTACAATGACGGATAGTGATGTCATATTCTTGGAGTCTCTGTATCCACCTGGCTATTTGACCCTCAGGATTCTTGAAATTTAAAAGCCAGGTCAATGATGCATGATCGGTGCGGAACAGGAATTTTCTGCCGTATAGATAGTGATGGAACTGTTTTACAGCTTTAACTATGGCGAGCAACTCTTTCCTGGTGACACAATAATTCCTCTTGGAATTGCCGCCAGAGCGGACCACACACTACGGCCTATGAAGAACATTACTGAACATCTTCTGACACCAAAAATTGTTGCGTGCCTACGGATTCGTTACTAAATGAATGCACAAGTCCGATGAAAAATGAACAAAAATTTATTATCACAACAAAAATGCTTAAATTTTCTCAAATTATCACGCAGTATTACAATATCTCACAGTAGTTTTCTTTTAACTACTCAAATGTCCAATAGAACGTAATTCAAAACAGCTAAAGAACGCTAATCCGCGAATTCGCTACAATCAACAACAGTAGTTTTCTAAACAACAACAAACTAAGCAACTACTACAAACTGAGATGTTTTCCTCCTTTTATAAGATTTTAAAATCACGCGCTAGAATTTTCCAGTACTTTCTCGAAATCAAAAAGAGATATTTATTTATTTAATGCACGCGCTCTTGTATTTTCAATTTTCCGGCTTAGCTTTCTTTTAATATTCGTCACGCGCTGCACTGCGCGAGAAATAAAACCATTTAATTTATAATTGAACAAACATTGGCTTTTTAAATACCAAACTCGTAACACTGCCCCCTTCCCAAGGACTGCACGTCCCGGGCAGTACAATCCCTGGACAGGAAGCTAAACTTACAACTGTGGCATAAATGCATTAATAAGCATTACATTACAATAATAAACAACATGAACAATAAATGCAATACATAAAACAAATCAAATGCTATCAAATACAAATCAAATATACATTTAAAAACAAAATGGACCATGGTCTTATACTATTTACAATTATTTATATTACGTACTATGGCCATAGTAATGAGCTAACCTGTCGTAATGAACGACTTTAGGTTTAGATTTCGAAGACTTACGAATCCGAACCACGACATCATTCAGCCTGTTTAGGACTGTGTCTGGAAACCACTAATGAGAGGTTATTAAGGATGGTCCGATTGAACCTCTCTACCATGCCGTCCGACTGGGGATGCAATGGCGTCGTTTGAGTTTTGTCAATGCCGAGTAGTTTGCATATTTCTTTGATTACTGCCGAGGCAAAATTCCTTCCCTGATCGGAATGTAACTGAAGAGGCACTCCGAACCTGGAAATCCAATGCTGTATCATTACCTCAGCTACTGCGACAGCCTCTTGATCAGGAACAGGGTACACGTCAGGCCACTTGGTGAAGTAATCAATGACAACGAGTATGTATTTGTTGCCATCAGCAGTTCGTGGCAGAGGTACCAAGATGTCAAAGGCGATACGTTCAAAAGGCGCCCCTACGTTGTAACGTTGCAGCTTGCCTCGGCTGCGTCTCTTCGGTCCTTTCCGATCTGCACAGGCATCGCAGGATCGGCACCACTTTTGCACGTCATCCTTTGCATTATTCCAGTAAAAGCGCTCACGAACTCTCTGTAAGGTCTTCATTATTCCAAAGTGACCTCCCCTAGGGCTGTTATGTAGTTCTTTAAGGACATCAGGAATGCGGGATCTTGTAAGTATCAGCTGCCATCGGAACGTCTTCCCATCATCCGGTTCGAATTTCCGGTTTAAGACGCCGTTTCGAATGTGAAGTGAATCCCAGAGTGCCCAATAGTGTTTGGTTGTAGGACTACAGATAGAAATGTCCTGCCAGGTAGGTTTTCTGGTTGATGACTCCATTAAATCAATTATGGGTTTAATGTCGCGGTCTTCCAGCTGGTCTTTCCTGACTTCAGCATCACTCCACGGTTCTCGATCAGCCGATGTTGATGTTGTAATTTGTCTTGCGACCGGAGTCAGCAGCTCGTATTTCGCTTCCACCCTGGAACAATATCGGCAGCTTTCTTGGCAAGGTCTTCTAGACAGGGCGTCGGCGTTTCCGTGTGATGATCCGTTACAATGACGGATAGTGATGTCATATTCTTGGAGTCTCTGTATCCACCTGGCTATTTGACCCTCAGGATTCTTGAAATTTAAAAGCCAGGTCAATGATGCATGATCGGTGCGGAACAGGAATTTTCTGCCGTATAGATAGTGATGGAACTGTTTTACAGCTTTAACTATGGCGAGCAACTCTTTCCTGGTGACACAATAATTCCTCTTGGAATTGCCGCCAGAGGGGACCACACACTACGGCCTATGAGGAACATTACTGAACATCTTCTGACACCAAAAATTGTTGCGTGCCTACGGATTCGTTACTAAATGAATGCACAAGTCCGATGAAAAATGAACAAAAATTTATTATCACAACAAAAATGCTTAAATTTTCTCAAATTATCACGCAGTATTACAATATCTCACAGTAGTTTTCTTTTAACTACTCAAATGTCCAATAGAACGTAATTCAAAACAGCTAAAGAACGCTAATCCGCGAATTCGCTACAATCAACAACAGTAGTTTTCTAAACAACAACAAACTAAGCAACTACTACAAACTGAGATGTTTTCCTCCTTTTATAAGATTTTAAAATCACGCGCTAGAATTTTCCAGTACTTTCTCGAAATCAAAAAGAGATATTTATTTATTTAATGCACGCGCTCTTGTATTTTCAATTTTCCGGCTTAGCTTTCTTTTAATATTCGTCACGCGCTGCACTGCGCGAGAAATAAAACCATTTAATTTATAATTGAACAAACATTGGCTTTTTAAATACCAAACTCGTAACACTGCCCCCTTCCCAAGGACTGCACGTCCCGGGCAGTACAATCCCTGGACAGGAAGCTAAACTTACAACTGTGGCATAAATGCATTAATAAGCATTACATTACAATAATAAACAACATGAACAATAAATGCAATACATAAAACAAATCAAATGCTATCAAATACAAATCAAATACACATTTAAAAACAAAATGGACCATGGTCTTATACTATTTACAATTATTTATATTACGTACTATGGCCATAGTAATGAGCTAACCTGTCGTAATGAACGACTTTAGGTTTAGAGTTCGAAGACTTACGAATCCGAACCACGACATCATTCAGCCTGTTTAGGACTGTGTACGGGCCATCCCAAGGTGACTGTAATTTCGGACAAAGTCCTTTCCGTCGAGTCGGATTCCACCACCACACCTTGTCCTTCGTGGAATTGATGTTCAGTAGCTCTTGTGTCGTATCGGGTCTTCTCGTGCAAAGTTGTGCATCACTTCAAACCGAGCCTGGAGATCTTGAATATATTCCTCGACGAAGAAGGAGCATCCGGAAGGCGGCCAAACAGTAGATCACAAGGCAGACGAAGATCACGACCGAAGAGCATCTGTGATGGAGAATAGCCGGTAGTCTCGTGGACAGCACTGCGGTAAGCCAGTAAAAAGAGTGGTAATTTCTTGTCCCAGTCCTGTTGGTTTCTGGAAACCACTAATGAGAGGTTATTAAGGATGGTCCGATTGAACCTCTCTACCATGCCGTCCTACTGGGGATGCAATGGCGTCGTTTGAGTTTTGTCAATGCCGAGTAGTTTGCATAGTTCTTTGATTACTGCCGAGGCAAAATTCCTTCCCTGATCGGAATGTAACTGAAGAGGCACTCCGAACCTGGAAATCCAATGCTGTATCATTACCTCAGCTACTGCGACAGCCTCTTGATCAGGAACAGGGTACGCGTCAGGCCACTTGGTGAAGTAATCAATGACAACGAGTATGTATTTGTTGCCATCAGCAGTTCGTGGCAGAGGTACCAAGATGTCAAAGGCGATACGTTCAAAAGGCGCCCCTACGTTGTAACGTTGCAGCTTGCCTCGGCTGCGTCTCTTCGGTCCTTTCCGATCTGCACAGGCATCGCAGGATCGGCACCACTTTTGCACGTCATCCTTTGCATTATTCCAGTAAAAGCGCTCACGAACTCTCTGTAAGGTCTTCATTATTCCAAAGTGACCTCCCCTAGCGCTGTTATGTAGTTCTTTAAGGACATCAGGAATGCGGGATCTTGTAAGTATCAGCTGCCATCGGAACGTCTTCCCATCATCCGGTTCGAATTTCCGGTTTAAGACGCCGTTTCGAATGTGAAGTGAATCCCAGAGTGCCCAATAGTGTTTGGTTGTAGGACTACAGATAGAAATGTCCTGCCAGGTAGGTTTTCTGGTTGATGACTCCATTAAATCAATTATGGGTTTAATGTCGCGGTCTTCCAGCTGGTCTTTCCTGACTTCATCATCACTCCACGGTTCTCGATCAGCCGATGTTGATGTTGTAATTTGTCTTGCGACCGGAGTCAGCAGCTCGTATTTCGCTTCCACCCTGGAACAATATCGGCAGCTTTCTTGGCAAGGTCTTCTAGACAGGGCGTCGGCGTTTCCGTGTGATGATCCGTTACAATGACGGATAGTGATGTCATATTCTTGGAGTCTCTGTATCCACCTGGCTATTTGACCCTCAGGATTCTTGAAATTTAAAAGCCAGGTCAATGATGCATGATCGGTGCGGAACAGGAATTTTCTGCCGTATAGATAGTGATGGAACTGTTTTACAGCTTTAACTATGGCGAGCAACTCTTTCCTGGTGACACAATAATTCCTCTTGGAATTGCCGCCAGAGGGGACCACACACTATGGCCTATGAGGAACATTACTGAACATCTTCTGACACCAAAAATTGTTGCGTGCCTACGGATTCGTTACTAAATGAATGCACAAGTCCGATGAAAAATGAACGAAAATTTATTATCACAACAAAAATGCTTAAATTTTCTCAAATTATCACGCAGTATTACAATATCTCACAGTAGTTTTCTTTTAACTACTCAAATGTCCAATAGAACGTAATTCAAAACAGCTAAAGAACGCTAATCCGCGAATTCGCTACAATCAACAACAGTAGTTTTCTAAACAACAACAAACTAAGCAACTACTACAAACTGAGATGTTTTCCTCCTTTTATAAGATTTTAAAATCACGCGCTAGAATTTTCCAGTACTTTCTCGAGTGAGTGAGTGAGTGAGTGATTATGGCGCAAAAACCAGACATGATTATGACTCGCCAAACAAAAGATGAGATGATTATAATTGATGACATTCAAATTCAATAAATAAAAACAAGTAGATAAATGTACCAAATCCAGAGGATGAAGTCATATAAAAACAAGTTAAAAGCACATATTAACATTCAAGACACAGTCTTCAAAACAAATTACATTTGGTAATAAAAGCCAATCTCTTTTAAATAATAAAATAAATTAGAATTGACCTCTCTTCCGATTAAACGGTCGAGAGGTAAGTCACAGCTATTAAAATATTTCTGGCGAAGACTATTAAAACATTGACACTCAATTAAAATATGACGAACAGATAAACAAACATTACAATTAAAACAAACAGGCTCATTTTCAGCTTTAAGAAGATAGCTATGTGTGACTCTGGTATGACCAATTCTGAGTCGAGTCAAAAGAACGTCCTCTTTACGATTTCCAGCAAAATCCCAATGCTCAATTCTAGGTTTGATGTTTCTCAACTTGTTGTGATGCTGAACATCCCAAATTTGCTGCCATTTTTTTCGTATCTTTCCCTTGATGACACAGCAGATGTCTCTAAAAGGGATAAGGCGACTGGACAGTTCGACAGCAGATTTTGCCGCGATGTCTGCAAGCTCGTTTCCCTTTATTCCCGTATGCCCGGGAACCCAGCAGTACAGGATTTCATATCCTCGTATCATTAAATTTCTATGAATTTTGAGAACATCCACTACCACAGGATTCTGAGCGTTGGGAAAAGCTTCCAAGGATTTAAGAGCACTATACGAGTCTGTGTAAACTATGAACTTTTTGTGGCAGAGCTTTGCGATGTACAAAAGAGCATAATATATTGCAGTTAGTTCAGATGTTAGGACAGAGAAAGCATGGTGCAGGCATCTGCCCTCTATGTAATTTTCAAATACAAAAGCCATCCCGACATGATCATTTGACTTTGATCCATCTGTGTATATCGGATAATAACTGCTATATTTGTGCCTGTGCTCAGCGAAAAGTTGTCTGTAAACGATCTCGTTAGTGCTCGCCTTTACGTGATGTTTAAAAACATCAAGAAGCTGGATCCGTGAATTTTCCCAAGGTGGAATTTCAAAATTCTGTACTGCTTGGGGGTGCATATCAGAGAGGGAGAGTTCCTCAATTACAGGGCGAACTCTTAAAGAGAAAGTAGGAACACAGGATGGACGTGTTTCAAATAATGTGTTACATTCATTATCAAGTAAGCACAGCTTATTAGGATGTTCAGGTTGAGATAGAGTATTAAAATATTGCAAAAGGGACAATTGCTCACGCCTCAGATGAAGTGATGGTTCGTTACAGTCAACATATAGGCTCTGCACAGGAGAAGTCCTGAAAGCTCCTGAACAAATCCGCAGACCTTGATGGTGAACAGGATCCAGTTTTAACAAAACAGATGAGCGAGCGGATCCATAAACAACTGAGCCATAGTCCAGTTTAGAGCGGATAAGCGCTCTGTAAATGCGAAGCATGGAGCAACGCTCTGCACCCCAGGAGGTGTTCGCCAACACTTTTAAAATATTTAGTGTTTTTAGACACTTCTTTCTCAGGTTTAAAACATGAGAAAGGAAAGTCAATTTTCGGTCGAACGTCACTCCTAAAAATTTTACTTCAGGCGCAACTGGAATAATTGTACCATTCAAGTATAACTCAGGTTCAGGATGGAGACCTCGCTTCCTACAAAAGTGCACGCAGACAGTTTTCTGTTTCGAAAATGTAAATCCCTGTTTGTCTGACCATTCTTGGATCTTAATCAGAGCCATCTGCAGTTGCCTCTCTACATATCTCATGTCTGCTCCTCGACAGCTAATCTGCAGATCATCAACATATAGAGATCCCAAGATGTTGGGAGGAAGTTCTTTTAGTACAGAATTTATTTTTAAACTAAACAGGGTTACACTGAGCACACAGCCTTGAGGCACACCCTCTTCCTGTTCAAAAACATCCGAAAAAACAGAGCCAATTCTTACTTGAAAAGTTCTAGTGTTCAAGAAATTTTGAATGAAAATTGGTAGGTTGCCGCGCAAGCCACTCTCGTGAAGATCCCGGAGTATACCGTATCTCCATGCCTTATCATAAGCTTTTTCAATGTCGAAGAATATCGAGACAAGGTGGCTTCTTCTTACAAATGCTTTTCGAATAGATGTCTCTAAGAGGAGCATGTTATCTACAGTTGTTCTTCCCTTTCGAAAACCACTCTGATAAGGCGATATAATATCATTCTTTTCCAAGAAGTAGACTAGGCGGCTGTTTACCATCTTTTCAAACAGTTTGCAAACACAGCTGGTAAGGGCAATTGGCCGATAGTTCGAGGGATTCCTCGGGTCTTTCCCTGGCTTCGCAATAGGAATGACAATAGCTCTCCTCCATGCACTGGGAAATGTACGCTCCTTCCACACTCTATTGTAAAGTGTGAGAAGGGCACTCAGTGACTTACAGGACAGATGCTTTAGCATTTCATAATACACGCCATCCAGACCCGGACAAGACCTATGTGTCTGCAACAAAGCTCTCTTTAGTTCAACCATAGTAAAGTCTCTATTGTACGGCTCAAAGTTGGAAGAGTTGAAAGCGATGGGATTTTTCTCAGAGCGTTGCTTGATAGAAAGAAATGCAGGTGAGTAATTTCGCCTGGAAGAAACGGCAGCAAATGTCTCACCAATTGTATTTGCAATTTCTTCTATGGAGCTAATCACTCGGCCATCTTTTTCCAGAAAGGAAAGTGAGTGGTCATTGTACATTCCGCATGCTTTTCGAACTCTTTCCCAAACCCGCTTACTAGGCGTAGAGGATGTTATTGAGGACACATATGAAATCCAGGAATCCCTCTGGCTCTGCCTTCTTACTTTTCGTGCATTTGCTTTGGCTCTTTTAAAGGCTATGAGGTTTCGCAGAGTAGGATATCTACGAAAAATACCCCATGCTTTTTTCTGTTTTTTCAGTGCTTCATGACAGTCGCGATTCCACCATGGTTTTGAATATTTTAGTAGTTTTCCTGATGTTCTAGGAATCGAAAGCATAGCTGCCTGAATAATAGTATTAGTAACAGCTTCAACAGCGTCATCGATATGCGCATCTTCTACCATTTCATCTGTGAGCTCTGCAATGGAAGAGAAGAGTTCCCAGTCTGCCCTGTCCAGTATGAATCGAGGGGATCTCGACATGGGGTTTGCTCCTCTTCGTGCAAGAGACACAAGAATGGGATAATGATCACTGTTGTAAAGATCTTTACCCACATTAAAAGTGCAAAAAGGCAACAGAGATGGTGAACAGATGGCAAGGTCGAGAGCATGGAATGTTTTTGAAGGCTCATGGAAGTAAGTATCTTGCCCATTATTGAGGAGACAAAGGCTATGATCTTCGATCATCTGCTCAATTTGTCTTCCTCGGCAATTAGTATCCTTACTACCCCAGAGCGGACTATGGCCGTTAAAATCTCCTATTATGATGAAAGGCTCAGGCAGCTGCTCTAAAAGACTATTTAAATCTTGCTGATCAATATGCTCATTTGGAGGCAAATACAGAGAAACGACTGTAACAACAAAATCAAAATTTGTTTGAGTAGCGACAACTTGGAGGGATGTCGTCAAAGAAAGCACATTTGAGGGATAATCCAGTGAGGTGAGGAGACCTACACCTCCACTGGCACGCTCACCTGCAAGGTTATCTTTCCTGACGAAGGAAAACCTCCGAAGTTTTGCCTGTTGTTCTGGTTTTAGATTTGTTTCCTGTACTGCGAAGCATACAGGATGATAAGCATTAATTATGGCTTTGATGTCGAGCAAATTTCGGTGGAAACCGCGACAGTTCCATGAGACGAGGGTGGCCATTATGTCTGGTTTTTGTTCTTTCTGTGTTCTTGTTTGGTTTTTCGTGGAAGTAGATGCCTGGGAAATTCTAGACCCTCCTCTACTTCCATAGTGTCTGAATCCGCAGATTCAGAAATCATTTCGTCAAAAGAGCTATTGCTGGGACTTATATTTTTATTAATTATTTTGTGACTTTCAATTTTAGGTTTACTTTGAATGACTGTTTCTTTTTTTTGTATTAAATGAGTTGCATTTTCCGTTTTCTTGGTGGATGTGGTTGGTTGGGTTTTATTTGGTTTAGTCTGCGTGCCTATTGATGTTTGGGTGGCAATGCTACGTGTTGTTTTAACTGCACTGGCATAAGATTTGTTTGATTGGAGCTGTGTGCTTTGAACTAGTTTTCTGGCTTCAGCATACGAGATGTTCCTGGTAACTTTAAGAGTCTGTACTTCTTTTTCGGATTTCCATTTTGGGCAGAGGCGTGAAAATGCTGGGTGCTGACCCTTGCAATTTATACACGAAGGCGCAGCGGTACAATTTTCCGAATCGTGGCCAATCTGTGAGCATCGGGCGCATGTGAGGCTGCCACGACAAGACGTCTTAGAATGGCCGAAACGCTGGCATTGGAAGCATCGCATAGGGTTGGGAATATAAGGTCTTACAGGACAATTTAAATATCCGGCCTTAATATTCTTAGGCAGATCAGGCGTGTTGAAGGTAAGGATCACGTGTTTCGTATCGATCAACTTACCTTCCTTACGCATCTTGATCCGCCTAGCACCGCAGACATTTTGGTCGGATAGCTCGGAAGCGATCTCTTCTTCAGGAACGTACAGAAGGTCGAATTCCGATATTACGCCACGACAATAATTCAGTGTCTTATGTGCTGTTACAGTGACATTCGCTTGCCCAAGTTTAGTAATCTGAAGTAAAGAAGCAGACTGGGTGGCTGAGTTTGTATCAATAAGCAAGTCTCCGGAGCGGAGACGCTTTATGTTTCTCGGCTCACCAATACAAGACTGGATGTATTTATTTATTACGAAAGGAGACATCTTATGCATTTCGCCAGAAGGACTAGAGATGACTAGGAAACGGGGACTATTGTGATGATTTTTTTTATTTGCATCTGTCCGTAATTTTTTTGCAGAATTTTCAGAACTAGGTTGAGTGACTGGTTTAGTAGTAGACTTTTCAGAACTAGGTTGAATGATTGGTTTATTAGTAGGTGGTTCAGAGCTAGGTTGAGTGACTGGTTTAGTAGTAGACGTTTCAGAACTAGGTTGAGAGACTGGAGTGACTTCGAAGTCTTTGATCAGAAAAATTTGGGAATTAGCCATATTGAAATAAGAAAAGATTCGGGTCCGACGGCCCCGCCCACCACGGAGCCCAACAAGGGAACACAGATTCCTGTGTTAGGGCTAGCCGGACCTATACGCAAACTGAAGCCCCACAGTCGGCTTTCCCGAAAGCAGGTACTCCCGAGAGCTTGACCCCAAGCCACTGACACAAGGACTAGTGACCAGCCGATTGACACCCGTGAGGACGACTAAGGTGCCTGCCGTTTAGCTGAAGCAGAGGCCAAAGTAGTGTGTTGGGGACAGTACCTCGCCCCTCAACTACCAGGACCCTCCTTTCCAGCGACACGGGTCTCCACGCACGGCAAACACGTGGGCAGTTTTCTCGCCACTCGAAGACTAGAGACAAGGGCTGTTCCAGTCTCTCGTGACGAGCCCCAAACTCCGTAGAGAGAAACCACGAGGGAGAAGAGAAGGGAAAAAGTTCCAGCAAAGAGGAGAGGAGACGGAAAAGAGGATAGATCACTGGGGCTCCAGGATCGTGACACCCGTCTCATCAAGAAGATGATCCCCTGAAGGGCTAGGGTACCTCGGGATTGCCACACCCGTACTCACAGAAGTGAGCCCCCTGAGGGGCCAGTACTTTCTCGAAATCAAAAAGAGATATTTATTTATTTAATGCACGCGCTCTTGTATTTTCAATTTTCCGGCTTAGCTTTCTTTTAATATTCGTCACGCGCTGCACTGCGCGAGAAATAAAACCATTTAATTTATAATTGAACAAACATTGGCTTTTTAAATACCAAACTCGTAACACTGCCCCCTTCCCAAGGACTGCACGTCCCGGGCAGTACAATCCCTGGACAGGAAGCTAAACTTACAACTGTGGCATAAATGCATTAATAAGCATTACATTACAATAATAAACAACATGAACAATAAATGCAATACATAAAACAAATCAAATGCTATCAAATACAAATCAAATACACATTTAAAAACAAAATGGACCATGGTCTTATACTATTTACAATTATTTATATTACGTACTATGGCCATAGTAATGAGCTAACCTGTCGTAATGAACGACTTTAGGTTTAGAGTTCGAAGACTTACGAATCCGAACCACGACATCATTCAGCCTGTTTAGGACTGTGTACGGGCCATCCCAAGGTGACTGTAATTTCGGACAAAGTCCTTTCCGTCGAGTCGGATTCCACCACCACACCTTGTCCTTCGTGGAATTGATGTTCAGTAGCTCTTGTGTCGTATCGGGTCTTCTCGTGCAAAGTTGTGCATCACTTCAAACCGAGCCTGGAGATCTTGAATATATTCCTCAGACGAAGAAGGAGCATCCGGAAGGCGGCCAAACAGTAGATCACAAGGCAGACGAAGATCACGACCGAAGAGCATCTGTGATGGAGAATAGCCGGTAGTCTCGTGGACAGCACTGCGGTAAGCCAGTAAAAAGAGTGGTAATTTCTTGTCCCAGTCCTGTTGGTTTCTGGAAACCACTAATGAGAGGTTATTAAGGATGGTCCGATTGAACCTCTCTACCATGCCGTCCTACTGGGGATGCAATGGCGTCGTTTGAGTTTTGTCAATGCCGAGTAGTTTGCATAGTTCTTTGATTACTGCCGAGGCAAAATTCCTTCCCTGATCGGAATGTAACTGAAGAGGCACTCCGAACCTGGAAATCCAATGCTGTATCATTACCTCAGCTACTGCGACAGCCTCTTGATCAGGAACAGGGTACGCGTCAGGCCACTTGGTCAAGTAATCAATGACAACGAGTATGTATTTGTTGCCATCAGCAGTTCGTGGCAGAGGTACCAAGATGTCAAAGGCGATACGTTCAAAAGGCGCCCCTACGTTGTAACGTTGCAGCTTGCCTCGGCTGCGTCTCTTCGGTCCTTTCCGATCTGCACAGGCATCGCAGGATCGGCACCACTTTTGCACGTCATCCTTTGCATTATTCCAGTAAAAGCGCTCACGAACTCTCTGTAAGGTCTTCATTATTCCAAAGTGACCTCCCCTAGGGCTGTTATGTAGTTCTTTAAGGACATCAGGAATGCGGGATCTTGTAAGTATCAGCTGCCATCGGAACGTCTTCCCATCATCCGGTTCGAATTTCCGGTTTAAGACGCCGTTTCGAATGTGAAGTGAATCCCAGAGTGCCCAATAGTGTTTGGTTGTAGGACTACAGATAGAAATGTCCTGCCAGGTAGGTTTTCTGGTTGATGACTCCATTAAATCAATTATGGGTTTAATGTCGCGGTCTTCCAGCTGGTCTTTCCTGACTTCATCATCACTCCACGGTTCTCGATCAGCCGATGTTGATGTTGTAATTTGTCTTGCGACCGGAGTCAGCAGCTCGTATTTCGCTTCCACCCTGGAACAATATCGGCAGCTTTCTTGGCAAGGTCTTCTAGACAGGGCGTCGGCGTTTCCGTGTGATGATCCGTTACAATGACGGATAGTGATGTCATATTCTTGGAGTCTCTGTATCCACCTGGCTATTTGACCCTCAGGATTCTTGAAATTTAAAAGCCAGGTCAATGATGCATGATCGGTGCGGAACAGGAATTTTCTGCCGTATAGATAGTGATGGAACTGTTTTACAGCTTTAACTATGGCGAGCAACTCTTTCCTGGTGACACAATAATTCCTCTTGGAATTGCCGCCAGAGCGGACCACACACTACGGCCTATAAGGAACATTACTGAACATCTTCTGACACCAAAAATTGTTGCGTGCCTACGGATTCGTTACTAAATGAATGCACAAGTCCGATGAAAAATGAACAAAAATTTATTATCACAACAAAAATGCTTAAATTTTCTCAAATTATCACGCAGTATTACAATATCTCACAGTAGTTTTCTTTTAACTACTCAAATGTCCAATAGAACGTAATTCAAAACAGCTAAAGAACGCTAATCCGCGAATTCGCTACAATCAACAACAGTAGTTTTCTAAACAACAACAAACTAAGCAACTACTACAAACTGAGATGTTTTCCTCCTTTTATAAGATTTTAAAATCACGCGCTAGAATTTTCCAGTACTTTCTCGAAATCAAAAAGAGATATTTATTTATTTAATGCACGCGCTCTTGTATTTTCAATTTTCCGGCTTAGCTTTCTTTTAATATTCGTCACGCGCTGCACTGCGCGAGAAATAAAACCATTTAATTTATAATTGACCAAACATTGGCTTTTTAAATACCAAATTCGTAACACTGCCCCCTTCCCAAGGACTGCACGTCCCGGGCAGTACAATCCCTGGACAGGAAGCTAAACTTACAACTGTGGCATAAATGCATTAATAAGCATTACATTACAATAATAAACAACATGAACAATAAATGCAATACATAAAACAAATCAAATGCTATCAAATACAAATCAAATACACATTTAAAAACAAAATGGACCATGGTCTTATACTATTTACAATTATTTATATTACGTACTATGGCCATAGTAATGAGCTAACCTGTCGTAATGAACGACTTTAGGTTTAGAGTTCGAAGACTTACGAATCCGAACCACATCATTCAGCCTGTTTAGGACTGTGTACGGGCCATCCCAAGGTGACTGTAATTTCGGACAAAGTCCTTTCCGTCGAGTCGGATTCCACCACCACACCTTGTCCTTCGTGGAATTGATGTTCAGTAGCTCTTGTGTCGTATCGGGTCTTCTCGTGCAAAGTTGTGCATCACTTCAAACCGAGCCTGGAGATCTTGAATATATTCCTCAGACGAAGAAGGAGCATCCGGAAGGCGGCCAAACAGTAGATCACAAGGCAGACGAAGATCACGACCGAAGAGCATTTGTGATGGAGAATAGCCGGTAGTCTCGTGGACAGCACTGCGGTAAGCCAGTAAAAAGAGTGGTAATTTCTTGTCCCAGTCCTGTTGGTTTCTGGAAACCACTAATGAGAGGTTATTAAGGATGGTCCGATTGAACCTCTCTACCATGCCGTCCTACTGGGGATGCAATGGCGTCGTTTGAGTTTTGTCAATGCCGAGTAGTTTGCATAGTTCTTTGATTACTGCCGAGGCAAAATTCCTTCCCTGATCGGAATGTAACTGAAGAGGCACTCCGAACCTGGAAATCCAATGCTGTATCATTACCTCAGCTACTGCGACAGCCTCTTGATCAGGAACAGGGTACGCGTCAGGCCACTTGGTGAAGTAATCAATGACAACGAGTATGTATTTGTTGCCATCAGCAGTTCGTGGCAGAGGTACCAAGATGTCAAAGGCGATACGTTCAAAAGGCGCCCCTACGTTGTAACGTTGCAGCTTGCCTCGGCTGCGTCTCTTCGGTCCTTTCCGATCTGCACAGGCATCGCAGGATCGGCACCACTTTTGCACGTCATCCTTTGCATTATTCCAGTAAAAGCGCTCACGAGCTCTCTGTAAGGTCTTCATTATTCCAAAGTGACCTCCCCTAGCGCTGTTATGTAGTTCTTTAAGGACATCAGGAATGCGGGATCTTGTAAGTATCAGCTGCCATCGGAACGTCTTCCCATCATCCGGTTCGAATTTCCGGTTTAAGACGCCGTTTCGAATGTGAAGTGAATCCCAGAGTGCCCAATAGTGTTTGGTTGTAGGACTACAGATAGAAATGTCCTGCCAGGTAGGTTTTCTGGTTGATGACTCCATTAAATCAATTATGGGTTTAATGTCGCGGTCTTCCAGCTGGTCTTTCCTGACTTCATCATCACTCCACGGTTCTCGATCAGCCGATGTTGATGTTGTAATTTGTCTTGCGACCGGAGTCAGCAGCTCGTATTTCGCTTCCACCCTGGAACAATATCGGCAGCTTTCTTGGCAAGGTCTTCTAGACAGGGCGTCGGTGTTTCCGTGTGATGATCCGTTACAATGACGGATAGTGATGTCATATTCTTGGAGTCTCTGTATCCACCTGGCTATTTGACCCTCAGGATTCTTGAAATTTAAAAGCCAGGTCAATGATGCATGATCGGTGCGGAACAGGAATTTTCTGCCGTATAGATAGTGATGGAACTGTTTTACAGCTTTAACTATGGCGAGCAACTCTTTCCTGGTGACACAATAATTCCTCTTGTAATTGCCGCCAGAGCGGACCACACACTACGGCCTATAGGGAACATTACTGAACATCTTCTGACACCAAAAATTGTTGCGTGCGTACGGATTCGTTACTAAATGAATGCACAAGTCCGATGAAAAATGAACAAAAATTTATTATTATCACAACAAAAATGCTTAAATTTTCTCAAATTATCACGCAGTATTACAATATCTCACAGTAGTTTTCTTTTAACTACTCAAATGTCCAATAGAACCTAATTCAAAACAGCTAAAGAACGCTAATCCGCGAATTCGCTACAATCAACAACAGTAGTTTTCTAAACAACAACAAACTAAGCAACTACTACAAACTGAGATGTTTTCCTCCTTTTATAAGATTTTAAAATCACGCGCTAGAATTTTCCAGTACTTTCTCGAAATCAAAAAGAGATATTTATTTATTTAATGCACGCGCTCTTGTATTTTCAATTTTCCGGCTTAGCTTTCTTTTAATATTCGTCACGCGCTGCACTGCGCGAGAAATAAAACCATTTAATTTATAATTGAACAAACATTGGCTTTTTAAATACCAAATTCGTAACACTGCCCCCTCCCCAAGGACTGCACGTCCCGGGCAGTACAATCCCTGGACAGGAAGCTAAACTTACAACTGTGGCATAAATGCATTAATAAGCATTACATTACAATAATAAACAACATGAACAATAAATGCAATACATAAAACAAATCAAATGCTATCAAATACAAATCAAATGCTATCAAATACAAATCAAATGCTATCAAATACAAATCAAATACACATTTAAAAACAAAATGGACCATGGTCTTATACTATTTACAATTATTTATATTACGTACTATGGCCATAGTAATGAGCTAACCTGTCGTAATGAACGACTTTAGGTTTAGATTTCGAAGACTTACGAATCCGAACCACGACATCATTCAGCCTGTTTAGGACTGTGTCTGGAAACCACTAATGAGAGGTTATTAAGGATGGTCCGATTGAACCTCTCTACCATGCCGTCCGACTGGGGATGCAATGGCGTCGTTTGAGTTTTGTCAATGCCGAGTAGTTTGCATATTTCTTTGATTACTGCCGAGGCAAAATTCCTTCCCTGATCGGAATGTAACTGAAGAGGCACTCCGAACCTGGAAATCCAATGCTGTATCATTACCTCAGCTACTGCGACAGCCTCTTGATCAGGAACAGGGTACACGTCAGGCCACTTGGTGAAGTAATCAATGACAACGAGTATGTATTTGTTGCCATCAGCAGTTCGTGGCAGAGGTACCAAGATGTCAAAGGCGATACGTTCAAAAGGCGCCCCTACGTTGTAACGTTGCAGCTTGCCTCGGCTGCGTCTCTTCGGTCCTTTCCGATCTGCACAGGCATCGCAGGATCGGCACCACTTTTGCACGTCATCCTTTGCATTATTCCAGTAAAAGCGCTCACGAACTCTCTGTAAGGTCTTCATTATTCCAAAGTGACCTCCCCTAGGGCTGTTATGTAGTTCTTTAAGGACATCAGGAATGCGGGATCTTGTAAGTATCAGCTGCCATCGGAACGTCTTCCCATCATCCGGTTCGAATTTCCGGTTTAAGACGCCGTTTCGAATGTGAAGTGAATCCCAGAGTGCCCAATAGTGTTTGGTTGTAGGACTACAGATAGAAATGTCCTGCCAGGTAGGTTTTCTGGTTGATGACTCCATTAAATCAATTATGGGTTTAATGTCGCGGTCTTCCAGCTGGTCTTTCCTGACTTCAGCATCACTCCACGGTTCTCGATCAGCCGATGTTGATGTTGTAATTTGTCTTGCGACCGGAGTCAGCAGCTCGTATTTCGCTTCCACCCTGGAACAATATCGGCAGCTTTCTTGGCAAGGTCTTCTAGACAGGGCGTCGGCGTTTCCGTGTGATGATCCGTTACAATGACGGATAGTGATGTCATATTCTTGGAGTCTCTGTATCCACCTGGCTATTTGACCCTCAGGATTCTTGAAATTTAAAAGCCAGGTCAATGATGCATGATCGGTGCGGAACAGGAATTTTCTGCCGTATAGATAGTGATGGAACTGTTTTACAGCTTTAACTATGGCGAGCAACTCTTTCCTGGTGACACAATAATTCCTCTTGGAATTGCCGCCAGAGGGGACCACACACTACGGCCTATGAGGAACATTACTGAACATCTTCTGACACCAAAAATTGTTGCGTGCCTACGGATTCGTTACTAAATGAATGCACAAGTCCGATGAAAAATGAACAAAAATTTATTATCACAACAAAAATGCTTAAATTTTCTCAAATTATCACGCAGTATTACAATATCTCACAGTAGTTTTCTTTTAACTACTCAAATGTCCAATAGAACGTAATTCAAAACAGCTAAAGAACGCTAATCCGCGAATTCGCTACAATCAACAACAGTAGTTTTCTAAACAACAACAAACTAAGCAACTACTACAAACTGAGATGTTTTCCTCCTTTTATAAGATTTTAAAATCACGCGCTAGAATTTTCCAGTACTTTCTCGAAATCAAAAAGAGATATTTATTTATTTAATGCACGCGCTCTTGTATTTTCAATTTTCCGGCTTAGCTTTCTTTTAATATTCGTCACGCGCTGCACTGCGCGAGAAATAAAACCATTTAATTTATAATTGAACAAACATTGGCTTTTTAAATACCAAACTCGTAACACTGCCCCCTTCCCAAGGACTGCACGTCCCGGGCAGTACAATCCCTGGACAGGAAGCTAAACTTACAACTGTGGCATAAATGCATTAATAAGCATTACATTACAATAATAAACAACATGAACAATAAATGCAATACATAAAACAAATCAAATGCTATCAAATACAAATCAAAAACACATTTAAAAACAAAATGGACCATGGTCTTATACTATTTACAATTATTTATATTACGTACTATGGCCATAGTAATGAGCTAACCTGTCGTAATGAACGACTTTAGGTTTAGAGTTCGAAGACTTACGAATCCGAACCACGACATCATTCAGCCTGTTTAGGACTGTGTACGGGCCATCCCAAGGTGACTGTAATTTCGGACAAAGTCCTTTCCGTCGAGTCGGATTCCACCACCACACCTTGTCCTTCGTGGAATTGATGTTCAGTAGCTCTTGTGTCGTATCGGGTCTTCTCGTGCAAAGTTGTGCATCACTTCAAACCGAGCCTGGAGATCTTGAATATATTCCTCAGACGAAGAAGGAGCATCCGGAAGGCGGCCAAACAGTAGATCACAAGGCAGACGAAGATCACGACCGAAGAGCATCTGTGATGGAGAATAGCCGGTAGTCTCGTGGACAGCACTGCGGTAAGCCAGTAAAAAGAGTGGTAATTTCTTGTCCCAGTCCTGTTGGTTTCTGGAAACCACTAATGAGAGGTTATTAAGGATGGTCCGATTGAACCTCTCTACCATGCCGTCCTACTGGGGATGCAATGGCGTCGTTTGAGTTTTGTCAATGCCGAGTAGTTTGCATAGTTCTTTGATTACTGCCGAGGCAAAATTCCTTCCCTGATCGGAATGTAACTGAAGAGGCACTCCGAACCTGGAAATCCAATGCTGTATCATTACCTCAGCTACTGCGACAGCCTCTTGATCAGGAACAGGGTACGCGTCAGGCCACTTGGTGAAGTAATCAATGACAACGAGTATGTATTTGTTGCCATCAGCAGTTCGTGGCAGAGGTACCAAGATGTCAAAGGCGATACGTTCAAAAGGCGCCCCTACGTTGTAACGTTGCAGCTTGCCTCGGCTGCGTCTCTTCGGTCCTTTCCGATCTGCACAGGCATCGCAGGATCGGCACCACTTTTGCACGTCATCCTTTGCATTATTCCAGTAAAAGCGCTCACGAACTCTCTGTAAGGTCTTCATTATTCCAAAGTGACCTCCCCTAGCGCTGTTATGTAGTTCTTTAAGGACATCAGGAATGCGGGATCTTGTAAGTATCAGCTGCCATCGGAACGTCTTCCCATCATCCGGTTCGAATTTCCGGTTTAAGACGCCGTTTCGAATGTGAAGTGAATCCCAGAGTGCCCAATAGTGTTTGGTTGTAGGACTACAGATAGAAATGTCCTGCCAGGTAGGTTTTCTGGTTGATGACTCCATTAAATCAATTATGGGTTTAATGTCGCGGTCTTCCAGCTGGTCTTTCCTGACTTCATCATCACTCCACGGTTCTCGATCAGCCGATGTTGATGTTGTAATTTGTCTTGCGACCGGAGTCAGCAGCTCGTATTTCGCTTCCACCCTGGAACAATATCGGCAGCTTTCTTGGCAAGGTCTTCTAGACAGGGCGTCGGTGTTTCCGTGTGATGATCCGTTACAATGACGGATAGTGATGTCATATTCTTGGAGTCTCTGTATCCACCTGGCTATTTGACCCTCAGGATTCTTGAAATTTAAAAGCCAGGTCAATGATGCATGATCGGTGCGGAACAGGAATTTTCTGCCGTATAGATAGTGATGGAACTGTTTTACAGCTTTAACTATGGCGAGCAACTCTTTCCTGGTGACACAATAATTCCTCTTGTAATTGCCGCCAGAGCGGACCACACACTACGGCCTATAAGGAACATTACTGAACATCTTCTGACACCAAAAATTGTTGCGTGCGTACGGATTCGTTACTAAATGAATGCACAAGTCCGATGAAAAATGAACAAAAATTTATTATTATCACAACAAAAATGCTTAAATTTTCTCAAATTATCACGCAGTATTACAATATCTCACAGTAGTTTTCTTTTAACTACTCAAATGTCCAATAGAACCTAATTCAAAACAGCTAAAGAACGCTAATCCGCGAATTCGCTACAATCAACAACAGTAGTTTTCTAAACAACAACAAACTAAGCAACTACTACAAACTGAGATGTTTTCCTCCTTTTATAAGATTTTAAAATCACGCGCTAGAATTTTCCAGTACTTTCTCGAAATCAAAAAGAGATATTTATTTATTTAATGCACGCGCTCTTGTATTTTCAATTTTCCGGCTTAGCTTTCTTTTAATATTCGTCACGCGCTGCACTGCGCGAGAAATAAAACCATTTAATTTATAATTGAACAAACATTGGCTTTTTAAATACCAAATTCGTAACACTGCCCCCTCCCCAAGGACTGCACGTCCCGGGCAGTACAATCCCTGGACAGGAAGCTAAACTTACAACTGTGGCATAAATGCATTAATAAGCATTACATTACAATAATAAACAACATGAACAATAAATGCAATACATAAAACAAATCAAATGCTATCAAATACAAATCAAATACACATTTAAAAACAAAATGGACCATGGTCTTATACTATTTACAATTATTTATATTACGTACTATGGCCATAGTAATGAGCTAACCTGTCATAATGAACGACTTCTAGGTTTAGATTTCGAAGACTTACGAATCCGAACCACGACATCATTCAGCCTGTTTAGGACTGTGTCTGGAAACCACTAATGAGAGGTTATTAAGGATGGTCCGATTGAACCTCTCTACCATGCCGTCCGACTGGGGATGCAATGGCGTCGTTTGAGTTTTGTCAATGCCGAGTAGTTTGCATATTTCTTTGATTACTGCCGAGGCAAAATTCCTTCCCTGATCGGAATGTAACTGAAGAGGCACTCCGAACCTGGAAATCCAATGCTGTATCATTACCTCAGCTACTGCGACAGCCTCTTGATCAGGAACAGGGTACACGTCAGGCCACTTGGTGAAGTAATCAATGACAACGAGTATGTATTTGTTGCCATCAGCAGTTCGTGGCAGAGGTACCAAGATGTCAAAGGCGATACGTTCAAAAGGCGCCCCTACGTTGTAACGTTGCAGCTTGCCTCGGCTGCGTCTCTTCGGTCCTTTCCGATCTGCACAGGCATCGCAGGATCGGCACCACTTTTGCACGTCATCCTTTGCATTATTCCAGTAAAAGCGCTCACGAACTCTCTGTAAGGTCTTCATTATTCCAAAGTGACCTCCCCTAGGGCTGTTATGTAGTTCTTTAAGGACATCAGGAATGCGGGATCTTGTAAGTATCAGCTGCCATCGGAACGTCTTCCCATCATCCGGTTCGAATTTCCGGTTTAAGACGCCGTTTCGAATGTGAAGTGAATCCCAGAGTGCCCAATAGTGTTTGGTTGTAGGACTACAGATAGAAATGTCCTGCCAGGTAGGTTTTCTGGTTGATGACTCCATTAAATCAATTATGGGTTTAATGTCGCGGTCTTCCAGCTGGTCTTTCCTGACTTCATCATCACTCCACGGTTCTCGATCAGCCGATGTTGATGTTGTAATTTGTCTTGCGACCGGAGTCAGCAGCTCGTATTTCGCTTCCACCCTGGAACAATATCGGCAGCTTTCTTGGCAAGGTCTTCTAGACAGGGCGTCGGCGTTTCCGTGTGATGATCCGTTACAATGACGGATAGTGATGTCATATTCTTGGAGTCTCTGTATCCACCTGGCTATTTGACCCTCAGGATTCTTGAAATTTAAAAGCCAGGTCAATGATGCATGATCGGTGCGGAACAGGAATTTTCTGCCGTATAGATAGTGATGGAACTGTTTTACAGCTTTAACTATGGCGAGCAACTCTTTCCTGGTGACACAATAATTCCTCTTGGAATTGCCGCCAGAGGGGACCACACACTACGGCCTATGAGGAACATTACTGAACATCTTCTGACACCAAAAATTGTTGCGTGCCTACGGATTCGTTACTAAATGAATGCACAAGTCCGATGAAAAATGAACAAAAATTTATTATCACAACAAAAATGCTTAAATTTTCTCAAATTATCACGCAGTATTACAATATCTCACAGTAGTTTTCTTTTAACTACTCAAATGTCCAATAGAACGTAATTCAAAACAGCTAAAGAACGCTAATCCGCGAATTCGCTACAATCAACAACAGTAGTTTTCTAAACAACAACAAACTAAGCAACTACTACAAACTGAGATGTTTTCCTCCTTTTATAAGATTTTAAAATCACGCGCTAGAATTTTCCAGTACTTTCTCGAAATCAAAAAGAGATATTTATTTATTTAATGCACGCGCTCTTGTATTTTCAATTTTCCGGCTTAGCTTTCTTTTAATATTCGTCACGCGCTGCACTGCGCGAGAAATAAAACCATTTAATTTATAATTGAACAAACATTGGCTTTTTAAATACCAAACTCGTAACACTGCCCCCTTCCCAAGGACTGCACGTCCCGGGCAGTACAATCCCTGGACAGGAAGCTAAACTTACAACTGTGGCATAAATGCATTAATAAGCATTACATTACAATAATAAACAACATGAACAATAAATGCAATACATAAAACAAATCAAATGCTATCAAATACAAATCAAATACACATTTAAAAACAAAATGGACCATGGTCTTATACTATTTACAATTATTTATATTACGTACTATGGCCATAGTAATGAGCTAACCTGTCGTAATGAACGACTTTAGGTTTAGAGTTCGAAGACTTACGAATCCGAACCACGACATCATTCAGCCTGTTTAGGACTGTGTACGGGCCATCCCAAGGTGACTGTAATTTCGGACAAAGTCATTTCCGTCGAGTCGGATTCCACCACCACACCTTGTCCTTCGTGGAATTGATGTTCAGTAGCTCTTGTGTCGTATCGGGTCTTCTCGTGCAAAGTTGTGCATCACTTCAAACCGAGCCTGGAGATCTTGAATATATTCCTCAGACGAAGAAGGAGCATCCGGAAGGCGGCCAAACAGTAGATCACAAGGCAGACGAAGATCACGACCGAAGAGCATCTGTGATGGAGAATAGCCGGTAGTCTCGTGGACAGCACTGCGGTAAGCCAGTAAAAAGAGTGGTAATTTCTTGTCCCAGTCCTGTTGGTTTCTGGAAACCACTAATGAGAGGTTATTAAGGATGGTCCGATTGAACCTCTCTACCATGCCGTCCTACTGGGGATGCAATGGCGTCGTTTGAGTTTTGTCAATGCCGAGTAGTTTGCATAGTTCTTTGATTACTGCCGAGGCAAAATTCCTTCCCTGATCGGAATGTAACTGAAGAGGCACTCCGAACCTGGAAATCCAATGCTGTATCATTACCTCAGCTACTGCGACAGCCTCTTGATCAGGAACAGGGTACGCGTCAGGCCACTTGGTGAAGTAATCAATGACAACGAGTATGTATTTGTTGCCATCAGCAGTTCGTGGCAGAGGTACCAAGATGTCAAAGGCGATACGTTCAAAAGGCGCCCCTACGTTGTAACGTTGCAGCTTGCCTCGGCTGCGTCTCTTCGGTCCTTTCCGATCTGCACAGGCATCGCAGGATCGGCACCACTTTTGCACGTCATCCTTTGCATTATTCCAGTAAAAGCGCTCACGAACTCTCTGTAAGGTCTTCATTATTCCAAAGTGACCTCCCCTAGCGCTGTTATGTAGTTCTTTAAGGACATCAGGAATGCGGGATCTTGTAAGTATCAGCTGCCATCGGAACGTCTTCCCATCATCCGGTTCGAATTTCCGGTTTAAGACGCCGTTTCGAATGTGAAGTGAATCCCAGAGTGCCCAATAGTGTTTGGTTGTAGGACTACAGATAGAAATGTCCTGCCAGGTAGGTTTTCTGGTTGATGACTCCATTAAATCAATTATGGGTTTAATGTCGCGGTCTTCCAGCTGGTCTTTCCTGACTTCATCATCACTCCACGGTTCTCGATCAGCCGATGTTGATGTTGTAATTTGTCTTGCGACCGGAGTCAGCAGCTCGTATTTCGCTTCCACCCTGGAACAATATCGGCAGCTTTCTTGGCAAGGTCTTCTAGACAGGGCGTCGGCGTTTCCGTGTGATGATCCGTTACAATGACGGATAGTGATGTCATATTCTTGGAGTCTCTGTATCCACCTGGCTATTTGATCCTCAGGATTCTTGAAATTTAAAAGCCAGGTCAATGATGCATGATCGGTGCGGAACAGGAATTTTCTGCCGTATAGATAGTGATGGAACTGTTTTACAGCTTTAACTATGGCGAGCAACTCTTTCCTGGTGACACAATAATTCCTCTTGTAATTGCCGCCAGAGCGGACCACACACTACGGCCTATAAGGAACATTACTGAACATCTTCTGACACCAAAAATTGTTGCGTGCGTACGGATTCGTTACTAAATGAATGCACAAGTCCGATGAAAAATGAACAAAAATTTATTATTATCACAACAAAAATGCTTAAATTTTCTCAAATTATCACGCAGTATTACAATATCTCACAGTAGTTTTCTTTTAACTACTCAAATGTCCAATAGAACCTAATTCAAAACAGCTAAAGAACGCTAATCCGCGAATTCGCTACAATCAACAACAGTAGTTTTCTAAACAACAACAAACTAAGCAACTACTACAAACTGAGATGTTTTCCTCCTTTTATAAGATTTTAAAATCACGCGCTAGAATTTTCCAGTACTTTCTCGAAATCAAAAAGAGATATTTATTTATTTAATGCACGCGCTCTTGTATTTTCAATTTTCCGGCTTAGCTTTCTTTTAATATTCGTCACGCGCTGCACTGCGCGAGAAATAAAACCATTTAATTTATAATTGAACAAACATTGGCTTTTTAAATACCAAATTCGTAACACTGCCCCCTCCCCAAGGACTGCACGTCCCGGGCAGTACAATCCCTGGACAGGAAGCTAAACTTACAACTGTGGCATAAATGCACTAATAAGCATTACATTACAATAATAAACAACATGAACAATAAATGCAATACATAAAACAAATCAAATGCTATCAAATACAAATCAAATGCTATCAAATACAAATCAAATACACATTTAAAAACAAAATGGACCATGGTCTTATACTATTTACAATTATTTATATTACGTACTATGGCCATAGTAATGAGCTAACCTGTCGTAATGAACGACTTTAGGTTTAGATTTCGAAGACTTACGAATCCGAACCACGACATCATTCAGCCTGTTTAGGACTGTGTCTGGAAACCACTAATGAGAGGTTATTAAGGATGGTCCGATTGAACCTCTCTACCATGCCGTCCGACTGGGGATGCAATGGCGTCGTTTGAGTTTTGTCAATGCCGAGTAGTTTGCATATTTCTTTGATTACTGCCGAGGCAAAATTCCTTCCCTGATCGGAATGTAACTGAAGAGGCACTCCGAACCTGGAAATCCAATGCTGTATCATTACCTCAGCTACTGCGACAGCCTCTTGATCAGGAACAGGGTACACGTCAGGCCACTTGGTGAAGTAATCAATGACAACGAGTATGTATTTGTTGCCATCAGCAGTTCGTGGCAGAGGTACCAAGATGTCAAAGGCGATACGTTCAAAAGGCGCCCCTACGTTGTAACGTTGCAGCTTGCCTCGGCTGCGTCTCTTCGGTCCTTTCCGATCTGCACAGGCATCGCAGGATCGGCACCACTTTTGCACGTCATCCTTTGCATTATTCCAGTAAAAGCGCTCACGAACTCTCTGTAAGGTCTTCATTATTCCAAAGTGACCTCCCCTAGGGCTGTTATGTAGTTCTTTAAGGACATCAGGAATGCGGGATCTTGTAAGTATCAGCTGCCATCGGAACGTCTTCCCATCATCCGGTTCGAATTTCCGGTTTAAGACGCCGTTTCGAATGTGAAGTGAATCCCAGAGTGCCCAATAGTGTTTGGTTGTAGGACTACAGATAGAAATGTCCTGCCAGGTAGGTTTTCTGGTTGATGACTCCATTAAATCAATTATGGGTTTAATGTCGCGGTCTTCCAGCTGGTCTTTCCTGACTTCATCATCACTCCACGGTTCTCGATCAGCCGATGTTGATGTTGTAATTTGTCTTGCGACCGGAGTCAGCAGCTCGTATTTCGCTTCCACCCTGGAACAATATCGGCAGCTTTCTTGGCAAGGTCTTCTAGACAGGGCGTCGGCGTTTCCGTGTGATGATCCGTTACAATGACGGATAGTGATGTCATATTCTTGGAGTCTCTGTATCCACCTGGCTATTTGACCCTCAGGATTCTTGAAATTTAAAAGCCAGGTCAATGATGCATGATCGGTGCGGAACAGGAATTTTCTGCCGTATAGATAGTGATGGAACTGTTTTACAGCTTTAACTATGGCGAGCAACTCTTTCCTGGTGACACAATAATTCCTCTTGGAATTGCCGCCAGAGGGGACCACACACTACGGCCTATGAGGAACATTACTGAACATCTTCTGACACCAAAAATTGTTGCGTGCCTACGGATTCGTTACTAAATGAATGCACAAGTCCGATGAAAAATGAACAAAAATTTATTATCACAACAAAAATGCTTAAATTTTCTCAAATTATCACGCAGTATTACAATATCTCACAGTAGTTTTCTTTTAACTACTCAAATGTCCAATAGAACGTAATTCAAAACAGCTAAAGAACGCTAATCCGCGAATTCGCTACAATCAACAACAGTAGTTTTCTAAACAACAACAAACTAAGCAACTACTACAAACTGAGATGTTTTCCTCCTTTTATAAGATTTTAAAATCACGCGCTAGAATTTTCCAGTACTTTCTCGAAATCAAAAAGAGATATTTATTTATTTAATGCACGCGCTCTTGTATTTTCAATTTTCCGGCTTAGCTTTCTTTTAATATTCGTCACGCGCTGCACTGCGCGAGAAATAAAACCATTTAATTTATAATTGAACAAACATTGGCTTTTTAAATACCAAACTCGTAACACTGCCCCCTTCCCAAGGACTGCACGTCCCGGGCAGTACAATCCCTGGACAGGAAGCTAAACTTACAACTGTGGCATAAATGCATTAATAAGCATTACATTACAATAATAAACAACATGAACAATAAATGCAATACATAAAACAAATCAAATGCTATCAAATACAAATCAAATACACATTTAAAAACAAAATGGACCATGGTCTTATACTATTTACAATTATTTATATTACGTACTATGGCCATAGTAATGAGCTAACCTGTCGTAATGAACGACTTTAGGTTTAGATTTCGAAGACTTACGAATCCGAACCACGACATCATTCAGCCTGTTTAGGACTGTGTACGGGCCATCCCAAGGTGACTGTAATTTCGGACAAAGTCCTTTCCGTCGAGTCGGATTCCACCACCACACCTTGTCCTTCGTGGAATTGACGTTCAGTAGCTCTTGTGTCGTATCGGGTCTTCTCGTGCAAAGTTGTGCATCACTTCAAACCGAGCCTGGAGATCTTGAATATATTCCTCAGACGAAGAAGGAGCATCCGGAAGGCGGCCAAACAGTAGATCACAAGGCAGACGAAGATCACGACCGAAGAGCATCTGTGATGGAGAATAGCCGGTAGTCTCGTGGACAGCACTGCGGTAAGCCAGTAAAAAGAGTGGTAATTTCTTGTCCCAGTCCTGTTGGTTTCTGGAAACCACTAATGAGAGGTTATTAAGGATGGTCCGATTGAACCTCTCTACCATGCCGTCCTACTGGGGATGCAATGGCGTCGTTTGAGTTTTGTCAATGCCGAGTAGTTTGCATAGTTCTTTGATTACTGCCGAGCAAAATTCCTTCCCTGATCGGAATGTAACTGAAGAGGCACTCCGAACCTGGAAATCCAATGCTGTATCATTACCTCAGCTACTGCGACAGCCTCTTGATCAGGAACAGGGTACGCGTCAGGCCACTTGGTGAAGTAATCAATGACAACGAGTATGTATTTGTTGCCATCAGCAGTTCGTGGCAGAGGTACCAAGATGTCAAAGGCGATACGTTCAAAAGGCGCCCCTACGTTGTAACGTTGCAGCTTGCCTCGGCTGCGTCTCTTCGGTCCTTTCCGATCTGCACAGGCATCGCAGGATCGGCACCACTTTTGCACGTCATCCTTTGCATTATTCCAGTAAAAGCGCTCACGAACTCTCTGTAAGGTCTTCATTATTCCAAAGTGACCTCCCCTAGCGCTGTTATGTAGTTCTTTAAGGACATCAGGAATGCGGGATCTTGTAAGTATCAGCTGCCATCGGAACGTCTTCCCATCATCCGGTTCGAATTTCCGGTTTAAGACGCCGTTTCGAATGTGAAGTGAATCCCAGAGTGCCCAATAGTGTTTGGTTGTAGGACTACAGATAGAAATGTCCTGCCAGGTAGGTTTTCTGGTTGATGACTCCATTAAATCAATTATGGGTTTAATGTCGCGGTCTTCCAGCTGGTCTTTCCTGACTTCATCATCACTCCACGGTTCTCGATCAGCCGATGTTGATGTTGTAATTTGTCTTGCGACCGGAGTCAGCAGCTCGTATTTCGCTTCCACCCTGGAACAATATCGGCAGCTTTCTTGGCAAGGTCTTCTAGACAGGGCGTCGGCGTTTCCGTGTGATGATCCGTTACAATGACGGATAGTGATGTCATATTCTTGGAGTCTCTGTATCCACCTGGCTATTTGACCCTCAGGATTCTTGAAATTTAAAAGCCAGGTCAATGATGCATGATCGGTGCGGAACAGGAATTTTCTGCCGTATAGATAGTGATGGAACTGTTTTACAGCTTTAACTATGGCGAGCAACTCTTTCCTGGTGACACAATAATTCCTCTTGTAATTGCCGCCAGAGCGGACCACACACTACGGCCTATAAGGAACATTACTGAACATCTTCTGACACCAAAAATTGTTGCGTGCGTACGGATTCGTTACTAAATGAATGCACAAGTCCGATGAAAAATGAACAAAAATTTATTATTATCACAACAAAAATGCTTAAATTTTCTCAAATTATCACGCAGTATTACAATATCTCACAGTAGTTTTCTTTTAACTACTCAAATGTCCAATAGAACCTAATTCAAAACAGCTAAAGAACGCTAATCCGCGAATTCGCTACAATCAACAACAGTAGTTTTCTAAACAACAACAAACTAAGCAACTACTACAAACTGAGATGTTTTCCTCCTTTTATAAGATTTTAACCCGGTAGCACTCGCGCGGGGTGACTGAGTCACCCCAGCCTCATAAAACCTTTCATTCTGGAATTTCTATTTATCCGCTATGAATCAGCCCTTCAGTAGCTAACTTTTAAACGGTTTTCTTTCAATAGCACCTGCCAGCAGCAGGTGTTTTTCTTTTGTTGGGGAGGAGCAATCATTTCTTGGAACGCTACATGCAACTGGGGTAACCTGGGAACCCCCGTGACCAGATTTGTTCTGAAATTTCTCACTTTAGCTTCTTGCTTGCATAGATTGTGCATGTGTGCTATACTGTAGTCGTTCGAAAATGGCTCTCAAACGAAAAATGACAGATTATGAAAAAGAAATGGAACACTTGAGAATGTTATTGGATACTGTGGAAACTTCCGATGAAGAAATGGATACTGCTAGTGAAAATGAAGTAGATCAAGAAATTTATAGCAGTCATGACAGCGACAGTGAGTTTGAAGCTGAAAATAAAACGCTTGAATCTAATGAAAAAAGTGACAGTTATATAGGAAAAAATAAAACAGTTTGGAAGAAAAGTAAACCGAATCAGAAGGTAAGAACCAGTTCCTGTAATATTATAACCCACTTACCAGGTCTGAAATCAGTTGCAATAAGTATTATGGAACCAATTGAAAGTTGGGAACTTTTTATGGATTTCAATATTATAAAAAATATTGTGGACTGCACCAATATTTTTATTGATAAAATATCCGAAAATTTTCAACGGAGTCGAGATGCTAGGCATACAGATGAAGTGGAGATGAGAGCACTGTTTGGTCTTTTATATTTATGCGGATTGCATAAATCTTCTCATGCTAATGCAAAAGACTTGTGGGACGCTGATGGCACCGGAATTGAATTATTCCGAAAGACAATGTCTTACAAACGATTCACTTTTCTTCTAAGGTGCTTGAGATTAGACAATGTAAACGATCGCGAAGCTCGAAGACAGTTGGATAAGCTGGCAGCTGTGAGAGATTTCTTCAGCGATTTCAATAAAAAATGTCAAGAAATATATTCAGTTAGTGAATATGTTACAATAGATGAAAAGTTGGAGAAATTTCGTGGCCGATGTGCTTTTCGCCAGTATATGCCGAAAAAGCCGGCAAAATATGGAATTAAATTATTTGCCGTAGTCGATGCCAGGACATATTATACATATAATATGGAAATTTATGCGGGGAAACAATCGGATGGTCCTTTCAAAGTTGATTATTCGCCATCTGAGATCGTAAAACGACTTTGTGCTCCATTATTTGGATCTGGGAGGAATATAACCATGGATAATTGGTATACAAGTTACCCGCTAGCAAAAGAGCTCCTATCAAAGAAACTCACTGTAGTGGGAACTTTGAAGAAAAATAAAGCTGTAATTCCTGCTGAATTTTTAGAAACAAAGAAAAGAGAAGTATATTCTTCCATGTTTGGATTCCAAAAAGACATGACATTAGTATCATATGTTCCAAAGAAATCGAAATGTGTAGTTCTTCTGTCTACAATGCATCATGATGACACGATAGATGAAAACTCTGAACAAAGTAAGCCAGAAATAATCCATTTCTACAATGGAACGAAAGGAGGAGTAGATACTGTTGATGAAATGTCTACGCTTTATTCAACAGCTAGGAAAACAAACAGGTGGCCTATGGTGATTTTTTACTGTGTTTTGAACGTGGCTGGTATAAACGCGCGAGTGTCACTTATGTCTACTAAAAATCCTCCCTTGCAGTATAAAAGTAGACGAATGTTTTTGAAAACATTGGCATTATCTCTCGTAAACCCACAAATAAAGAGGAGATCAAATATGCAAATGTTACCCAGAGAATTACGAGAGAAAATGAATCAGAATTTCTCAACAGAAAGGAATGCCGTTTCTGAAGAGAACTTGCCAAAGAGAATGAAGCTTGGTAAAGGACGATGTACAATATGTCCTCGAGCTAAGGACAAAAAAACAACAATTTCTTGTATGAAATGCCAAAATTTTACTTGCAAGGATCACTCTAATTATGTTTGTGACAAATGTGTTTAAAATTCAATAAAGGTATGTAACTGATTTTTATTTTGTAATTGAGTAAGTTTTTTCCTATAAACATTAGTAGTAGAAATTAACGTAAATATATTTTCAAATTAATATTCATGCTTTAGAATATACTAAAAAACTGTATTTTATACCTTTTCAATTTATTTGCACTTAAGTTTATATGTGTATATTGAATTAAGCTTAAATTTATCGGTGGGGTTATACAGGTACCCCGCGCGACCAAAATGTGCTCTGTTTAGCGCGCGCCTTCCACCGGGTTAAAATCACGCGCTAGAATTTTCCAGTACTTTCTCGAAATCAAAAAGAGATATTTATTTATTTAATGCACGCGCTCTTGTATTTTCAATTTTCCGGCTTAGCTTTCTTTTAATATTCGTCACGCGCTGCACTGCGCGAGAAATAAAACCATTTAATTTATAATTGAACAAACATTGGCTTTTTAAATACCAAATTCGTAACACTGCCCCCTTCCCAAGGACTGCACGTCCCGGGCAGTACAATCCCTGGACAGGAAGCTAAACTTACAACTGTGGCATAAATGCATTAATAAGCATTACATTACAATAATAAACAACATGAACAATAAATGCAATACATAAAACAAATCAAATGCTATCAAATACAAATCAAATACACATTTAAAAACAAAATGGACCATGGTCTTATACTATTTACAATTATTTATATTACGTACTATGGCCATAGTAATGAGCTAACCTGTCGTAATGAACGACTTTAGGTTTAGATTTCGAAGACTTACGAATCCGAACCACGACATCATTCAGCCTGTTTAGGACTGTGTCTGGAAACCACTAATGAGAGGTTATTAAGGATGGTCCGATTGAACCTCTCTACCATGCCGTCCGACTGGGGATGCAATGGCGTCGTTTGAGTTTTGTCAATGCCGAGTAGTTTGCATATTTCTTTGATTACTGCCGAGGCAAAATTCCTTCCCTGATCGGAATGTAACTGAAGAGGCACTCCGAACCTGGAAATCCAATGCTGTATCATTACCTCAGCTACTGCGACAGCCTCTTGATCAGGAACAGGGTACACGTCAGGCCACTTGGTGAAGTAATCAATGACAACGAGTATGTATTTGTTGCCATCAGCAGTTCGTGGCAGAGGTACCAAGATGTCAAAGGCGATACGTTCAAAAGGCGCCCCTACGTTGTAACGTTGCAGCTTGCCTCGGCTGCGTCTCTTCGGTCCTTTCCGATCTGCACAGGCATCGCAGGATCGGCACCACTTTTGCACGTCATCCTTTGCATTATTCCAGTAAAAGCGCTCACGAACTCTCTGTAAGGTCTTCATTATTCCAAAGTGACCTCCCCTAGGGCTGTTATGTAGTTCTTTAAGGACATCAGGAATGCGGGATCTTGTAAGTATCAGCTGCCATCGGAACGTCTTCCCATCATCCGGTTCGAATTTCCGGTTTAAGACGCCGTTTCGAATGTGAAGTGAATCCCAGAGTGCCCAATAGTGTTTGGTTGTAGGACTACAGATAGAAATGTCCTGCCAGGTAGGTTTTCTGGTTGATGACTCCATTAAATCAATTATGGGTTTAATGTCGCGGTCTTCCAGCTGGTCTTTCCTGACTTCAGCATCACTCCACGGTTCTCGATCAGCCGATGTTGATGTTGTAATTTGTCTTGCGACCGGAGTCAGCAGCTCGTATTTCGCTTCCACCCTGGAACAATATCGGCAGCTTTCTTGGCAAGGTCTTCTAGACAGGGCGTCGGCGTTTCCGTGTGATGATCCGTTACAATGACGGATAGTGATGTCATATTCTTGGAGTCTCTGTATCCACCTGGCTATTTGACCCTCAGGATTCTTGAAATTTAAAAGCCAGGTCAATGATGCATGATCGGTGCGGAACAGGAATTTTCTGCCGTATAGATAGTGATGGAACTGTTTTACAGCTTTAACTATGGCGAGCAACTCTTTCCTGGTGACACAATAATTCCTCTTGGAATTGCCGCCAGAGCGGACCACACACTACGGCCTATGAGGAACATTACTGAACATCTTCTGACACCAAAAATTGTTGCGTGCGTACGGATTCGTTACTAAATGAATGCACAAGTCCGATGAAAAATGAACAAAAATTTATTATTATCACAACAAAAATGCTTAAATTTTCTCAAATTATCACGCAGTATTACAATATCTCACAGTAGTTTTCTTTTAACTACTCAAATGTCCAATAGAACGTAATTCAAAACAGCTAAAGAACGCTAATCCGCGAATTCGCTACAATCAACAACAGTAGTTTTCTAAACAACAACAAACTAAGCAACTACTACAAACTGAGATGTTTTCCTCCTTTTATAAGATTTTAAAATCACGCGCTAGAATTTTCCAGTACTTTCTCGAAATCAAAAAGAGATATTTATTTATTTAATGCACGCGCTCTTGTATTTTCAATTTTCCGGCTTAGCTTTCTTTTAATATTCGTCACGCGCTGCACTGCGCGAGAAATAAAACCATTTAATTTATAATTGAACAAACATTGGCTTTTTAAATACCAAACTCGTAACACTGCCCCCTTCCCAAGGACTGCACGTCCCGGGCAGTACAATCCCTGGACAGGAAGCTAAACTTACAACTGTGGCATAAATGCATTAATAAGCATTACATTACAATAATAAACAACATGAACAATAAATGCAATACATAAAACAAATCAAATGCTATCAAATACAAATCAAATACACATTTAAAAACAAAATGGACCATGGTCTTATACTATTTACAATTATTTATATTACGTACTATGGCCATAGTAATGAGCTAACCTGTCGTAATGAACGACTTTAGGTTTAGATTTCGAAGACTTACGAATCCGAACCACGACATCATTCAGCCTGTTTAGGACTGTGTACGGGCCATCCCAAGGTGACTGTAATTTCGGACAAAGTCCTTTCCGTCGAGTCGGATTCCACCACCACACCTTGTCCTTCGTGGAATTGACGTTCAGTAGCTCTTGTGTCGTATCGGGTCTTCTCGTGCAAAGTTGTGCATCACTTCAAACCGAGCCTGGAGATCTTGAATATATTCCTCAGACGAAGAAGGAGCATCCGGAAGGCGGCCAAACAGTAGATCACAAGGCAGACGAAGATCACGACCGAAGAGCATCTGTGATGGAGAATAGCCGGTAGTCTCGTGGACAGCACTGCGGTAAGCCAGTAAAAAGAGTGGTAATTTCTTGTCCCAGTCCTGTTGGTTTCTGGAAACCACTAATGAGAGGTTATTAAGGATGGTCCGATTGAACCTCTCTACCATGCCGTCCTACTGGGGATGCAATGGCGTCGTTTGAGTTTTGTCAATGCCGAGTAGTTTGCATAGTTCTTTGATTACTGCCGAGCAAAATTCCTTCCCTGATCGGAATGTAACTGAAGAGGCACTCCGAACCTGGAAATCCAATGCTGTATCATTACCTCAGCTACTGCGACAGCCTCTTGATCAGGAACAGGGTACGCGTCAGGCCACTTGGTGAAGTAATCAATGACAACGAGTATGTATTTGTTGCCATCAGCAGTTCGTGGCAGAGGTACCAAGATGTCAAAGGCGATACGTTCAAAAGGCGCCCCTACGTTGTAACGTTGCAGCTTGCCTCGGCTGCGTCTCTTCGGTCCTTTCCGATCTGCACAGGCATCGCAGGATCGGCACCACTTTTGCACGTCATCCTTTGCATTATTCCAGTAAAAGCGCTCACGAACTCTCTGTAAGGTCTTCATTATTCCAAAGTGACCTCCCCTAGCGCTGTTATGTAGTTCTTTAAGGACATCAGGAATGCGGGATCTTGTAAGTATCAGCTGCCATCGGAACGTCTTCCCATCATCCGGTTCGAATTTCCGGTTTAAGACGCCGTTTCGAATGTGAAGTGAATCCCAGAGTGCCCAATAGTGTTTGGTTGTAGGACTACAGATAGAAATGTCCTGCCAGGTAGGTTTTCTGGTTGATGACTCCATTAAATCAATTATGGGTTTAATGTCGCGGTCTTCCAGCTGGTCTTTCCTGACTTCATCATCACTCCACGGTTCTCGATCAGCCGATGTTGATGTTGTAATTTGTCTTGCGACCGGAGTCAGCAGCTCGTATTTCGCTTCCACCCTGGAACAATATCGGCAGCTTTCTTGGCAAGGTCTTCTAGACAGGGCGTCGGCGTTTCCGTGTGATGATCCGTTACAATGACGGATAGTGATGTCATATTCTTGGAGTCTCTGTATCCACCTGGCTATTTGACCCTCAGGATTCTTGAAATTTAAAAGCCAGGTCAATGATGCATGATCGGTGCGGAACAGGAATTTTCTGCCGTATAGATAGTGATGGAACTGTTTTACAGCTTTAACTATGGCGAGCAACTCTTTCCTGGTGACACAATAATTCCTCTTGTAATTGCCGCCAGAGCGGACCACACACTACGGCCTATAAGGAACATTACTGAACATCTTCTGACACCAAAAATTGTTGCGTGCGTACGGATTCGTTACTAAATGAATGCACAAGTCCGATGAAAAATGAACAAAAATTTATTATTATCACAACAAAAATGCTTAAATTTTCTCAAATTATCACGCAGTATTACAATATCTCACAGTAGTTTTCTTTTAACTACTCAAATGTCCAATAGAACCTAATTCAAAACAGCTAAAGAACGCTAATCCGCGAATTCGCTACAATCAACAACAGTAGTTTTCTAAACAACAACAAACTAAGCAACTACTACAAACTGAGATGTTTTCCTCCTTTTATAAGATTTTAACCCGGTAGCACTCGCGCGGGGTGACTGAGTCACCCCAGCCTCATAAAACCTTTCATTCTGGAATTTCTATTTATCCGCTATGAATCAGCCCTTCAGTAGCTAACTTTTAAACGGTTTTCTTTCAATAGCACCTGCCAGCAGCAGGTGTTTTTCTTTTGTTGGGGAGGAGCAATCATTTCTTGGAACGCTACATGCAACTGGGGTAACCTGGGAACTCCCGTGACCAGAATTGTTCTGAAATTTCTCACTTTAGCTTCTTGCTTGCATAGATTGTGCATGTGTGCTATACTGTAGTCGTTCGAAAATGGCTCTCAAACGAAAAATGACAGATTATGAAAAAGAAATGGAACACTTGAGAATGTTATTGGATACTGTGGAAACTTCCGATGAAGAAATGGATACTGCTAGTGAAAATGAAGTAGATCAAGAAATTTATAGCAGTCATGACAGCGACAGTGAGTTTGAAGCTGAAAATAAAACGCTTGAATCTAATGAAAAAAGTGACAGTTATATAGGAAAAAATAAAACAGTTTGGAAGAAAAGTAAACCGAATCAGAAGGTAAGAACCAGTTCCTGTAATATTATAACCCACTTACCAGGTCTGAAATCAGTTGCAATAAGTATTATGGAACCAATTGAAAGTTGGGAACTTTTTATGGATTTCAATATTATAAAAAATATTGTGGACTGCACCAATATTTTTATTGATAAAATATCCGAAAATTTTCAACGGAGTCGAGATGCTAGGCATACAGATGAAGTGGAGATGAGAGCACTGTTTGGTCTTTTATATTTATGCGGATTGCATAAATCTTCTCATGCTAATGCAAAAGACTTGTGGGACGCTGATGGCACCGGAATTGAATTATTCCGAAAGACAATGTCTTACAAACGATTCACTTTTCTTCTAAGGTGCTTGAGATTAGACAATGTAAACGATCGCGAAGCTCGAAGACAGTTGGATAAGCTGGCAGCTGTGAGAGATTTCTTCAGCGATTTCAATAAAAAATGTCAAGAAATATATTCAGTTAGTGAATATGTTACAATAGATGAAAAGTTGGAGAAATTTCGTGGCCGATGTGCTTTTCGCCAGTATATGCCGAAAAAGCCGGCAAAATATGGAATTAAATTATTTGCCGTAGTCGATGCCAGGACATATTATACATATAATATGGAAATTTATGCGGGGAAACAATCGGATGGTCCTTTCAAAGTTGATTATTCGCCATCTGAGATCGTAAAACGACTTTGTGCTCCATTATTTGGATCTGGGAGGAATATAACCATGGATAATTGGTATACAAGTTACCCGCTAGCAAAAGAGCTCCTATCAAAGAAACTCACTGTAGTGGGAACTTTGAAGAAAAATAAAGCTGTAATTCCTGCTGAATTTTTAGAAACAAAGAAAAGAGAAGTATATTCTTCCATGTTTGGATTCCAAAAAGACATGACATTAGTATCATATGTTCCAAAGAAATCGAAATGTGTAGTTCTTCTGTCTACAATGCATCATGATGACACGATAGATGAAAACTCTGAACAAAGTAAGCCAGAAATAATCCATTTCTACAATGGAACGAAAGGAGGAGTAGATACTGTTGATGAAATGTCTACGCTTTATTCAACAGCTAGGAAAACAAACAGGTGGCCTATGGTGATTTTTTACTGTGTTTTGAACGTGGCTGGTATAAACGCGCGAGTGTCACTTATGTCTACTAAAAATCCTCCCTTGCAGTATAAAAGTAGACGAATGTTTTTGAAAACATTGGCATTATCTCTCGTAAACCCACAAATAAAGAGGAGATCAAATATGCAAATGTTACCCAGAGAATTACGAGAGAAAATGAATCAGAATTTCTCAACAGAAAGGAATGCCGTTTCTGAAGAGAACTTGCCAAAGAGAATGAAGCTTGGTAAAGGACGATGTACAATATGTCCTCGAGCTAAGGACAAAAAAACAACAATTTCTTGTATGAAATGCCAAAATTTTACTTGCAAGGATCACTCTAATTATGTTTGTGACAAATGTGTTTAAAATTCAATAAAGGTATGTAACTGATTTTTATTTTGTAATTGAGTAAGTTTTTTCCTATAAACATTAGTAGTAGAAATTAACGTAAATATATTTTCAAATTAATATTCATGCTTTAGAATATACTAAAAAACTGTATTTTATACCTTTTCAATTTATTTGCACTTAAGTTTATATGTGTATATTGAATTAAGCTTAAATTTATCGGTGGGGTTATACAGGTACCCCGCGCGACCAAAATGTGCTCTGTTTAGCGCGCGCCTTCCACCGGGTTAAAATCACGCGCTAGAATTTTCCAGTACTTTCTCGAAATCAAAAAGAGATATTTATTTATTTAATGCACGCGCTCTTGTATTTTCAATTTTCCGGCTTAGCTTTCTTTTAATATTCGTCACGCGCTGCACTGCGCGAGAAATAAAACCATTTAATTTATAATTGAACAAACATTGGCTTTTTAAATACCAAATTCGTAACACTGCCCCCTTCCCAAGGACTGCACGTCCCGGGCAGTACAATCCCTGGACAGGAAGCTAAACTTACAACTGTGGCATAAATGCATTAATAAGCATTACATTACAATAATAAACAACATGAACAATAAATGCAATACATAAAACAAATCAAATGCTATCAAATACAAATCAAATACACATTTAAAAACAAAATGGACCATGGTCTTATACTATTTACAATTATTTATATTACGTACTATGGCCATAGTAATGAGCTAACCTGTCGTAATGAACGACTTTAGGTTTAGATTTCGAAGACTTACGAATCCGAACCACGACATCATTCAGCCTGTTTAGGACTGTGTCTGGAAACCACTAATGAGAGGTTATTAAGGATGGTCCGATTGAACCTCTCTACCATGCCGTCCGACTGGGGATGCAATGGCGTCGTTTGAGTTTTGTCAATGCCGAGTAGTTTGCATATTTCTTTGATTACTGCCGAGGCAAAATTCCTTCCCTGATCGGAATGTAACTGAAGAGGCACTCCGAACCTGGAAATCCAATGCTGTATCATTACCTCAGCTACTGCGACAGCCTCTTGATCAGGAACAGGGTACACGTCAGGCCACTTGGTGAAGTAATCAATGACAACGAGTATGTATTTGTTGCCATCAGCAGTTCGTGGCAGAGGTACCAAGATGTCAAAGGCGATACGTTCAAAAGGCGCCCCTACGTTGTAACGTTGCAGCTTGCCTCGGCTGCGTCTCTTCGGTCCTTTCCGATCTGCACAGGCATCGCAGGATCGGCACCACTTTTGCACGTCATCCTTTGCATTATTCCAGTAAAAGCGCTCACGAACTCTCTGTAAGGTCTTCATTATTCCAAAGTGACCTCCCCTAGGGCTGTTATGTAGTTCTTTAAGGACATCAGGAATGCGGGATCTTGTAAGTATCAGCTGCCATCGGAACGTCTTCCCATCATCCGGTTCGAATTTCCGGTTTAAGACGCCGTTTCGAATGTGAAGTGAATCCCAGAGTGCCCAATAGTGTTTGGTTGTAGGACTACAGATAGAAATGTCCTGCCAGGTAGGTTTTCTGGTTGATGACTCCATTAAATCAATTATGGGTTTAATGTCGCGGTCTTCCAGCTGGTCTTTCCTGACTTCAGCATCACTCCACGGTTCTCGATCAGCCGATGTTGATGTTGTAATTTGTCTTGCGACCGGAGTCAGCAGCTCGTATTTCGCTTCCACCCTGGAACAATATCGGCAGCTTTCTTGGCAAGGTCTTCTAGACAGGGCGTCGGCGTTTCCGTGTGATGATCCGTTACAATGACGGATAGTGATGTCATATTCTTGGAGTCTCTGTATCCACCTGGCTATTTGACCCTCAGGATTCTTGAAATTTAAAAGCCAGGTCAATGATGCATGATCGGTGCGGAACAGGAATTTTCTGCCGTATAGATAGTGATGGAACTGTTTTACAGCTTTAACTATGGCGAGCAACTCTTTCCTGGTGACACAATAATTCCTCTTGGAATTGCCGCCAGAGCGGACCACACACTACGGCCTATGAGGAACATTACTGAACATCTTCTGACACCAAAAATTGTTGCGTGCGTACGGATTCGTTACTAAATGAATGCACAAGTCCGATGAAAAATGAACAAAAATTTATTATCACAACAAAAATGCTTAAATTTTCTCAAATTATCACGCAGTATTACAATATCTCACAGTAGTTTTCTTTTAACTACTCAAATGTCCAATAGAACGTAATTCAAAACAGCTAAAGAACGCTAATCCGCGAATTCGCTACAATCAACAACAGTAGTTTTCTAAACAACAACAAACTAAGCAACTACTACAAACTGAGATGTTTTCCTCCTTTTATAAGATTTTAAAATCACGCGCTAGAATTTTCCAGTACTTTCTCGAAATCAAAAAGAGATATTTATTTATTTAATGCACGCGCTCTTGTATTTTCAATTTTCCGGCTTAGCTTTCTTTTAATATTCGTCACGCGCTGCACTGCGCGAGAAATAAAACCATTTAATTTATAATTGAACAAACATTGGCTTTTTAAATACCAAACTCGTAACACTGCCCCCTTCCCAAGGACTGCACGTCCCGGGCAGTACAATCCCTGGACAGGAAGCTAAACTTACAACTGTGGCATAAATGCATTAATAAGCATTACATTACAATAATAAACAACATGAACAATAAATGCAATACATAAAACAAATCAAATGCTATCAAATACAAATCAAATACACATTTAAAAACAAAATGGACCATGGTCTTATACTATTTACAATTATTTATATTACGTACTATGGCCATAGTAATGAGCTAACCTGTCGTAATGAACGACTTTAGGTTTAGAGTTCGAAGACTTACGAATCCGAACCACGACATCATTCAGCCTGTTTAGGACTGTGTACGGGCCATCCCAAGGTGACTGTAATTTCGGACAAAGTCCTTTCCGTCGAGTCGGATTCCACCACCACACCTTGTCCTTCGTGGAATTGATGTTCAGTAGCTCTTGTGTCGTATCGGGTCTTCTCGTGCAAAGTTGTGCATCACTTCAAACCGAGCCTGGAGATCTTGAATATATTCCTCAGACGAAGAAGGAGCATCCGGAAGGCGGCCAAACAGTAGATCACAAGGCAGACGAAGATCACGACCGAAGAGCATCTGTGATGGAGAATAGCCGGTAGTCTCGTGGACAGCACTGCGGTAAGCCAGTAAAAAGAGTGGTAATTTCTTGTCCCAGTCCTGTTGGTTTCTGGAAACCACTAATGAGAGGTTATTAAGGATGGTCCGATTGAACCTCTCTACCATGCCGTCCTACTGGGGATGCAATGGCGTCGTTTGAGTTTTGTCAATGCCGAGTAGTTTGCATAGTTCTTTGATTACTGCCGAGGCAAAATTCCTTCCCTGATCGGAATGTAACTGAAGAGGCACTCCGAACCTGGAAATCCAATGCTGTATCATTACCTCAGCTACTGCGACAGCCTCTTGATCAGGAACAGGGTACGCGTCAGGCCACTTGGTGAAGTAATCAATGACAACGAGTATGTATTTGTTGCCATCAGCAGTTCGTGGCAGAGGTACCAAGATGTCAAAGGCGATACGTTCAAAAGGCGCCCCTACGTTGTAACGTTGCAGCTTGCCTCGGCTGCGTCTCTTCGGTCCTTTCCGATCTGCACAGGCATCGCAGGATCGGCACCACTTTTGCACGTCATCCTTTGCATTATTCCAGTAAAAGCGCTCACGAACTCTCTGTAAGGTCTTCATTATTCCAAAGTGACCTCCCCTAGCGCTGTTATGTAGTTCTTTAAGGACATCAGGAATGCGGGATCTTGTAAGTATCAGCTGCCATCGGAACGTCTTCCCATCATCCGGTTCGAATTTCCGGTTTAAGACGCCGTTTCGAATGTGAAGTGAATCCCAGAGTGCCCAATAGTGTTTGGTTGTAGGACTACAGATAGAAATGTCCTGCCAGGTAGGTTTTCTGGTTGATGACTCCATTAAATCAATTATGGGTTTAATGTCGCGGTCTTCCAGCTGGTCTTTCCTGACTTCATCATCACTCCACGGTTCTCGATCAGCCGATGTTGATGTTGTAATTTGTCTTGCGACCGGAGTCAGCAGCTCGTATTTCGCTTCCACCCTGGAACAATATCGGCAGCTTTCTTGGCAAGGTCTTCTAGACAGGGCGTCGGCGTTTCCGTGTGATGATCCGTTACAATGACGGATAGTGATGTCATATTCTTGGAGTCTCTGTATCCACCTGGCTATTTGACCCTCAGGATTCTTGAAATTTAAAAGCCAGGTCAATGATGCATGATCGGTGCGGAACAGGAATTTTCTGCCGTATAGATAGTGATGGAACTGTTTTACAGCTTTAACTATGGCGAGCAACTCTTTCCTGGTGACACAATAATTCCTCTTGGAATTGCCGCCAGAGCGGACCACACACTACGGCCTATGAGGAACATTACTGAACATCTTCTGACACCAAAAATTGTTGCGTGCGTACGGATTCGTTACTAAATGAATGCACAAGTCCGATGAAAAATGAACAAAAATTTATTATCACAACAAAAATGCTTAAATTTTCTCAAATTATCACGCAGTATTACAATATCTCACAGTAGTTTTCTTTTAACTACTCAAATGTCCAATAGAACGTAATTCAAAACAGCTAAAGAACGCTAATCCGCGAATTCGCTACAATCAACAACAGTAGTTTTCTAAACAACAACAAACTAAGCAACTACTACAAACTGAGATGTTTTCCTCCTTTTATAAGATTTTAAAATCACGCGCTAGAATTTTCCAGTACTTTCTCGAAATCAAAAAGAGATATTTATTTATTTAATGCACGCGCTCTTGTATTTTCAATTTTCCGGCTTAGCTTTCTTTTAATATTCGTCACGCGCTGCACTGCGCGAGAAATAAAACCATTTAATTTATAATTGAACAAACATTGGCTTTTTAAATACCAAACTCGTAACACTGCCCCCTTCCCAAGGACTGCACGTCCCGGGCAGTACAATCCCTGGACAGGAAGCTAAACTTACAACTGTGGCATAAATGCATTAATAAGCATTACATTACAATAATAAACAACATGAACAATAAATGCAATACATAAAACAAATCAAATGCTATCAAATACAAATCAAATACACATTTAAAAACAAAATGGACCATGGTCTTATACTATTTACAATTATTTATATTACGTACTATGGCCATAGTAATGAGCTAACCTGTCGTAATGAACGACTTTAGGTTTAGAGTTCGAAGACTTACGAATCCGAACCACGACATCATTCAGCCTGTTTAGGACTGTGTACGGGCCATCCCAAGGTGACTGTAATTTCGGACAAAGTCCTTTCCGTCGAGTCGGATTCCACCACCACACCTTGTCCTTCGTGGAATTGATGTTCAGTAGCTCTTGTGTCGTATCGGGTCTTCTCGTGCAAAGTTGTGCATCACTTCAAACCGAGCCTGGAGATCTTGAATATATTCCTCAGACGAAGAAGGAGCATCCGGAAGGCGGCCAAACAGTAGATCACAAGGCAGACGAAGATCACGACCGAAGAGCATCTGTGATGGAGAATAGCCGGTAGTCTCGTGGACAGCACTGCGGTAAGCCAGTAAAAAGAGTGGTAATTTCTTGTCCCAGTCCTGTTGGTTTCTGGAAACCACTAATGAGAGGTTATTAAGGATGGTCCGATTGAACCTCTCTACCATGCCGTCCTACTGGGGATGCAATGGCGTCGTTTGAGTTTTGTCAATGCCGAGTAGTTTGCATAGTTCTTTGATTACTGCCGAGGCAAAATTCCTTCCCTGATCGGAATGTAACTGAAGAGGCACTCCGAACCTGGAAATCCAATGCTGTATCATTACCTCAGCTACTGCGACAGCCTCTTGATCAGGAACAGGGTACGCGTCAGGCCACTTGGTGAAGTAATCAATGACAACGAGTATGTATTTGTTGCCATCAGCAGTTCGTGGCAGAGGTACCAAGATGTCAAAGGCGATACGTTCAAAAGGCGCCCCTACGTTGTAACGTTGCAGCTTGCCTCGGCTGCGTCTCTTCGGTCCTTTCCGATCTGCACAGGCATCGCAGGATCGGCACCACTTTTGCACGTCATCCTTTGCATTATTCCAGTAAAAGCGCTCACGAACTCTCTGTAAGGTCTTCATTATTCCAAAGTGACCTCCCCTAGCGCTGTTATGTAGTTCTTTAAGGACATCAGGAATGCGGGATCTTGTAAGTATCAGCTGCCATCGGAACGTCTTCCCATCATCCGGTTCGAATTTCCGGTTTAAGACGCCGTTTCGAATGTGAAGTGAATCCCAGAGTGCCCAATAGTGTTTGGTTGTAGGACTACAGATAGAAATGTCCTGCCAGGTAAGTTTTCTGGTTGATGACTCCATTAAATCAATTATGGGTTTAATGTCGCGGTCTTCCAGCTGGTCTTTCCTGACTTCATCATCACTCCACGGTTCTCGATCAGCCGATGTTGATGTTGTAATTTGTCTTGCGACCGGAGTCAGCAGCTCGTATTTCGCTTCCACCCTGGAACAATATCGGCAGCTTTCTTGGCAAGGTCTTCTAGACAGGGCGTCGGCGTTTCCGTGTGATGATCCGTTACAATGACGGATAGTGATGTCATATTCTTGGAGTCTCTGTATCCACCTGGCTATTTGACCCTCAGGATTCTTGAAATTTAAAAGCCAGGTCAATGATGCATGATCGGTGCGGAACAGGAATTTTCTGCCGTATAGATAGTGATGGAACTGTTTTACAGCTTTAACTATGGCGAGCAACTCTTTCCTGGTGACACAATAATTCCTCTTGTAATTGCCGCCAGAGCGGACCACACACTACGGCCTATAAGGAACATTACTGAACATCTTCTGACACCAAAAATTGTTGCGTGCGTACGGATTCGTTACTAAATGAATGCACAAGTCCGATGAAAAATGAACAAAAATTTATTATTATCACAACAAAAATGCTTAAATTTTCTCAAATTATCACGCAGTATTACAATATCTCACAGTAGTTTTCTTTTAACTACTCAAATGTCCAATAGAACCTAATTCAAAACAGCTAAAGAACGCTAATCCGCGAATTCGCTACAATCAACAACAGTAGTTTTCTAAACAACAACAAACTAAGCAACTACTACAAACTGAGATGTTTTCCTCCTTTTATAAGATTTTAAAATCACGCGCTAGAATTTTCCAGTACTTTCTCGAAATCAAAAAGAGATATTTATTTATTTAATGCACGCGCTCTTGTATTTTCAATTTTCCGGCTTAGCTTTCTTTTAATATTCGTCACGCGCTGCACTGCGCGAGAAATAAAACCATTTAATTTATAATTGAACAAACATTGGCTTTTTAAATACCAAATTCGTAACACTGCCCCCTTCCCAAGGACTGCACGTCCCGGGCAGTACAATCCCTGGACAGGAAGCTAAACTTACAACTGTGGCATAAATGCATTAATAAGCATTACATTACAATAATAAACAACATGAACAATAAATGCAATACATAAAACAAATCAAATGCTATCAAATACAAATCAAATACACATTTAAAAACAAAATGGACCATGGTCTTATACTATTTACAATTATTTATATTACGTACTATGGCCATAGTAATGAGCTAACCTGTCGTAATGAACGACTTTAGGTTTAGATTTCGAAGACTTACGAATCCGAACCACGACATCATTCAGCCTGTTTAGGACTGTGTCTGGAAACCACTAATGAGAGGTTATTAAGGATGGTCCGATTGAACCTCTCTACCATGCCGTCCGACTGGGGATGCAATGGCGTCGTTTGAGTTTTGTCAATGCCGAGTAGTTTGCATATTTCTTTGATTACTGCCGAGGCAAAATTCCTTCCCTGATCGGAATGTAACTGAAGAGGCACTCCGAACCTGGAAATCCAATGCTGTATCATTACCTCAGCTACTGCGACAGCCTCTTGATCAGGAACAGGGTACACGTCAGGCCACTTGGTGAAGTAATCAATGACAACGAGTATGTATTTGTTGCCATCAGCAGTTCGTGGCAGAGGTACCAAGATGTCAAAGGCGATACGTTCAAAAGGCTCCCCTACGTTGTAACGTTGCAGCTTGCCTCGGCTGCGTCTCTTCGGTCCTTTCCGATCTGCACAGGCATCGCAGGATCGGCACCACTTTTGCACGTCATCCTTTGCATTATTCCAGTAAAAGCGCTCACGAACTCTCTGTAAGGTCTTCATTATTCCAAAGTGACCTCCCCTAGGGCTGTTATGTAGTTCTTTAAGGACATCAGGAATGCGGGATCTTGTAAGTATCAGCTGCCATCGGAACGTCTTCCCATCATCCGGTTCGAATTTCCGGTTTAAGACGCCGTTTCGAATGTGAAGTGAATCCCAGAGTGCCCAATAGTGTTTGGTTGTAGGACTACAGATAGAAATGTCCTGCCAGGTAGGTTTTCTGGTTGATGACTCCATTAAATCAATTATGGGTTTAATGTCGCGGTCTTCCAGCTGGTCTTTCCTGACTTCATCATCACTCCACGGTTCTCGATCAGCCGATGTTGATGTTGTAATTTGTCTTGCGACCGGAGTCAGCAGCTCGTATTTCGCTTCCACCCTGGAACAATATCGGCAGCTTTCTTGGCAAGGTCTTCTAGACAGGGCGTCGGCGTTTCCGTGTGATGATCCGTTACAATGACGGATAGTGATGTCATATTCTTGGAGTCTCTGTATCCACCTGGCTATTTGACCCTCAGGATTCTTGAAATTTAAAAGCCAGGTCAATGATGCATGATCGGTGCGGAACAGGAATTTTCTGCCGTATAGATAGTGATGGAACTGTTTTACAGCTTTAACTATGGCGAGCAACTCTTTCCTGGTGACACAATAATTCCTCTTGGAATTGCCGCCAGAGCGGACCACACACTACGGCCTATGAGGAACATTACTGAACATCTTCTGACACCAAAAATTGTTGCGTGCGTACGGATTCGTTACTAAATGAATGCACAAGTCCGATGAAAAATGAACAAAAATTTATTATCACAACAAAAATGCTTAAATTTTCTCAAATTATCACGCAGTATTACAATATCTCACAGTAGTTTTCTTTTAACTACTCAAATGTCCAATAGAACGTAATTCAAAACAGCTAAAGAACGCTAATCCGCGAATTCGCTACAATCAACAACAGTAGTTTTCTAAACAACAACAAACTAAGCAACTACTACAAACTGAGATGTTTTCCTCCTTTTATAAGATTTTAAAATCACGCGCTAGAATTTTCCAGTACTTTCTCGAAATCAAAAAGAGATATTTATTTATTTAATGCACGCGCTCTTGTATTTTCAATTTTCCGGCTTAGCTTTCTTTTAATATTCGTCACGCGCTGGCGAGAAATAAAACCATTTAATTTATAATTGAACAAACATTGGCTTTTTAAATACCAAATTCGTAACACTGCCCCCTTCCCAAGGACTGCACGTCCCGGGCAGTACAATCCCTGGACAGGAAGCTAAACTTACAACTGTGGCATAAATGCATTAATAAGCATTACATTACAATAATAAACAACATGAACAATAAATGCAATACATAAAACAAATCAAATGCTATCAAATACAAATCAAATACACATTTAAAAACAAAATGGACCATGGTCTTATACTATTTACAATTATTTATATTACGTACTATGGCCATAGTAATGAGCTAACCTGTCGTAATGAACGACTTTAGGTTTAGATTTCGAAGACTTACGAATCCGAACCACGACATCATTCAGCCTGTTTAGGACTGTGTACGGGCCATCCCAAGGTGACTGTAATTTCGGACAAAGTCCTTTCCGTCGAGTCGGATTCCACCACCACACCTTGTCCTTCGTGGAATTGATGTTCAGTAGCTCTTGTGTCGTATCGGGTCTTCTCGTGCAAAGTTGTGCATCACTTCAAACCGAGCCTGGAGTTCTTGAATATATTCCTCAGACGAAGAATTAGCATCCGGAAGGCGGCCAAACAGTAGATCACAAGGCAGACGAAGATCACGACCGAAGAGCATCTGTGATGGAGAATAGCCGGTAGTCTCGTGGACAGCACTGCGGTAAGCCAGTAAAAAGAGTGGTAATTTCTTGTCCCAGTCCTGTTGGTTTCTGGAAACCACTAATGAGAGGTTATTAAGGATGGTCCGATTGAACCTCTCTACCATGCCGTCCTACTGGGGATGCAATGGCGTCGTTTGAGTTTTGTCAATGCCGAGTAGTTTGCATAGTTCTTTGATTACTGCCGAGGCAAAATTCCTTCCCTGATCGGAATGTAACTGAAGAGGCACTCCGAACCTGGAAATCCAATGCTGTATCATTACCTCAGATACTGCGACAGCCTCTTGATCAGGAACAGGGTACGCGTCAGGCCACTTGGTGAAGTAATCAATGACAACGAGTATGTATTTGTTGCCATCAGCAGTTCGTGGCAGAGGTACCAAGATGTCAAAGGCGATACGTTCAAAAGGCGCCCCTACGTTGTAACGTTGCAGCTTGCCTCGGCTGCGTCTCTTCGGTCCTTTCCGATCTGCACAGGCATCGCAGGATCGGCACCACTTTTGCACGTCATCCTTTGCATTATTCCAGTAAAAGCGCTCACGAACTCTCTGTAAGGTCTTCATTATTCCAAAGTGACCTCCCCTAGGGCTGTTATGTAGTTCTTTAAGGACATCAGGAATGCGGGATCTTGTAAGTATCAGCTGCCATCGGAACGTCTTCCCATCATCCGGTTCGAATTTCCGGTTTAAGACGCCGTTTCGAATGTGAAGTGAATCCCAGAGTGCCCAATAGTGTTTGGTTGTAGGACTACAGATAGAAATGTCCTGCCAGGTAGGTTTTCTGGTTGATGACTCCATTAAATCAATTATGGGTTTAATGTCGCGGTCTTCCAGCTGGTCTTTCCTGACTTCAGCATCACTCCACGGTTCTCGATCAGCCGATGTTGATGTTGTAATTTGTCTTGCGACCGGAGTCAGCAGCTCGTATTTCGCTTCCACCCTGGAACAATATCGGCAGCTTTCTTGGCAAGGTCTTCTAGACAGGACGTCGGCGTTTCCGTGTGATGATCCGTTACAATGACGGATAGTGATGTCATATTCTTGGAGTCTCTGTATCCACCTGGCTATTTGACCCTCAGGATTCTTGAAATTTAAAAGCCAGGTCAATGATGCATGATCGGTGCGGAACAGGAATTTTCTGCCGTATAGATAGTGATGGAACTGTTTTACAGCTTTAACTATGGCGAGCAACTCTTTCCTGGTGACACAATAATTCCTCTTGGAATTGCCGCCAGAGCGGACCACACACTACGGCCTATGAGGAACATTACTGAACATCTTCTGACACCAAAAATTGTTGCGTGCGTACGGATTCGTTACTAAATGAATGCACAAGTCCGATGAAAAATGAACAAAAATTTATTATTATCACAACAAAAATGCTTAAATTTTCTCAAATTATCACGCAGTATTACAATATCTCACAGTAGTTTTCTTTTAACTACTCAAATGTCCAATAGAACCTAATTCAAAACAGCTAAAGAACGCTAATCCGCGAATTCGCTACAATCAACAACAGTAGTTTTCTAAACAACAACAAACTAAGCAACTACTACAAACTGAGATGTTTTCCTCCTTTTATAAGATTTTAAAATCACGCGCTAGAATTTTCCAGTACTTTCTCGAAATCAAAAAGAGATATTTATTTATTTAATGCACGCGCTCTTGTATTTTCAATTTTCCGGCTTAGCTTTCTTTTAATATTCGTCACGCGCTGCACTGCGCGAGAAATAAAACCATTTAATTTATAATTGAACAAACATTGGCTTTTTAAATACCAAATTCGTAACACTGCCCCCTTCCCAAGGACTGCACGTCCCGGGCAGTACAATCCCTGGACAGGAAGCTAAACTTACAACTGTGGCATAAATGCATTAATAAGCATTACATTACAATAATAAACAACATGAACAATAAATGCAATACATAAAACAAATCAAATGCTATCAAATACAAATCAAATACACATTTAAAAACAAAATGGACCATGGTCTTATACTATTTACAATTATTTATATTACGTACTATGGCCATAGTAATTAGCTAACCTGTCGTAATGAACGACTTTAGGTTTAGATTTCGAAGACTTACGAATCCGAACCACGACATCATTCAGCCTGTTTAGGACTGTGTCTGGAAACCACTAATGAGAGGTTATTAAGGATGGTCCGATTGAACCTCTCTACCATGCCGTCCTACTGGGGATGCAATGGCGTCGTTTGAGTTTTGTCAATGCCGAGTAGTTTGCATAGTTCTTTGATTACTGCCGAGGCAAAATTCCTTCCCTGATCGGAATGTAACTGAAGAGGCACTCCGAACCTGGAAATCCAATGCTGTATCATTACCTCAGCTACTGCGACAGCCTCTTGATCAGGAACAGGGTACGCGTCAGGCCACTTGGTGAAGTAATCAATGACAACGAGTATGTATTTGTTGCCATCAGCAGTTCGTGGCAGAGGTACCAAGATGTCAAAGGCGATACGTTCAAAAGGCGCCCCTACGTTGTAACGTTGCAGCTTGCCTCGGCTGCGTCTCTTCGGTCCTTTCCAATCTGCACAGGCATCGCAGGATCGGCACCACTTTTGCACGTCATCCTTTGCATTATTCCAGTAAAAGCGCTCACGAACTCTCTGTAAGGTCTTCATTATTCCAAAGTGACCTCCCCTAGCGCTGTTATGTAGTTCTTTAAGGACATCAGGAATGCGGGATCTTGTAAGTATCAGCTGCCATCGGAACGTCTTCCCATCATCCGGTTCGAATTTCCGGTTTAAGACGCCGTTTCGAATGTGAAGTGAATCCCAGAGTGCCCAATAGTGTTTGGTTGTAGGACTACAGATAGAAATGTCCTGCCAGGTAGGTTTTCTGGTTGATGACTCCATTAAATCAATTATGGGTTTAATGTCGCGGTCTTCCAGCTGGTCTTTCCTGACTTCATCATCACTCCACGGTTCTCGATCAGCCGATGTTGATGTTGTAATTTGTCTTGCGACCGGAGTCAGCAGCTCGTATTTCGCTTCCACCCTGGAACAACATCGGCAGCTTTCTTGGCAAGGTCTTCTAGACAGGGCGTCGGCGTTTCCGTGTGATGATCCGTTACAATGACGGATAGTGATGTCATATTCTTGGAGTCTCTGTATCCACCTGGCTATTTGACCCTCAGGATTCTTGAAATTTAAAAGCCAGGTCAATGATGCATGATCGGTGCGGAACAGGAATTTTCTGCCGTATAGATAGTGATGGAACTGTTTTACAGCTTTAACTATGGCGAGCAACTCTTTCCTGGTGACACAATAATTCCTCTTGGAATTGCCGCCAGAGCGGACCACACACTACGGCCTATGAGGAACATTACTGAACATCTTCTGACACCAAAAATTGTTGCGTGCGTACGGATTCGTTACTAAATGAATGCACAAGTCCGATGAAAAATGAACAAAAATTTATTATCACAACAAAAATGCTTAAATTTTCTCAAATTATCACGCAGTATTACAATATCTCACAGTAGTTTTCTTTTAACTACTCAAATGTCCAATAGAACGTAATTCAAAACAGCTAAAGAACGCTAATCCGCGAATTCGCTACAATCAACAACAGTAGTTTTCTAAACAACAACAAACTAAGCAACTACTACAAACTGAGATGTTTTCCTCCTTTTATAAGATTTTAAAATCACGCGCTAGAATTTTCCAGTACTTTCTCGAAATCAAAAAGAGATATTTATTTATTTAATGCACGCGCTCTTGTATTTTCAATTTTCCGGCTTAGCTTTCTTTTAATATTCGTCACGCGCTGCACTGCGCGAGAAATAAAACCATTTAATTTATAATTGAACAAACATTGGCTTTTTAAATACCAAATTCGTAACACTGCCCCCTTCCCAAGGACTGCACGTCCCGGGCAGTACAATCCCTGGACAGGAAGCTAAACTTACAACTGTGGCATAAATGCATTAATAAGCATTACATTACAATAATAAACAACATGAACAATAAATGCAATACATAAAACAAATCAAATGCTATCAAATACAAATCAAATACACATTTAAAAACAAAATGGACCATGGTCTTATACTATTTACAATTATTTATATTACGTACTATGGCCATAGTAATGAGCTAACCTGTCGTAATGAACGACTTTAGGTTTAGATTTCGAAGACTTACGAATCCGAACCACGACATCATTCAGCCTGTTTAGGACTGTGTACGGGCCATCCCAAGGTGACTGTAATTTCGGACAAAGTCCTTTCCGTCGAGTCGGATTCCACCACCACACCTTGTCCTTCGTGGAATTGATGTTCAGTAGCTCTTGTGTCGTATCGGGTCTTCTCGTGCAAAGTTGTGCATCACTTCAAACCGAGCCTGGAGTTCTTGAATATATTCCTCAGACGAAGAATTAGCATCCGGAAGGCGGCCAAACAGTAGATCACAAGGCAGACGAAGATCACGACCGAAGAGCATCTGTGATGGAGAATAGCCGGTAGTCTCGTGGACAGCACTGCGGTAAGCCAGTAAAAAGAGTGGTAATTTCTTGTCCCAGTCCTGTTGGTTTCTGGAAACCACTAATGAGAGGTTATTAAGGATGGTCCGATTGAACCTCTCTACCATGCCGTCCTACTGGGGATGCAATGGCGTCGTTTGAGTTTTGTCAATGCCGAGTAGTTTGCATAGTTCTTTGATTACTGCCGAGGCAAAATTCCTTCCCTGATCGGAATGTAACTGAAGAGGCACTCCGAACCTGGAAATCCAATGCTGTATCATTACCTCAGATACTGCGACAGCCTCTTGATCAGGAACAGGGTACGCGTCAGGCCACTTGGTGAAGTAATCAATGACAACGAGTATGTATTTGTTGCCATCAGCAGTTCGTGGCAGAGGTACCAAGATGTCAAAGGCGATACGTTCAAAAGGCGCCCCTACGTTGTAACGTTGCAGCTTGCCTCGGCTGCGTCTCTTCGGTCCTTTCCGATCTGCACAGGCATCGCAGGATCGGCACCACTTTTGCACGTCATCCTTTGCATTATTCCAGTAAAAGCGCTCACGAACTCTCTGTAAGGTCTTCATTATTCCAAAGTGACCTCCCCTAGGGCTGTTATGTAGTTCTTTAAGGACATCAGGAATGCGGGATCTTGTAAGTATCAGCTGCCATCGGAACGTCTTCCCATCATCCGGTTCGAATTTCCGGTTTAAGACGCCGTTTCGAATGTGAAGTGAATCCCAGAGTGCCCAATAGTGTTTGGTTGTAGGACTACAGATAGAAATGTCCTGCCAGGTAGGTTTTCTGGTTGATGACTCCAATAAATCAATTATGGGTTTAATGTCGCGGTCTTCCAGCTGGTCTTTCCTGACTTCAGCATCACTCCACGGTTCTCGATCAGCCGATGTTGATGTTGTAATTTGTCTTGCGACCGGAGTCAGCAGCTCGTATTTCGCTTCCACCCTGGAACAATATCGGCAGCTTTCTTGGCAAGGTCTTCTAGACAGGACGTCGGCGTTTCCGTGTGATGATCCGTTACAATGACGGATAGTGATGTCATATTCTTGGAGTCTCTGTATCCACCTGGCTATTTGACCCTCAGGATTCTTGAAATTTAAAAGCCAGGTCAATGATGCATGATCGGTGCGGAACAGGAATTTTCTGCCGTATAGATAGTGATGGAACTGTTTTACAGCTTTAACTATGGCGAGCAACTCTTTCCTGGTGACACAATAATTCCTCTTGGAATTGCCGCCAGAGCGGACCACACACTACGGCCTATGAGGAACATTACTGAACATCTTCTGACACCAAAAATTGTTGCGTGCGTACGGATTCGTTACTAAATGAATGCACAAGTCCGATGAAAAATGAACAAAAATTTATTATTATCACAACAAAAATGCTTAAATTTTCTCAAATTATCACGCAGTATTACAATATCTCACAGTAGTTTTCTTTTAACTACTCAAATGTCCAATAGAACCTAATTCAAAACAGCTAAAGAACGCTAATCCGCGAATTCGCTACAATCAACAACAGTAGTTTTCTAAACAACAACAAACTAAGCAACTACTACAAACTGAGATATTTTCCTCCTTTTATAAGATTTTAAAATCACGCGCTAGAATTTTCCAGTACTTTCTCGAAATCAAAAAGAGATATTTATTTATTTAATGCACGCGCTCTTGTATTTTCAATTTTCCGGCTTAGCTTTCTTTTAATATTCGTCACGCGCTGCACTGCGCGAGAAATAAAACCATTTAATTTATAATTGAACAAACATTGGCTTTTTAAATACCAAATTCGTAACACTGCCCCCTTCCCAAGGACTGCACGTCCCGGGCAGTACAATCCCTGGACAGGAAGCTAAACTTACAACTGTGGCATAAATGCATTAATAAGCATTACATTACAATAATAAACAACATGAACAATAAATGCAATACATAAAACAAATCAAATGCTATCAAATACAAATCAAATACACATTTAAAAACAAAATGGACCATGGTCTTATACTATTTACAATTATTTATATTACGTACTATGGCCATAGTAATGAGCTAACCTGTCGTAATGAACGACTTTAGGTTTAGATTTCGAAGACTTACGAATCCGAACCACGACATCATTCAGCCTGATTAGGACTGTGTACGGGCCATCCCAAGGTGACTGTAATTTCGGACAAAGTCCTTTCCGTCGAGTCGGATTCCACCACCACACCTTGTCCTTCGTGGAATTGATGTTCAGTAGCTCTTGTGTCGTATCGGGTCTTCTCGTGCAAAGTTGTGCATCACTTCAAACCGAGCCTGGAGATCTTGAATATATTCCTCAGACGAAGAAGGAGCATCCGGAAGGCGGCCAAACAGTAGATCACAAGGCAGACGAAGATCACGACCGAAGAGCATCTGTGATGGAGAATAGCCGGTAGTCTCGTGGACAGCACTGCGGTAAGCCAGTAAAAAGAGTGGTAATTTCTTGTCCCAGTCCTGTTGGTTTCTGGAAACCACTAATGAGAGGTTATTAAGGATGGTCCGATTGAACCTCTCTACCATGCCGTCCTACTGGGGATGCAATGGCGTCGTTTGAGTTTTGTCAATGCCGAGTAGTTTGCATAGTCCTTTGATTACTGCCGAGGCAAAATTCCTTCCCTGATCGGAATGTAACTGAAGAGGCACTCCGAACCTGGAAATCCAATGCTGTATCATTACCTCAGCTACTGCGACAGCCTCTTGATCAGGAACAGGGTACGCGTCAGGCCACTTGGTGAAGTAATCAATGACAACGAGTATGTATTTGTTGCCATCAGCAGTTCGTGGCAGAGGTACCAAGATGTCAAAGGCGATACGTTCAAAAGGCGCCCCTACGTTGTAACGTTGCAGCTTGCCTCGGCTGCGTCTCTTCGGTCCTTTCCGATCTGCACAGGCATCGCAGGATCGGCACCACTTTTGCACGTCATCCTTTGCATTATTCCAGTAAAAGCGCTCACGAACTCTCTGTAAGGTCTTCATTATTCCAAAGTGACCTCCCCTAGCGCTGTTATGTAGTTCTTTAAGGACATCAGGAATGCGGGATCTTGTAAGTATCAGCTGCCATCGGAACGTCTTCCCATCATCCGGTTCGAATTTCCGGTTTAAGACGCCGTTTCGAATGTGAAGTGAATCCCAGAGTGCCCAATAGTGTTTGGTTGTAGGACTACAGATAGAAATGTCCTGCCAGGTAGGTTTTCTGGTTGATGACTCCATTAAATCAATTATGGGTTTAATGTCGCGGTCTTCCAGCTGGTCTTTCCTGACTTCATCATCACTCCACGGTTCTCGATCAGCCGATGTTGATGTTGTAATTTGTCTTGCGACCGGAGTCAGCAGCTCGTATTTCGCTTCCACCCTGGAACAACATCGGCAGCTTTCTTGGCAAGGTCTTCTAGACAGGGCGTCGGCGTTTCCGTGTGATGATCCGTTACAATGACGGATAGTGATGTCATATTCTTGGAGTCTCTGTATCCACCTGGCTATTTGACCCTCAGGATTCTTGAAATTTAAAAGCCAGGTCAATGATGCATGATCGGTGCGGAACAGGAATTTTCTGCCGTATAGATAGTGATGGAACTGTTTTACAGCTTTAACTATGGCGAGCAACTCTTTCCTGGTGACACAATAATTCCTCTTGGAATTGCCGCCAGAGCGGACCACACACTACGGCCTATAAGGAACATTACTGAACATCTTCTGACACCAAAAATTGTTGCGTGCGTACGGATTCGTTACTAAATGAATGCACAAGTCCGATGAAAAATGAACAAAAATTTATTATTATCACAACAAAAATGCTTAAATTTTCTCAAATTATCACGCAGTATTACAATATCTCACAGTAGTTTTCTTTTAACTACTCAAATGTCCAATAGAACGTAATTCAAAACAGCTAAAGAACGCTAATCCGCGAATTCGCTACAATCAACAACAGTAGTTTTCTAAACAACAACAAACTAAGCAACTACTACAAACTGAGATGTTTTCCTCCTTTTATAAGATTTTAAAATCACGCGCTAGAATTTTCCAGTACTTTCTCGAAATCAAAAAGAGATATTTATTTATTTAATGCACGCGCTCTTGTATTTTCAATTTTCCGGCTTAGCTTTCTTTTAATATTCGTCACGCGCTGCACTGCGCGAGAAATAAAACCATTTAATTTATAATTGAACAAACATTGGCTTTTTAAATACCAAATTCGTAACACTGCCCCCTTCCCAAGGACTGCACGTCCCGGGCAGTACAATCCCTGGACAGGAAGCTAAACTTACAACTGTGGCATAAATGCATTAATAAGCATTACATTACAATAATAAACAACATGAACAATAAATGCAATACATAAAACAAATCAAATGCTATCAAATACAAATCAAATACACATTTAAAAACAAAATGGACCATGGTCTTATACTATTTACAATTATTTATATTACGTACTATGGCCATAGTAATGAGCTAACCTGTCGTAATGAACGACTTTAGGTTTAGATTTCGAAGACTTACGAATCCGAACCACGACATCATTCAGCCTGTTTAGGACTGTGTACGGGCCATCCCAAGGTGACTGTAATTTCGGACAAAGTCCTTTCCGTCGAGTCGGATTCCACCACCACACCTTGTCCTTCGTGGAATTGATGTTCAGTAGCTCTTGTGTCGTATCGGGTCTTCTCGTGCAAAGTTGTGCATCACTTCAAACCGAGCCTGGAGATCTTGAATATATTCCTCAGACGAAGAAGGAGCATCCGGAAGGCGGCCAAACAGTAGATCACAAGGCAGACGAAGATCACGACCGAAGAGCATCTGTGATGGAGAATAGCCGGTAGTCTCGTGGACAGCACTGCGGTAAGCCAGTAAAAAGAGTGGTAATTTCTTGTCCCAGTCCTGTTGGTTTCTGGAAACCACTAATGAGAGGTTATTAAGGATGGTCCGATTGAACCTCTCTACCATGCCGTCCTACTGGGGATGCAATGGCGTCGTTTGAGTTTTGTCAATGCCGAGTAGTTTGCATAGTTCTTTGATTACTGCCGAGGCAAAATTCCTTCCCTGATCGGAATGTAACTGAAGAGGCACTCCGAACCTGGAAATCCAATGCTGTATCATTACCTCAGCTACTGCGACAGCCTCTTGATCAGGAACAGGGTACGCGTCAGGCCACTTGGTCAAGTAATCAATGACAACGAGTATGTATTTGTTGCCATCAGCAGTTCGTGGCAGAGGTACCAAGATGTCAAAGGCGATACGTTCAAAAGGCGCCCCTACGTTGTAACGTTGCAGCTTGCCTCGGCTGCGTCTCTTCGGTCCTTTCCGATCTGCACAGGCATCGCAGGATCGGCACCACTTTTGCACGTCATCCTTTGCATTATTCCAGTAAAAGCGCTCACGAACTCTCTGTAAGGTCTTCATTATTCCAAAGTGACCTCCCCTAGCGCTGTTATGTAGTTCTTTAAGGACATCAGGAATGCGGGATCTTGTAAGTATCAGCTGCCATCGGAACGTCTTCCCATCATCCGGTTCGAATTTCCGGTTTAAGACGCCGTTTCGAATGTGAAGTGAATCCCAGAGTGCCCAATAGTGTTTGGTTGTAGGACTACAGATAGAAATGTCCTGCCAGGTAGGTTTTCTGGTTGATGACTCCATTAAATCAATTATGGGTTTAATGTCGCGGTCTTCCAGCTGGTCTTTCCTGACTTCATCATCACTCCACGGTTCTCGATCAGCCGATGTTGATGTTGTAATTTGTCTTGCGACCGGAGTCAGCAGCTCGTATTTCGCTTCCACCCTGGAACAACATCGGCAGCTTTCTTGGCAAGGTCTTCTAGACAGGGCGTGGGCGTTTCCGTGTGATGATCCGTTACAATGACGGATAGTGATGTCATATTCTTGGAGTCTCTGTATCCACCTGGCTATTTGACCCTCAGGATTCTTGAAATTTAAAAGCCAGGTCAATGATGCATGATCGGTGCGGAACAGGAATTTTCTGCCGTATAGATAGTGATGGAACTGTTTTACAGCTTTAACTATGGCGAGCAACTCTTTCCTGGTGACACAATAATTCCTCTTGGAATTGCCGCCAGAGCGGACCACACACTACGGCCTATAAGGAACATTACTGAACATCTTCTGACACCAAAAATTGTTGCGTGCGTACGGATTCGTTACTAAATGAATGCACAAGTCCGATGAAAAATGAACAAAAATTTATTATTATCACAACAAAAATGCTTAAATTTTCTCAAATTATCACGCAGTATTACAATATCTCACAGTAGTTTTCTTTTAACTACTCAAATGTCCAATAGAACGTAATTCAAAACAGCTAAAGAACGCTAATCCGCGAATTCGCTACAATCAACAACAGTAGTTTTCTAAACAACAACAAACTAAGCAACTACTACAAACTGAGATGTTTTCCTCCTTTTATAAGATTTTAAAATCACGCGCTAGAATTTTCCAGTACTTTCTCGAAATCAAAAAGAGATATTTATTTATTTAATGCACGCGCTCTTGTATTTTCAATTTTCCGGCTTAGCTTTCTTTTAATATTCGTCACGCGCTGCACTGCGCGAGAAATAAAACCATTTAATTTATAATTGAACAAACATTGGCTTTTTAAATACCAAATTCGTAACACTGCCCCCTTCCCAAGGACTGCACGTCCCGGGCAGTACAATCCCTGGACAGGAAGCTAAACTTACAACTGTGGCATAAATGCATTAATAAGCATTACATTACAATAATAAACAACATGAACAATAAATGCAATACATAAAACAAATCAAATGCTATCAAATACAAATCAAATACACATTTAAAAACAAAATGGACCATGGTCTTATACTATTTACAATTATTTATATTACGTACTATGGCCATAGTAATGAGCTAACCTGTCGTAATGAACGACTTTAGGTTTAGATTTCGAAGACTTACGAATCCGAACCACGACATCATTCAGCCTGTTTAGGACTGTGTACGGGCCATCCCAAGGTGACTGTAATTTCGGACAAAGTCCTTTCCGTCGAGTCGGATTCCACCACCACACCTTGTCCTTCGTGGAATTGATGTTCAGTAGCTCTTGTGTCGTATCGGGTCTTCTCGTGCAAAGTTGTGCATCACTTCAAACCGAGCCTGGAGATCTTGAATATATTCCTCAGACGAAGAAGGAGCATCCGGAAGGCGGCCAAACAGTAGATCACAAGGCAGACGAAGATCACGACCGAAGAGCATCTGTGATGGAGAATAGCCGGTAGTCTCGTGGACAGCACTGCGGTAAGCCAGTAAAAAGAGTGGTAATTTCTTGTCCCAGTCCTGTTGGTTTCTGGAAACCACTAATGAGAGGTTATTAAGGATGGTCCGATTGAACCTCTCTACCATGCCGTCCTACTGGGGATGCAATGGCGTCGTTTGAGTTTTGTCAATGCCGAGTAGTTTGCATAGTTCTTTGATTACTGCCGAGGCAAAATTCCTTCCCTGATCGGAATGTAACTGAAGAGGCACTCCGAACCTGGAAATCCAATGCTGTATCATTACCTCAGCTACTGCGACAGCCTCTTGATCAGGAACAGGGTACGCGTCAGGCCACTTGGTCAAGTAACCAATGACAACGAGTATGTATTTGTTGCCATCAGCAGTTCGTGGCAGAGGTACCAAGATGTCAAAGGCGATACGTTCAAAAGGCGCCCCTACGTTGTAACGTTGCAGCTTGCCTCGGCTGCGTCTCTTCGGTCCTTTCCGATCTGCACAGGCATCGCAGGATCGGCACCACTTTTGCACGTCATCCTTTGCATTATTCCAGTAAAAGCGCTCACGAACTCTCTGTAAGGTCTTCATTATTCCAAAGTGACCTCCCCTAGCGCTGTTATGTAGTTCTTTAAGGACATCAGGAATGCGGGATCTTGTAAGTATCAGCTGCCATCGGAACGTCTTCCCATCATCCGGTTCGAATTTCCGGTTTAAGACGCCGTTTCGAATGTGAAGTGAATCCCAGAGTGCCCAATAGTGTTTGGTTGTAGGACTACAGATAGAAATGTCCTGCCAGGTAGGTTTTCTGGTTGATGACTCCATTAAATCAATTATGGGTTTAATGTCGCGGTCTTCCAGCTGGTCTTTCCTGACTTCATCATCACTCCACGGTTCTCGATCAGCCGATGTTGATGTTGTAATTTGTCTTGCGACCGGAGTCAGCAGCTCGTATTTCGCTTCCACCCTGGAACAACATCGGCAGCTTTCTTGGCAAGGTCTTCTAGACAGGGCGTGGGCGTTTCCGTGTGATGATCCGTTACAATGACGGATAGTGATGTCATATTCTTGGAGTCTCTGTATCCACCTGGCTATTTGACCCTCAGGATTCTTGAAATTTAAAAGCCAGGTCAATGATGCATGATCGGTGCGGAACAGGAATTTTCTGCCGTATAGATAGTGATGGAACTGTTTTACAGCTTTAACTATGGCGAGCAACTCTTTCCTGGTGACACAATAATTCCTCTTGTAATTGCCGCCAGAGCGGACCACACACTACGGCCTATAAGGAACATTACTGAACATCTTCTGACACCAAAAATTGTTGCGTGCGTACGGATTCGTTACTAAATGAATGCACAAGTCCGATGAAAAATGAACAAAAATTTATTATTATCACAACAAAAATGCTTAAATTTTCTCAAATTATCACGCAGTATTACAATATCTCACAGTAGTTTTCTTTTAACTACTCAAATGTCCAATAGAACGTAATTCAAAACAGCTAAAGAACGCTAATCCGCGAATTCGCTACAATCAACAACAGTAGTTTTCTAAACAACAACAAACTAAGCAACTACTACAAACTGAGATGTTTTCCTCCTTTTATAAGATTTTAAAATCACGCGCTAGAATTTTCCAGTACTTTCTCGAAATCAAAAAGAGATATTTATTTATTTAATGCACGCGCTCTTGTATTTTCAATTTTCCGGCTTAGCTTTCTTTTAATATTCGTCACGCGCTGCACTGCGCGAGAAATAAAACCATTTAATTTATAATTGAACAAACATTGGCTTTTTAAATACCAAATTCGTAACACTGCCCCCTTCCCAAGGACTGCACGTCCCGGGCAGTACAATCCCTGGACAGGAAGCTAAACTTACAACTGTGGCATAAATGCATTAATAAGCATTACATTACAATAATAAACAACATGAACAATAAATGCAATACATAAAACAAATCAAATGCTATCAAATACAAATCAAATACACATTTAAAAACAAAATGGACCATGGTCTTATACTATTTACAATTATTTATATTACGTACTATGGCCATAGTAATTAGCTAACCTGTCGTAATGAACGACTTTAGGTTTAGATTTCGAAGACTTACGAATCCGAACCACGACATCATTCAGCCTGTTTAGGACTGTGTCTGGAAACCACTAATGAGAGGTTATTAAGGATGGTCCGATTGAACCTCTCTACCATGCCGTCCTACTGGGGATGCAATGGCGTCGTTTGAGTTTTGTCAATGCCGAGTAGTTTGCATAGTTCTTTGATTACTGCCGAGGCAAAATTCCTTCCCTGATCGGAATGTAACTGAAGAGGCACTCCGAACCTGGAAATCCAATGCTGTATCATTACCTCAGCTACTGCGACAGCCTCTTGATCAGGAACAGGGTACGCGTCAGGCCACTTGGTGAAGTAATCAATGACAACGAGTATGTATTTGTTGCCATCAGCAGTTCGTGGCAGAGGTACCAAGATGTCAAAGGCGATACGTTCAAAAGGCGCCCCTACGTTGTAACGTTGCAGCTTGCCTCGGCTGCGTCTCTTCGGTCCTTTCCAATCTGCACAGGCATCGCAGGATCGGCACCACTTTTGCACGTCATCCTTTGCATTATTCCAGTAAAAGCGCTCACGAACTCTCTGTAAGGTCTTCATTATTCCAAAGTGACCTCCCCTAGCGCTGTTATGTAGTTCTTTAAGGACATCAGGAATGCGGGATCTTGTAAGTATCAGCTGCCATCGGAACGTCTTCCCATCATCCGGTTCGAATTTCCGGTTTAAGACGCCGTTTCGAATGTGAAGTGAATCCCAGAGTGCCCAATAGTGTTTGGTTGTAGGACTACAGATAGAAATGTCCTGCCAGGTAGGTTTTCTGGTTGATGACTCCATTAAATCAATTATGGGTTTAATGTCGCGGTCTTCCAGCTGGTCTTTCCTGACTTCATCATCACTCCACGGTTCTCGATCAGCCGATGTTGATGTTGTAATTTGTCTTGCGACCGGAGTCAGCAGCTCGTATTTCGCTTCCACCCTGGAACAACATCGGCAGCTTTCTTGGCAAGGTCTTCTAGACAGGGCGTCGGCGTTTCCGTGTGATGATCCGTTACAATGACGGATAGTGATGTCATATTCTTGGAGTCTCTGTATCCACCTGGCTATTTGACCCTCAGGATTCTTGAAATTTAAAAGCCAGGTCAATGATGCATGATCGGTGCGGAACAGGAATTTTCTGCCGTATAGATAGTGATGGAACTGTTTTATAGCTTTAACTATGGCGAGCAACTCTTTCCTGGTGACACAATAATTCCTCTTGGAATTGCCGCCAGAGCGGACCACACACTACGGCCTATAAGGAACATTACTGAACATCTTCTGACACCAAAAATTGTTGCGTGCGTACGGATTCGTTACTAAATGAATGCACAAGTCCGATGAAAAATGAACAAAAATTTATTATTATCATAACAAAAATGCTTAAATTTTCTCAAATTATCACGCAGTATTACAATATCTCACAGTAGTTTTCTTTTAACTACTCAAATGTCCAATAGAACGTAATTCAAAACAGCTAAAGAACGCTAATCCGCGAATTCGCTACAATCAACAACAGTAGTTTTCTAAACAACAACAAACTAAGCAACTACTACAAACTGAGATGTTTTCCTCCTTTTATAAGATTTTAAAATCACGCGCTAGAATTTTCCAGTACTTTCTCGAAATCAAAAAGAGATATTTATTTATTTAATGCACGCGCTCTTGTATTTTCAATTTTCCGGCTTAGCTTTCTTTTAATATTCGTCACGCGCTGCACTGCGCGAGAAATAAAACCATTTAATTTATAATTGAACAAACATTGGCTTTTTAAATACCAAATTCGTAACACTGCCCCCTTCCCAAGGACTGCACGTCCCGGGCAGTACAATCCCTGGACAGGAAGCTAAACTTACAACTGTGGCATAAATGCATTAATAAGCATTACATTACAATAATAAACAACATGAACAATAAATGCAATACATAAAACAAATCAAATGCTATCAAATACAAATCAAATACACATTTAAAAACAAAATGGACCATGGTCTTATACTATTTACAATTATTTATATTACGTACTATGGCCATAGTAATGAGCTAACCTGTCGTAATGAACGACTTTAGGTTTAGATTTCGAAGACTTACGAATCCGAACCACATCATTCAGCCTGTTTAGGACTGTGTACGGGCCATCCCAAGGTGACTGTAATTTCGGACAAAGTCCTTTCCGTCGAGTCGGATTCCACCACCACACCTTGTCCTTCGTGGAATTGATGTTCAGTAGCTCTTGTGTCGTATCGGGTCTTCTCGTGCAAAGTTGTGCATCACTTCAAACCGAGCCTGGAGATCTTGAATATATTCCTCAGACGAAGAAGGAGCATCCGGAAGGCGGCCAAACAGTAGATCACAAGGCAGACGAAGATCACGACCGAAGAGCATCTGTGATGGAGAATAGCCGGTAGTCTCGTGGACAGCACTGCGGTAAGCCAGTAAAAAGAGTGGTAATTTCTTGTCCCAGTCCTGTTGGTTTCTGGAAACCACTAATGAGAGGTTATTAAGGATGGTCCGATTGAACCTCTCTACCATGCCGTCCTACTGGGGATGCAATGGCGTCGTTTGAGTTTTGTCAATGCCGAGTAGTTTGCATAGTTCTTTGATTACTGCCGAGGCAAAATTCCTTCCCTGATCGGAATGTAACTGAAGAGGCACTCCGAACCTGGAAATCCAATGCTGTATCATTACCTCAGCTACTGCGACAGCCTCTTGATCAGGAACAGGGTACGCGTCAGGCCACTTGGTCAAGTAATCAATGACAACGAGTATGTATTTGTTGCCATCAGCAGTTCGTGGCAGAGGTACCAAGATGTCAAAGGCGATACGTTCAAAAGGCGCCCCTACGTTGTAACGTTGCAGCTTGCCTCGGCTGCGTCTCTTCGGTCCTTTCCAATCTGCACAGGCATCGCAGGATCGGCACCACTTTTGCACGTCATCCTTTGCATTATTCCAGTAAAAGCGCTCACGAACTCTCTGTAAGGTCTTCATTATTCCAAAGTGACCTCCCCTAGCGCTGTTATGTAGTTCTTTAAGGACATCAGGAATGCGGGATCTTGTAAGTATCAGCTGCCATCGGAACGTCTTCCCATCATCCGGTTCGAATTTCCGGTTTAAGACGCCGTTTCGAATGTGAAGTGAATCCCAGAGTGCCCAATAGTGTTTGGTTGTAGGACTACAGATAGAAATGTCCTGCCAGGTAGGTTTTCTGGTTGATGACTCCATTAAATCAATTATGGGTTTAATGTCGCGGTCTTCCAGCTGGTCTTTCCTGACTTCATCATCACTCCACGGTTCTCGATCAGCCGATGTTGATGTTGTAATTTGTCTTGCGACCGGAGTCAGCAGCTCGTATTTCGCTTCCACCCTGGAACAACATCGGCAGCTTTCTTGGCAAGGTCTTCTAGACAGGGCGTCGGCGTTTCCGTGTGATGATCCGTTACAATGACGGATAGTGATGTCATATTCTTGGAGTCTCTGTATCCACCTGGCTATTTGACCCTCAGGATTCTTGAAATTTAAAAGCCAGGTCAATGATGCATGATCGGTGCGGAACAGGAATTTTCTGCCGTATAGATAGTGATGGAACTGTTTTACAGCTTTAACTATGGCGAGCAACTCTTTCCTGGTGACACAATAATTCCTCTTGTAATTGCCGCCAGAGCGGACCACACACTACGGCCTATAAGGAACATTACTGAACATCTTCTGACACCAAAAATTGTTGCGTGCGTACGGATTCGTTACTAAATGAATGCACAAGTCCGATGAAAAATGAACAAAAATTTATTATTATCACAACAAAAATGCTTAAATTTTCTCAAATTATCACGCAGTATTACAATATCTCACAGTAGTTTTCTTTTAACTACTCAAATGTCCAATAGAACGTAATTCAAAACAGCTAAAGAACGCTAATCCGCGAATTCGCTACAATCAACAACAGTAGTTTTCTAAACAACAACAAACTAAGCAACTACTACAAACTGAGATGTTTTCCTCCTTTTATAAGATTTTAAAATCACGCGCTAGAATTTTCCAGTACTTTCTCGAAATCAAAAAGAGATATTTATTTATTTAATGCACGCGCTCTTGTATTTTCAATTTTCCGGCTTAGCTTTCTTTTAATATTCGTCACGCGCTGCACTGCGCGAGAAATAAAACCATTTAATTTATAATTGAACAAACATTGGCTTTTTAAATACCAAATTCGTAACACTGCCCCCTTCCCAAGGACTGCACGTCCCGGGCAGTACAATCCCTGGACAGGAAGCTAAACTTACAACTGTGGCATAAATGCATTAATAAGCATTACATTACAATAATAAACAACATGAACAATAAATGCAATACATAAAACAAATCAAATGCTATCAAATACAAATCAAATACACATTTAAAAACAAAATGGACCATGGTCTTATACTATTTACAATTATTTATATTACGTACTATGGCCATAGTAATGAGCTAACCTGTCGTAATGAACGACTTTAGGTTTAGATTTCGAAGACTTACGAATCCGAACCACGACATCATTCAGCCTGTTTAGGACTGTGTCTGGAAACCACTAATGAGAGGTTATTAAGGATGGTCCGATTGAACCTCTCTACCATGCCGTCCTACTGGGGATGCAATGGCGTCGTTTGAGTTTTGTCAATGCCGAGTAGTTTGCATAGTTCTTTGATTACTGCCGAGGCAAAATTCCTTCCCTGATCGGAATGTAACTGAAGAGGCACTCCGAACCTGGAAATCCAATGCTGTATCATTACCTCAGCTACTGCGACAGCCTCTTGATCAGGAACAGGGTACGCGTCAGGCCACTTGGTGAAGTAATCAATGACAACGAGTATGTATTTGTTGCCATCAGCAGTTCGTGGCAGAGGTACCAAGATGTCAAAGGCGATACGTTCAAAAGGCGCCCCTACGTTGTAACGTTGCAGCTTGCCTCGGCTGCGTCTCTTCGGTCCTTTCCAATCTGCACAGGCATCGCAGGATCGGCACCCCACTTTTGCACGTCATCCTTTGCATTATTCCAGTAAAAGCGCTCACGAACTCTCTGTAAGGTCTTCATTATTCCAAAGTGACCTCCCCTAGCGCTGTTATGTAGTTCTTTAAGGACATCAGGAATGCGGGATCTTGTAAGTATCAGCTGCCATCGGAACGTCTTCCCATCATCCGGTTCGAATTTCCGGTTTAAGACGCCGTTTCGAATGTGAAGTGAATCCCAGAGTGCCCAATAGTGTTTGGTTGTAGGACTACAGATAGAAATGTCCTGCCAGGTAGGTTTTCTGGTTGATGACTCCATTAAATCAATTATGGGTTTAATGTCGCGGTCTTCCAGCTGGTCTTTCCTGACTTCATCATCACTCCACGGTTCTCGATCAGCCGATGTTGATGTTGTAATTTGTCTTGCGACCGGAGTCAGCAGCTCGTATTTCGCTTCCACCCTGGAACAACATCGGCAGCTTTCTTGGCAAGGTCTTCTAGACAGGGCGTGGGCGTTTCCGTGTGATGATCCGTTACAATGACGGATAGTGATGTCATATTCTTGGAGTCTCTGTATCCACCTGGCTATTTGACCCTCAGGATTCTTGAAATTTAAAAGCCAGGTCAATGATGCATGATCGGTGCGGAACAGGAATTTTCTGCCGTATAGATAGTGATGGAACTGTTTTACAGCTTTAACTATGGCGAGCAACTCTTTCCTGGTGACACAATAATTCCTCTTGTAATTGCCGCCAGAGCGGACCACACACTACGGCCTATAAGGAACATTACTGAACATCTTCTGACACCAAAAATTGTTGCGTGCGTACGGATTCGTTACTAAATGAATGCACAAGTCCGATGAAAAATGAACAAAAATTTATTATTATCACAACAAAAATGCTTAAATTTTCTCAAATTATCACGCAGTATTACAATATCTCACAGTAGTTTTCTTTTAACTACTCAAATGTCCAATAGAACGTAATTCAAAACAGCTAAAGAACGCTAATCCGCGAATTCGCTACAATCAACAACAGTAGTTTTCTAAACAACAACAAACTAAGCAACTACTACAAACTGAGATGTTTTCCTCCTTTTATAAGATTTTAAAATCACGCGCTAGAATTTTCCAGTACTTTCTCGAAATCAAAAAGAGATATTTATTTATTTAATGCACGCGCTCTTGTATTTTCAATTTTCCGGCTTAGCTTTCTTTTAATATTCGTCACGCGCTGCACTGCGCGAGAAATAAAACCATTTAATTTATAATTGAACAAACATTGGCTTTTTAAATACCAAATTCGTAACACTGCCCCCTTCCCAAGGACTGCACGTCCCGGGCAGTACAATCCCTGGACAGGAAGCTAAACTTACAACTGTGGCATAAATGCATTAATAAGCATTACATTACAATAATAAACAACATGAACAATAAATGCAATACATAAAACAAATCAAATGCTATCAAATACAAATCAAATACACATTTAAAAACAAAATGGACCATGGTCTTATACTATTTACAATTATTTATATTACGTACTATGGCCATAGTAATTAGCTAACCTGTCGTAATGAACGACTTTAGGTTTAGATTTCGAAGACTTACGAATCCGAACCACGACATCATTCAGCCTGTTTAGGACTGTGTCTGGAAACCACTAATGAGAGGTTATTAAGGATGGTCCGATTGAACCTCTCTACCATGCCGTCCTACTGGGGATGCAATGGCGTCGTTTGAGTTTTGTCAATGCCGAGTAGTTTGCATAGTTCTTTGATTACTGCCGAGGCAAAATTCCTTCCCTGATCGGAATGTAACTGAAGAGGCACTCCGAACCTGGAAATCCAATGCTGTATCATTACCTCAGCTACTGCGACAGCCTCTTGATCAGGAACAGGGTACGCGTCAGGCCACTTGGTGAAGTAATCAATGACAACGAGTATGTATTTGTTGCCATCAGCAGTTCGTGGCAGAGGTACCAAGATGTCAAAGGCGATACGTTCAAAAGGCGCCCCTACGTTGTAACGTTGCAGCTTGCCTCGGCTGCGTCTCTTCGGTCCTTTCCAATCTGCACAGGCATCGCAGGATCGGCACCACTTTTGCACGTCATCCTTTGCATTATTCCAGTAAAAGCGCTCACGAACTCTCTGTAAGGTCTTCATTATTCCAAAGTGACCTCCCCTAGCGCTGTTATGTAGTTCTTTAAGGACATCAGGAATGCGGGATCTTGTAAGTATCAGCTGCCATCGGAACGTCTTCCCATCATCCGGTTCGAATTTCCGGTTTAAGACGCCGTTTCGAATGTGAAGTGAATCCCAGAGTGCCCAATAGTGTTTGGTTGTAGGACTACAGATAGAAATGTCCTGCCAGGTAGGTTTTCTGGTTGATGACTCCATTAAATCAATTATGGGTTTAATGTCGCGGTCTTCCAGCTGGTCTTTCCTGACTTCATCATCACTCCACGGTTCTCGATCAGCCGATGTTGATGTTGTAATTTGTCTTGCGACCGGAGTCAGCAGCTCGTATTTCGCTTCCACCCTGGAACAACATCGGCAGCTTTCTTGGCAAGGTCTTCTAGACAGGGCGTCGGCGTTTCCGTGTGATGATCCGTTACAATGACGGATAGTGATGTCATATTCTTGGAGTCTCTGTATCCACCTGGCTATTTGACCCTCAGGATTCTTGAAATTTAAAAGCCAGGTCAATGATGCATGATCGGTGCGGAACAGGAATTTTCTGCCGTATAGATAGTGATGGAACTGTTTTATAGCTTTAACTATGGCGAGCAACTCTTTCCTGGTGACACAATAATTCCTCTTGGAATTGCCGCCAGAGCGGACCACACACTACGGCCTATAAGGAACATTACTGAACATCTTCTGACACCAAAAATTGTTGCGTGCGTACGGATTCGTTACTAAATGAATGCACAAGTCCGATGAAAAATGAACAAAAATTTATTATTATCATAACAAAAATGCTTAAATTTTCTCAAATTATCACGCAGTATTACAATATCTCACAGTAGTTTTCTTTTAACTACTCAAATGTCCAATAGAACGTAATTCAAAACAGCTAAAGAACGCTAATCCGCGAATTCGCTACAATCAACAACAGTAGTTTTCTAAACAACAACAAACTAAGCAACTACTACAAACTGAGATGTTTTCCTCCTTTTATAAGATTTTAAAATCACGCGCTAGAATTTTCCAGTACTTTCTCGAAATCAAAAAGAGATATTTATTTATTTAATGCACGCGCTCTTGTATTTTCAATTTTCCGGCTTAGCTTTCTTTTAATATTCGTCACGCGCTGCACTGCGCGAGAAATAAAACCATTTAATTTATAATTGAACAAACATTGGCTTTTTAAATACCAAATTCGTAACACTGCCCCCTTCCCAAGGACTGCACGTCCCGGGCAGTACAATCCCTGGACAGGAAGCTAAACTTACAACTGTGGCATAAATGCATTAATAAGCATTACATTACAATAATAAACAACATGAACAATAAATGCAATACATAAAACAAATCAAATGCTATCAAATACACATTTAAAAACAAAATGGACCATGGTCTTATACTATTTACAATTATTTATATTACGTACTATGGCCATAGTAATGAGCTAACCTGTCGTAATGAACGACTTTAGGTTTAGATTTCGAAGACTTACGAATCCGAACCACATCATTCAGCCTGTTTAGGACTGTGTACGGGCCATCCCAAGGTGACTGTAATTTCGGACAAAGTCCTTTCCGTCGAGTCGGATTCCACCACCACACCTTGTCCTTCGTGGAATTGATGTTCAGTAGCTCTTGTGTCGTATCGGGTCTTCTCGTGCAAAGTTGTGCATCACTTCAAACCGAGCCTGGAGATCTTGAATATATTCCTCAGACGAAGAAGGAGCATCCGGAAGGCGGCCAAACAGTAGATCACAAGGCAGACGAAGATCACGACCGAAGAGCATCTGTGATGGAGAATAGCCGGTAGTCTCGTGGACAGCACTGCGGTAAGCCAGTAAAAAGAGTGGTAATTTCTTGTCCCAGTCCTGTTGGTTTCTGGAAACCACTAATGAGAGGTTATTAAGGATGGTCCGATTGAACCTCTCTACCATGCCGTCCTACTGGGGATGCAATGGCGTCGTTTGAGTTTTGTCAATGCCGAGTAGTTTGCATAGTTCTTTGATTACTGCCGAGGCAAAATTCCTTCCCTGATCGGAATGTAACTGAAGAGGCACTCCGAACCTGGAAATCCAATGCTGTATCATTACCTCAGCTACTGCGACAGCCTCTTGATCAGGAACAGGGTACGCGTCAGGCCACTTGGTCAAGTAATCAATGACAACGAGTATGTATTTGTTGCCATCAGCAGTTCGTGGCAGAGGTACCAAGATGTCAAAGGCGATACGTTCAAAAGGCGCCCCTACGTTGTAACGTTGCAGCTTGCCTCGGCTGCGTCTCTTCGGTCCTTTCCAATCTGCACAGGCATCGCAGGATCGGCACCACTTTTGCACGTCATCCTTTGCATTATTCCAGTAAAAGCGCTCACGAACTCTCTGTAAGGTCTTCATTATTCCAAAGTGACCTCCCCTAGCGCTGTTATGTAGTTCTTTAAGGACATCAGGAATGCGGGATCTTGTAAGTATCAGCTGCCATCGGAACGTCTTCCCATCATCCGGTTCGAATTTCCGGTTTAAGACGCCGTTTCGAATGTGAAGTGAATCCCAGAGTGCCCAATAGTGTTTGGTTGTAGGACTACAGATAGAAATGTCCTGCCAGGTAGGTTTTCTGGTTGATGACTCCATTAAATCAATTATGGGTTTAATGTCGCGGTCTTCCAGCTGGTCTTTCCTGACTTCATCATCACTCCACGGTTCTCGATCAGCCGATGTTGATGTTGTAATTTGTCTTGCGACCGGAGTCAGCAGCTCGTATTTCGCTTCCACCCTGGAACAACATCGGCAGCTTTCTTGGCAAGGTCTTCTAGACAGGGCGTCGGCGTTTCCGTGTGATGATCCGTTACAATGACGGATAGTGATGTCATATTCTTGGAGTATCTGTATCCACCTGGCTATTTGACCCTCAGGATTCTTGAAATTTAAAAGCCAGGTCAATGATGCATGATCGGTGCGGAACAGGAATTTTCTGCCGTATAGATAGTGATGGAACTGTTTTACAGCTTTAACTATGGCGAGCAACTCTTTCCTGGTGACACAATAATTCCTCTTGTAATTGCCGCCAGAGCGGACCACACACTACGGCCTATAAGGAACATTACTGAACATCTTCTGACACCAAAAATTGTTGCGTGCGTACGGATTCGTTACTAAATGAATGCACAAGTCCGATGAAAAATGAACAAAAATTTATTATTATCACAACAAAAATGCTTAAATTTTCTCAAATTATCACGCAGTATTACAATATCTCACAGTAGTTTTCTTTTAACTACTCAAATGTCCAATAGAACGTAATTCAAAACAGCTAAAGAACGCTAATCCGCGAATTCGCTACAATCAACAACAGTAGTTTTCTAAACAACAACAAACTAAGCAACTACTACAAACTGAGATGTTTTCCTCCTTTTATAAGATTTTAAAATCACGCGCTAGAATTTTCCAGTACTTTCTCGAAATCAAAAAGAGATATTTATTTATTTAATGCACGCGCTCTTGTATTTTCAATTTTCCGGCTTAGCTTTCTTTTAATATTCGTCACGCGCTGCACTGCGCGAGAAATAAAACCATTTAATTTATAATTGAACAAACATTGGCTTTTTAAATACCAAATTCGTAACACTGCCCCCTTCCCAAGGACTGCACGTCCCGGGCAGTACAATCCCTGGACAGGAAGCTAAACTTACAACTGTGGCATAAATGCATTAATAAGCATTACATTACAATAATAAACAACATGAACAATAAATGCAATACATAAAACAAATCAAATGCTATCAAATACAAATCAAATACACATTTAAAAACAAAATGGACCATGGTCTTATACTATTTACAATTATTTATATTACGTACTATGGCCATAGTAATGAGCTAACCTGTCGTAATGAACGACTTTAGGTTTAGATTTCGAAGACTTACGAATCCGAACCACGACATCATTCAGCCTGTTTAGGACTGTGTCTGGAAACCACTAATGAGAGGTTATTAAGGATGGTCCGATTGAACCTCTCTACCATGCCGTCCTACTGGGGATGCAATGGCGTCGTTTGAGTTTTGTCAATGCCGAGTAGTTTGCATAGTTCTTTGATTACTGCCGAGGCAAAATTCCTTCCCTGATCGGAATGTAACTGAAGAGGCACTCCGAACCTGGAAATCCAATGCTGTATCATTACCTCAGCTACTGCGACAGCCTCTTGATCAGGAACAGGGTACGCGTCAGGCCACTTGGTGAAGTAATCAATGACAACGAGTATGTATTTGTTGCCATCAGCAGTTCGTGGCAGAGGTACCAAGATGTCAAAGGCGATACGTTCAAAAGGCGCCCCTACGTTGTAACGTTGCAGCTTGCCTCGGCTGCGTCTCTTCGGTCCTTTCCAATCTGCACAGGCATCGCAGGATCGGCACCCCACTTTTGCACGTCATCCTTTGCATTATTCCAGTAAAAGCGCTCACGAACTCTCTGTAAGGTCTTCATTATTCCAAAGTGACCTCCCCTAGCGCTGTTATGTAGTTCTTTAAGGACATCAGGAATGCGGGATCTTGTAAGTATCAGCTGCCATCGGAACGTCTTCCCATCATCCGGTTCGAATTTCCGGTTTAAGACGCCGTTTCGAATGTGAAGTGAATCCCAGAGTGCCCAATAGTGTTTGGTTGTAGGACTACAGATAGAAATGTCCTGCCAGGTAGGTTTTCTGGTTGATGACTCCATTAAATCAATTATGGGTTTAATGTCGCGGTCTTCCAGCTGGTCTTTCCTGACTTCATCATCACTCCACGGTTCTCGATCAGCTGATGTTGATGTTGTAATTTGTCTTGCGACCGGAGTCAGCAGCTCGTATTTCGCTTCCACCCTGGAACAATATCGGCAGCTTTCTTGGCAAGGTCTTCTAGACAGGGCGTCGGCGTTTCCGTGTGATGATCCGTTACAATGACGGATAGTGATGTCATATTCTTGGAGTCTCTGTATCCACCTGGCTATTTGACCCTCAGGATTCTTGAAATTTAAAAGCCAGGTCAATGATGCATGATCGGTGCGGAACAGGAATTTTCTGCCGTATAGATAGTGATGGAACTGTTTTACAGCTTTAACTATGGCGAGCAACTCTTTCCTGGTGACACAATAATTCCTCTTGTAATTGCCGCCAGAGCGGACCACACACTACGGCCTATAAGGAACATTACTGAACATCTTCTGACACCAAAAATTGTTGCGTGCGTACGGATTCGTTACTAAATGAATGCACAAGTCCGATGAAAAATGAACAAAAATTTATTATTATCACAACAAAAATGCTTAAATTTTCTCAAATTATCACGCAGTATTACAATATCTCACAGTAGTTTTCTTTTAACTACTCAAATGTCCAATAGAACCTAATTCAAAACAGCTAAAGAACGCTAATCCGCGAATTCGCTACAATCAACAACAGTAGTTTTCTAAACAACAACAAACTAAGCAACTACTACAAACTGAGATGTTTTCCTCCTTTTATAAGATTTTAAAATCACGCGCTAGAATTTTCCAGTACTTTCTCGAAATCAAAAAGAGATATTTATTTATTTAATGCACGCGCTCTTGTATTTTCAATTTTCCGGCTTAGCTTTCTTTTAATATTCGTCACGCGCTGCACTGCGCGAGAAATAAAACCATTTAATTTATAATTGAACAAACATTGGCTTTTTAAATACCAAATTCGTAACACTGCCCCCTTCCCAAGGACTGCACGTCCCGGGCAGTACAATCCCTGGACAGGAAGCTAAACTTACAACTGTGGCATAAATGCATTAATAAGCATTACATTACAATAATAAACAACATGAACAATAAATGCAATACATAAAACAAATCAAATGCTATCAAATACAAATCAAATACACATTTAAAAACAAAATGGACCATGGTCTTATACTATTTACAATTATTTATATTACGTACTATGGCCATAGTAATGAGCTAACCTGTCGTAATGAACGACTTTAGGTTTAGATTTCGAAGACTTACGAATCCGAACCACGACATCATTCAGCCTGTTTAGGACTGTGTACGGGCCATCCCAAGGTGACTGTAATTTCGGACAAAGTCCTTTCCGTCGAGTCGGATTCCACCACCACACCTTGTCCTTCGTGGAATTGATGTTCAGTAGCTCTTGTGTCGTATCGGGTCTTCTCGTGCAAAGTTGTGCATCACTTCAAACCGAGCCTGGAGATCTTGAATATATTCCTCAGACGAAGAAGGAGCATCCGGAAGGCGGCCAAACAGTAGATCACAAGGCAGACGAAGATCACGACCGAAGAGCATCTGTGATGGAGAATAGCCGGTAGTCTCGTGGACAGCACTGCGGTAAGCCAGTAAAAAGAGTGGTAATTTCTTGTCCCAGTCCTGTTGGTTTCTGGAAACCACTAATGAGAGGTTATTAAGGATGGTCCGATTGAACCTCTCTACCATGCCGTCCTACTGGGGATGCAATGGCGTCGTTTGAGTTTTGTCAATGCCGAGTAGTTTGCATAGTTCTTTGATTACTGCCGAGGCAAAATTCCTTCCCTGATCGGAAAGTAACTGAAGAGGCACTCCGAACCTGGAAATCCAATGCTGTATCATTACCTCAGCTACTGCGACAGCCTCTTGATCAGGAACAGGGTACGCGTCAGGCCACTTGGTCAAGTAATCAATGACAACGAGTATGTATTTGTTGCCATCAGCAGTTCGTGGCAGAGGTACCAAGATGTCAAAGGCGATACGTTCAAAAGGCGCCCCTACGTTGTAACGTTGCAGCTTGCCTCGGCTGCGTCTCTTCGGTCCTTTCCGATCTGCACAGGCATCGCAGGATCGGCACCACTTTTGCACGTCATCCTTTGCATTATTCCAGTAAAAGCGCTCACGAACTCTCTGTAAGGTCTTCATTATTCCAAAGTGACCTCCCCTAGCGCTGTTATGTAGTTCTTTAAGGACATCAGGAATGCGGGATCTTGTAAGTATCAGCTGCCATCGGAACGTCTTCCCATCATCCGGTTCGAATTTCCGGTTTAAGACGCCGTTTCGAATGTGAAGTGAATCCCAGAGTGCCCAATAGTGTTTGGTTGTAGGACTACAGATAGAAATGTCCTGCCAGGTAGGTTTTCTGGTTGATGACTCCATTAAATCAATTATGGGTTTAATGTCGCGGTCTTCCAGCTGGTCTTTCCTGACTTCATCATCACTCCACGGTTCTCGATCAGCCGATGTTGATGTTGTAATTTGTCTTGCGACCGGAGTCAGCAGCTCGTATTTCGCTTCCACCCTGGAACAACATCGGCAGCTTTCTTGGCAAGGTCTTCTAGACAGGGCGTCGGCGTTTCCGTGTGATGATCCGTTACAATGACGGATAGTGATGTCATATTCTTGGAGTCTCTGTATCCACCTGGCTATTTGACCCTCAGGATTCTTGAAATTTAAAAGCCAGGTCAATGATGCATGATCGGTGCGGAACAGGAATTTTCTGCCGTATAGATAGTGATGGAACTGTTTTACAGCTTTAACTATGGCGAGACACTCTTTCCTGGTGACACAATAATTCCTCCTGGAATTGCCGCCAGAGCGGACCACACACTACGGCCTATGAGGAACATTACTGAATATCTTCTGACACCAAAAATTGTTGCGTGCGTACGGATTCGTTACTAAATGAATGCACAAGTCCGATGAAAAATGAACAAAAATTTATTATTATCACAACAAAAATGCTTAAATTTTCTCAAATTATCACGCAGTATTACAATATCTCACAGTAGTTTTCTTTTAACTACTCAAATGTCCAATAGAACGTAATTCAAAACAGCTAAAGAACGCTAATCCGCGAATTCGCTACAATCAACAACAGTAGTTTTCTAAACAACAACAAACTAAGCAACTACTACAAACTGAGATGTTTTCCTCCTTTTATAAGATTTTAAAATCACGCGCTAGAATTTTCCAGTACTTTCTCGAAATCAAAAAGAGATATTTATTTATTTAATGCACGCGCTCTTGTATTTTCAATTTTCCGGCTTAGCTTTCTTTTAATATTCGTCACGCGCTGCACTGCGCGAGAAATAAAACCATTTAATTTATAATTGAACAAACATTGGCTTTTTAAATACCAAATTCGTAACACTGCCCCCTTCCCAAGGACTGCACGTCCCGGGCAGTACAATCCCTGGACAGGAAGCTAAACTTACAACTGTGGCATAAATGCATTAATAAGCATTACATTACAATAATAAACAACATGAACAATAAATGCAATACATAAAACAAATCAAATGCTATCAAATACAAATCAAATACACATTTAAAAACAAAATGGACCATGGTCTTATACTATTTACAATTATTTATATTACGTACTATGGCCATAGTAATGAGCTAACCTGTCGTAATGAACGACTTTAGGTTTAGATTTCGAAGACTTACGAATCCGAACCACGACATCATTCAGCCTGTTTAGGACTGTGTCTGGAAACCACTAATGAGAGGTTATTAAGGATGGTCCGATTGAACCTCTCTACCATGCCGTCCTACTGGGGATGCAATGGCGTCGTTTGAGTTTTGTCAATGCCGAGTAGTTTGCATAGTTCTTTGATTACTGCCGAGGCAAAATTCCTTCCCTGATCGGAATGTAACTGAAGAGGCACTCCGAACCTGGAAATCCAATGCTGTATCATTACCTCAGCTACTGCGACAGCCTCTTGATCAGGAACAGGGTACGCGTCAGGCCACTTGGTGAAGTAATCAATGACAACGAGTATGTATTTGTTGCCATCAGCAGTTCGTGGCAGAGGTACCAAGATGTCAAAGGCGATACGTTCAAAAGGCGCCCCTACGTTGTAACGTTGCAGCTTGCCTCGGCTGCGTCTCTTCGGTCCTTTCCGATCTGCACAGGCATCGCAGGATCGGCACCACTTTTGCACGTCATCCTTTGCATTATTCCAGTAAAAGCGCTCACGAACTCTCTGTAAGGTCTTCATTATTCCAAAGTGACCTCCCCTAGCGCTGTTATGTAGTTCTTTAAGGACATCAGGAATGCGGGATCTTGTAAGTATCAGCTGCCATCGGAACGTCTTCCCATCATCCGGTTCGAATTTCCGGTTTAAGACGCCGTTTCGAATGTGAAGTGAATCCCAGAGTGCCCAATAGTGTTTGGTTGTAGGACTACAGATAGAAATGTCCTGCCAGGTAGGTTTTCTGGTTGATGACTCCATTAAATCAATTATGGGTTTAATGTCGCGGTCTTCCAGCTGGTCTTTCCTGACTTCATCATCACTCCACGGTTCTCGATCAGCCGATGTTGATGTTGTAATTTGTCTTGCGACCGGAGTCAGCAGCTCGTATTTCGCTTCCACCCTGGAACAACATCGGCAGCTTTCTTGGCAAGGTCTTCTAGACAGGGCGTCGGCGTTTCCGTGTGATGATCCGTTACAATGACGGATAGTGATGTCATATTCTTGGAGTCTCTGTATCCACCTGGCTATTTGACCCTCAGGATTCTTGAAATTTAAAAGCCAGGTCAATGATGCATGATCGGTGCGGAACAGGAATTTTCTGCCGTATAGATAGTGATGGAACTGTTTTACAGCTTTAACTATGGCGAGCAACTCTTTCCTGGTGACACAATAATTCCTCTTGTAATTGCCGCCAGAGCGGACCACACACTACGGCCTATAAGGAACATTACTGAACATCTTCTGACACCAAAAATTGTTGCGTGCGTACGGATTCGTTACTAAATGAATGCACAAGTCCGATGAAAAATGAACAAAAATTTATTATTATCACAACAAAAATGCTTAAATTTTCTCAAATTATCACGCAGTATTACAATATCTCACAGTAGTTTTCTTTTAACTACTCAAATGTCCAATAGAACCTAATTCAAAACAGCTAAAGAACGCTAATCCGCGAATTCGCTACAATCAACAACAGTAGTTTTCTAAACAACAACAAACTAAGCAACTACTACAAACTGAGATGTTTTCCTCCTTTTATAAGATTTTAAAATCACGCGCTAGAATTTTCCAGTACTTTCTCGAAATCAAAAAGAGATATTTATTTATTTAATGCACGCGCTCTTGTATTTTCAATTTTCCGGCTTAGCTTTCTTTTAATATTCGTCACGCGCTGCACTGCGCGAGAAATAAAACCATTTAATTTATAATTGAACAAACATTGGCTTTTTAAATACCAAATTCGTAACACTGCCCCCTTCCCAAGGACTGCACGTCCCGGGCAGTACAATCCCTGGACAGGAAGCTAAACTTACTGTGGCATAAATGCATTAATAAGCATTACATTACAATAATAAACAACATGAACAATAAATGCAATACATAAAACAAATCAAATGCTATCAAATACAAATCAAATACACATTTAAAAACAAAATGGACCATGGTCTTATACTATTTACAATTATTTATATTACGTACTATGGCCATAGTAATGAGCTAACCTGTCGTAATGAACGACTTTAGGTTTAGATTTCGAAGACTTACGAATCCGAACCACGACATCATTCAGCCTGTTTAGGACTGTGTCTGGAAACCACTAATGAGAGGTTATTAAGGATGGTCCGATTGAACCTCTCTACCATGCCGTCCGACTGGGGATGCAATGGCGTCGTTTGAGTTTTGTCAATGCCGAGTAGTTTGCATATTTCTTTGATTACTGCCGAGGCAAAATTCCTTCCCTGATCGGAATGTAACTGAAGAGGCACTCCGAACCTGGAAATCCAATGCTGTATCATTACCTCAGCTACTGCGACAGCCTCTTGATCAGGAACAGGGTACACGTCAGGCCACTTGGTGAAGTAATCAATGACAACGAGTATGTATTTGTTGCCATCAGCAGTTCGTGGCAGAGGTACCAAGATGTCAAAGGCGATACGTTCAAAAGGCGCCCCTACGTTGTAACGTTGCAGCTTGCCTCGGCTGCGTCTCTTCGGTCCTTTCCGATCTGCACAGGCATCGCAGGATCGGCACCACTTTTGCACGTCATCCTTTGCATTATTCCAGTAAAAGCGCTCACGAACTCTCTGTAAGGTCTTCATTATTCCAAAGTGACCTCCCCTAGGGCTGTTATGTAGTTCTTTAAGGACATCAGGAATGCGGGATCTTGTAAGTATCAGCTGCCATCGGAACGTCTTCCCATCATCCGGTTCGAATTTCCGGTTTAAGACGCCGTTTCGAATGTGAAGTGAATCCCAGAGTGCCCAATAGTGTTTGGTTGTAGGACTACAGATAGAAATGTCCTGCCAGGTAGGTTTTCTGGTTGATGACTCCATTAAATCAATTATGGGTTTAATGTCGCGGTCTTCCAGCTGGTCTTTCCTGACTTCATCATCACTCCACGGTTCTGGATCAGCCGATGTTGATGTTGTAATTTGTCTTGCGACCGGAGTCAGCAGCTCGTATTTCGCTTCCACCCTGGAACAATATCGGCAGCTTTCTTGGCAAGGTCTTCTAGACAGGGCGTCGGCGTTTCCGTGTGATGATCCGTTACAATGACGGATAGTGATGTCATATTCTTGGAGTCTCTGTATCCACCTGGCTATTTGACCCTCAGGATTCTTGAAATTTAAAAGCCAGGTCAATGATGCATGATCGGTGCGGAACAGGAATTTTCTGCCGTATAGATAGTGATGGAACTGTTTTACAGCTTTAACTATGGCGAGCAACTCTTTCCTGGTGACACAATAATTCCTCTTGTAATTGCCGCCAGAGCGGACCACACACTACGGCCTATAAGGAACATTACTGAACATCTTCTGACACCAAAAATTGTTGCGTGCGTACGGATTCGTTACTAAATGAATGCACAAGTCCGATGAAAAATGAACAAAAATTTATTATTATCACAACAAAAATGCTTAAATTTTCTCAAATTATCACGCAGTATTACAATATCTCACAGTAGTTTTCTTTTAACTACTCAAATGTCCAATAGAACCTAATTCAAAACAGCTAAAGAACGCTAATCCGCGAATTCGCTACAATCAACAACAGTAGTTTTCTAAACAACAACAAACTAAGCAACTACTACAAACTGAGATGTTTTCCTCCTTTTATAAGATTTTAAAATCACGCGCTAGAATTTTCCAGTACTTTCTCGAAATCAAAAAGAGATATTTATTTATTTAATGCACGCGCTCTTGTATTTTCAATTTTCCGGCTTAGCTTTCTTTTAATATTCGTCACGCGCTGCACTGCGCGAGAAATAAAACCATTTAATTTATAATTGAACAAACATTGGCTTTTTAAATACCAAATTCGTAACACTGCCCCCTTCCCAAGGACTGCACGTCCCGGGCAGTACAATCCCTGGACAGGAAGCTAAACTTACAACTGTGGCATAAATGCATTAATAAGCATTACATTACAATAATAAACAACATGAACAATAAATGCAATACATAAAACAAATCAAATGCTATCAAATACAAATCAAATACACATTTAAAAACAAAATGGACCATGGTCTTATACTATTTACAATTATTTATATTACGTACTATGGCCATAGTAATGAGCTAACCTGTCGTAATGAACGACTTTAGGTTTAGATTTCGAAGACTTACGAATCCGAACCACGACATCATTCAGCCTGTTTAGGACTGTGTCTGGAAACCACTAATGAGAGGTTATTAAGGATGGTCCGATTGAACCTCTCTACCATGCCGTCCGACTGGGGATGCAATGGCGTCGTTTGAGTTTTGTCAATGCCGAGTAGTTTGCATATTTCTTTGATTACTGCCGAGGCAAAATTCCTTCCCTGATCGGAATGTAACTGAAGAGGCACTCCGAACCTGGAAATCCAATGCTGTATCATTACCTCAGCTACTGCGACAGCCTCTTGATCAGGAACAGGGTACACGTCAGGCCACTTGGTGAAGTAATCAATGACAACGAGTATGTATTTGTTGCCATCAGCAGTTCGTGGCAGAGGTACCAAGATGTCAAAGGCGATACGTTCAAAAGGCGCCCCTACGTTGTAACGTTGCAGCTTGCCTCGGCTGCGTCTCTTCGGTCCTTTCCGATCTGCACAGGCATCGCAGGATCGGCACCACTTTTGCACGTCATCCTTGGCATTATTCCAGTAAAAGCGCTCACGAACTCTCTGTAAGGTCTTCATTATTCCAAAGTGACCTCCCCTAGGGCTGTTATGTAGTTCTTTAAGGACATCAGGAATGCGGGATCTTGTAAGTATCAGCTGCCATCGGAACGTCTTCCCATCATCCGGTTCGAATTTCCGGTTTAAGACGCCGTTTCGAATGTGAAGTGAATCCCAGAGTGCCCAATAGTGTTTGGTTGTAGGACTACAGATAGAAATGTCCTGCCAGGTAGGTTTTCTGGTTGATGACTCCATTAAATCAATTATGGGTTTAATGTCGCGGTCTTCCAGCTGGTCTTTCCTGACTTCATCATCACTCCACGGTTCTCGATCAGCCGATGTTGATGTTGTAATTTGTCTTGCGACCGGAGTCAGCAGCTCGTATTTCGCTTCCACCCTGGAACAATATCGGCAGCTTTCTTGGCAAGGTCTTCTAGACAGGGCGTCGGCGTTTCCGTGTGATGATCCGTTACAATGACGGATAGTGATGTCATATTCTTGGAGTCTCTGTATCCACCTGGCTATTTGACCCTCAGGATTCTTGAAATTTAAAAGCCAGGTCAATGATGCATGATCGGTGCGGAACAGGAATTTTCTGCCGTATAGATAGTGATGGAACTGTTTTACAGCTTTAACTATGGCGAGCAACTCTTTCCTGGTGACACAATAATTCCTCTTGTAATTGCCGCCAGAGCGGACCACACACTACGGCCTATAAGGAACATTACTGAACATCTTCTGACACCAAAAATTGTTGCGTGCGTACGGATTCGTTACTAAATGAATGCACAAGTCCGATGAAAAATGAACAAAAATTTATTATTATCACAACAAAAATGCTTAAATTTTCTCAAATTATCACGCAGTATTACAATATCTCACAGTAGTTTTCTTTTAACTACTCAAATGTCCAATAGAACGTAATTCAAAACAGCTAAAGAACGCTAATCCGCGAATTCGCTACAATCAACAACAGTAGTTTTCTAAACAACAACAAACTAAGCAACTACTACAAACTGAGATGTTTTCCTCCTTTTATAAGATTTTAAAATCACGCGCTAGAATTTTCCAGTACTTTCTCGAAATCAAAAAGAGATATTTATTTATTTAATGCACGCGCTCTTGTATTTTCAATTTTCCGGCTTAGCTTTCTTTTAATATTCGTCACGCGCTGCACTGCGCGAGAAATAAAACCATTTAATTTATAATTGAACAAACATTGGCTTTTTAAATACCAAATTCGTAACACTGCCCCCTTCCCAAGGACTGCACGTCCCGGGCAGTACAATCCCTGGACAGGAAGCTAAACTTACAACTGTGGCATAAATGCATTAATAAGCATTACATTACAATAATAAACAACATGAACAATAAATGCAATACATAAAACAAATCAAATGCTATCAAATACAAATCAAATACACATTTAAAAACAAAATGGACCATGGTCTTATACTATTTACAATTATTTATATTACGTACTATGGCCATAGTAATGAGCTAACCTGTCGTAATGAACGACTTTAGGTTTAGATTTCGAAGACTTACGAATCCGAACCACGACATCATTCAGCCTGTTTAGGACTGTGTCTGGAAACCACTAATGAGAGGTTATTAAGGATGGTCCGATTGAACCTCTCTACCATGCCGTCCGACTGGGGATGCAATGGCGTCGTTTGAGTTTTGTCAATGCCGAGTAGTTTGCATATTTCTTTGATTACTGCCGAGGCAAAATTCCTTCCCTGATCGGAATGTAACTGAAGAGGCACTCCGAACCTGGAAATCCAATGCTGTATCATTACCTCAGCTACTGCGACAGCCTCTTGATCAGGAACAGGGTACACGTCAGGCCACTTGGTGAAGTAATCAATGACAACGAGTATGTATTTGTTGCCATCAGCAGTTCGTGGCAGAGGTACCAAGATGTCAAGGGCGATACGTTCAAAAGGCGCCCCTACGTTGTAACGTTGCAGCTTGCCTCGGCTGCGTCTCTTCGGTCCTTTCCGATCTGCACAGGCATCGCAGGATCGGCACCACTTTTGCACGTCATCCTTTGCATTATTCCAGTAAAAGCGCTCACGAACTCTCTGTAAGGTCTTCATTATTCCAAAGTGACCTCCCCTAGGGCTGTTATGTAGTTCTTTAAGGACATCAGGAATGCGGGATCTTGTAAGTATCAGCTGCCATCGGAACGTCTTCCCATCATCCGGTTCGAATTTCCGGTTTAAGACGCCGTTTCGAATGTGAAGTGAATCCCAGAGTGCCCAATAGTGTTTGGTTGTAGGACTACAGATAGAAATGTCCTGCCAGGTAGGTTTTCTGGTTGATGACTCCATTAAATCAATTATGGGTTTAATGTCGCGGTCTTCCAGCTGGTCTTTCCTGACTTCATCATCACTCCACGGTTCTCGATCAGCCGATGTTGATGTTGTAATTTGTCTTGCGACCGGAGTCAGCAGCTCGTATTTCGCTTCCACCCTGGAACAATATCGGCAGCTTTCTTGGCAAGGTCTTCTAGACAGGGCGTCGGCGTTTCCGTGTGATGATCCGTTACAATGACGGATAGTGATGTCATATTCTTGGAGTCTCTGTATCCACCTGGCTATTTGACCCTCAGGATTCTTGAAATTTAAAAGCCAGGTCAATGATGCATGATCGGTGCGGAACAGGAATTTTCTGCCGAATAGATAGTGATGGAACTGTTTTACAGCTTTAACTATGGCGAGCAACTCTTTCCTGGTGACACAATAATTCCTCTTGTAATTGCCGCCAGAGCGGACCACACACTACGGCCTATAAGGAACATTACTGAACATCTTCTGACACCAAAAATTGTTGCGTGCGTACGGATTCGTTACTAAATGAATGCACAAGTCCGATGAAAAATGAACAAAAATTTATTATTATCACAACAAAAATGCTTAAATTTTCTCAAATTATCACGCAGTATTACAATATCTCACAGTAGTTTTCTTTTAACTACTCAAATGTCCAATAGAACCTAATTCAAAACAGCTAAAGAACGCTAATCCGCGAATTCGCTACAATCAACAACAGTAGTTTTCTAAACAACAACAAACTAAGCAACTACTACAAACTGAGATGTTTTCCTCCTTTTATAAGATTTTAAAATCACGCGCTAGAATTTTCCAGTACTTTCTCGAAATCAAAAAGAGATATTTATTTATTTAATGCACGCGCTCTTGTATTTTCAATTTTCCGGCTTAGCTTTCTTTTAATATTCGTCACGCGCTGCACTGCGCGAGAAATAAAACCATTTAATTTATAATTGAACAAACATTGGCTTTTTAAATACCAAATTCGTAACACTGCCCCCTTCCCAAGGACTGCACGTCCCGGGCAGTACAATCCCTGGACAGGAAGCTAAACTTACAACTGTGGCATAAATGCATTAATAAGCATTACATTACAATAATAAACAACATGAACAATAAATGCAATACATAAAACAAATCAAATGCTATCAAATACAAATCAAATACACATTTAAAAACAAAATGGACCATGGTCTTATACTATTTACAATTATTTATATTACGTACTATGGCCATAGTAATGAGCTAACCTGTCGTAATGAACGACTTTAGGTTTAGATTTCGAAGACTTACGAATCCGAACCACGACATCATTCAGCCTGTTTAGGACTGTGTCTGGAAACCACTAATGAGAGGTTATTAAGGATGGTCCGATTGAACCTCTCTACCATGCCGTCCGACTGGGGATGCAATGGCGTCGTTTGAGTTTTGTCAATGCCGAGTAGTTTGCATATTTCTTTGATTACTGCCGAGGCAAAATTCCTTCCCTGATCGGAATGTAACTGAAGAGGCACTCCGAACCTGGAAATCCAATGCTGTATCATTACCTCAGCTACTGCGACAGCCTCTTGATCAGGAACAGGGTACACGTCAGGCCACTTGGTGAAGTAATCAATGACAACGAGTATGTATTTGTTGCCATCAGCAGTTCGTGGCAGAGGTACCAAGATGTCAAAGGCGATACGTTCAAAAGGCGCCCCTACGTTGTAACGTTGCAGCTTGCCTCGGCTGCGTCTCTTCGGTCCTTTCCGATCTGCACAGGCATCGCAGGATCGGCACCACTTTTGCACGTCATCCTTGGCATTATTCCAGTAAAAGCGCTCACGAACTCTCTGTAAGGTCTTCATTATTCCAAAGTGACCTCCCCTAGGGCTGTTATGTAGTTCTTTAAGGACATCAGGAATGCGGGATCTTGTAAGTATCAGCTGCCATCGGAACGTCTTCCCATCATCCGGTTCGAATTTCCGGTTTAAGACGCCGTTTCGAATGTGAAGTGAATCCCAGAGTGCCCAATAGTGTTTGGTTGTAGGACTACAGATAGAAATGTCCTGCCAGGTAGGTTTTCTGGTTGATGACTCCATTAAATCAATTATGGGTTTAATGTCGCGGTCTTCCAGCTGGTCTTTCCTGACTTCATCATCACTCCACGGTTCTCGATCAGCCGATGTTGATGTTGTAATTTGTCTTGCGACCGGAGTCAGCAGCTCGTATTTCGCTTCCACCCTGGAACAATATCGGCAGCTTTCTTGGCAAGGTCTTCTAGACAGGGCGTCGGCGTTTCCGTGTGATGATCCGTTACAATGACGGATAGTGATGTCATATTCTTGGAGTCTCTGTATCCACCTGGCTATTTGACCCTCAGGATTCTTGAAATTTAAAAGCCAGGTCAATGATGCATGATCGGTGCGGAACAGGAATTTTCTGCCGTATAGATAGTGATGGAACTGTTTTACAGCTTTAACTATGGCGAGCAACTCTTTCCTGGTGACACAATAATTCCTCTTGTAATTGCCGCCAGAGCGGACCACACACTACGGCCTATAAGGAACATTACTGAACATCTTCTGACACCAAAAATTGTTGCGTGCGTACGGATTCGTTACTAAATGAATGCACAAGTCCGATGAAAAATGAACAAAAATTTATTATTATCACAACAAAAATGCTTAAATTTTCTCAAATTATCACGCAGTATTACAATATCTCACAGTAGTTTTCTTTTAACTACTCAAATGTCCAATAGAACGTAATTCAAAACAGCTAAAGAACGCTAATCCGCGAATTCGCTACAATCAACAACAGTAGTTTTCTAAACAACAACAAACTAAGCAACTACTACAAACTGAGATGTTTTCCTCCTTTTATAAGATTTTAAAATCACGCGCTAGAATTTTCCAGTACTTTCTCGAAATCAAAAAGAGATATTTATTTATTTAATGCACGCGCTCTTGTATTTTCAATTTTCCGGCTTAGCTTTCTTTTAATATTCGTCACGCGCTGCACTGCGCGAGAAATAAAACCATTTAATTTATAATTGAACAAACATTGGCTTTTTAAATACCAAATTTGTAACACTGCCCCCTTCCCAAGGACTGCACGTCCCGGGCAGTACAATCCCTGGACAGGAAGCTAAACTTACAACTGTGGCATAAATGCATTAATAAGCATTACATTACAATAATAAACAACATGAACAATAAATGCAATACATAAAACAAATCAAATGCTATCAAATACAAATCAAATACACATTTAAAAACAAAATGGACCATGGTCTTATACTATTTACAATTATTTATATTACGTACTATGGCCATAGTAATGAGCTAACCTGTCGTAATGAACGACTTTAGGTTTAGATTTCGAAGACTTACGAATCCGAACCACGACATCATTCAGCCTGTTTAGGACTGTGTCTGGAAACCACTAATGAGAGGTTATTAAGGATGGTCCGATTGAACCTCTCTACCATGCCGTCCGACTGGGGATGCAATGGCGTCGTTTGAGTTTTGTCAATGCCGAGTAGTTTGCATATTTCTTTGATTACTGCCGAGGCAAAATTCCTTCCCTGATTGGAATGTAACTGAAGAGGCACTCCGAACCTGGAAATCCAATGCTGTATCATTACCTCAGCTACTGCGACAGCCTCTTGATCAGGAACAGGGTACACGTCAGGCCACTTGGTGAAGTAATCAATGACAACGAGTATGTATTTGTTGCCATCAGCAGTTCGTGGCAGAGGTACCAAGATGTCAAAGGCGATACGTTCAAAAGGCGCCCCTACGTTATAACGTTGCAGCTTGCCTCGGCTGCGTCTCTTCGGTCCTTTCCGATCTGCACAGGCATCGCAGGATCGGCACCACTTTTGCACGTCATCCTTTGCATTATTCCAGTAAAAGCGCTCACGAACTCTCTGTAAGGTCTTCATTATTCCAAAGTGACCTCCCCTAGGGCTGTTATGTAGTTCTTTAAGGACATCAGGAATGCGGGATCTTGTAAGTATCAGCTGCCATCGGAACGTCTTCCCATCATCCGGTTCGAATTTCCGGTTTAAGACGCCGTTTCGAATGTGAAGTGAATCCCAGAGTGCCCAATAGTGTTTGGTTGTAGGACTACAGATAGAAATGTCCTGCCAGGTAGGTTTTCTGGTTGATGACTCCATTAAATCAATTATGGGTTTAATGTCGCGGTCTTCCAGCTGGTCTTTCCTGACTTCATCATCACTCCACGGTTCTCGATCAGCCGATGTTGATGTTGTAATTTGTCTTGCGACCGGAGTCAGCAGCTCGTATTTCGCTTCCACCCTGGAACAATATCGGCAGCTTTCTTGGCAAGGTCTTCTAGACAGGGCGTCGGCGTTTCCGTGTGATGATCCGTTACAATGACGGATAGTGATGTCATATTCTTGGAGTCTCTGTATCCACCTGGCTATTTGACCCTCAGGATTCTTGAAATTTAAAAGCCAGGTCAATGATGCATGATCGGTGCGGAACAGGAATTTTCTGCCGTATAGATAGTGATGGAACTGTTTTACAGCTTTAACTATGGCGAGCAACTCTTTCCTGGTGACACAATAATTCCTCTTGGAATTGCCGCCAGAGCGGACCACACACTACGGCCTATGAGGAACATTACTGAACATCTTCTGACACCAAAAATTGTTGCGTGCGTACGGATTCGTTACTAAATGAATGCACAAGTCCGATGAAAAATGAACAAAAATTTATTATCACAACAAAAATGCTTAAATTTTCTCAAATTATCACGCAGTATTACAATATCTCACAGTAGTTTTCTTTTAACTACTCAAATGTCCAATAGAACGTAATTCAAAACAGCTAAAGAACGCTAATCCGCGAATTCGCTACAATCAACAACAGTAGTTTTCTAAACAACAACAAACTAAGCAACTACTACAAACTGAGATGTTTTCCTCCTTTTATAAGATTTTAAAATCACGCGCTAGAATTTTCCAGTACTTTCTCGAAATCAAAAAGAGATATTTATTTATTTAATGCACGCGCTCTTGTATTTTCAATTTTCCGGCTTAGCTTTCTTTTAATATTCGTCACGCGCTGCACTGCGCGAGAAATAAAACCATTTAATTTATAATTGAACAAACATTGGCTTTTTAAATACCAAATTCGTAACACTGCCCCCTTCCCAAGGACTGCACGTCCCGGGCAGTACAATCCCTGGACAGGAAGCTAAACTTACAACTGTGGCATAAATGCATTAATAAGCATTACATTACAATAATAAACAACATGAACAATAAATGCAATACATAAAACAAATCAAATGCTATCAAATACAAATCAAATACACATTTAAAAACAAAATGGACCATGGTCTTATACTATTTACAATTATTTATATTACGTACTATGGCCATAGTAATGAGCTAACCTGTCGTAATGAACGACTTTAGGTTTAGATTTCGAAGACTTACGAATCCGAACCACGACATCATTCAGCCTGTTTAGGACTGTGTCTGGAAACCACTAATGAGAGGTTATTAAGGATGGTCCGATTGAACCTCTCTACCATGCCGTCCGACTGGGGATGCAATGGCGTCGTTTGAGTTTTGTCAATGCCGAGTAGTTTGCATATTTCTTTGATTACTGCCGAGGCAAAATTCCTTCCCTGATCGGAATGTAACTGAAGAGGCACTCCGAACCTGGAAATCCAATGCTGTATCATTACCTCAGCTACTGCGACAGCCTCTTGATCAGGAACAGGGTACACGTCAGGCCACTTGGTGAAGTAATCAATGACAACGAGTATGTATTTGTTGCCATCAGCAGTTCGTGGCAGAGGTACCAAGATGTCAAAGGCGATACGTTCAAAAGGCGCCCCTACGTTGTAACGTTGCAGTTTGCCTCGGCTGCGTCTCTTCGGTCCTTTCCGATCTGCACAGGCATCGCAGGATCGGCACCACTTTTGCACGTCATCCTTTGCATTATTCCAGTAAAAGCGCTCACGAACTCTCTGTAAGGTCTTCATTATTCCAAAGTGACCTCCCCTAGGGCTGTTATGTAGTTCTTTAAGGACATCAGGAATGCGGGATCTTGTAAGTATCAGCTGCCATCGGAACGTCTTCCCATCATCCGGTTCGAATTTCCGGTTTAAGACGCCGTTTCGAATGTGAAGTGAATCCCAGAGTGCCCAATAGTGTTTGGTTGTAGGACTACAGATAGAAATGTCCTGCCAGGTAGGTTTTCTGGTTGATGACTCCATTAAATCAATTATGGGTTTAATGTCGCGGTCTTCCAGCTGGTCTTTCCTGACTTCATCATCACTCCACGGTTCTCGATCAGCCGATGTTGATGTTGTAATTTGTCTTGCGACCGGAGTCAGCAGCTCGTATTTCGCTTCCACCCTGGAACAATATCGGCAGCTTTCTTGGCAAGGTCTTCTAGACAGGGCGTCGGCGTTTCCGTGTGATGATCCGTTACAATGACGGATAGTGATGTCATATTCTTGGAGTCTCTGTATCCACCTGGCTATTTGACCCTCAGGATTCTTGAAATTTAAAAGCCAGGTCAATGATGCATGATCGGTGCGGAACAGGAATTTTCTGCCGTATAGATAGTGATGGAACTGTTTTACAGCTTTAACTATGGCGAGCAACTCTTTCCTGGTGACACAATAATTCCTCTTGGAATTGCCGCCAGAGCGGACCACACACTACGGCCTATGAGGAACATTACTGAACATCTTCTGACACCAAAAATTGTTGCGTGCGTACGGATTCGTTACTAAATGAATGCACAAGTCCGATGAAAAATGAACAAAAATTTATTATCACAACAAAAATGCTTAAATTTTCTCAAATTATCACGCAGTATTACAATATCTCACAGTAGTTTTCTTTTAACTACTCAAATGTCCAATAGAACGTAATTCAAAACAGCTAAAGAACGCTAATCCGCGAATTCGCTACAATCAACAACAGTAGTTTTCTAAACAACAACAAACTAAGCAACTACTACAAACTGAGATGTTTTCCTCCTTTTATAAGATTTTAAAATCACGCGCTAGAATTTTCCAGTACTTTCTCGAAATCAAAAAGAGATATTTATTTATTTAATGCACGCGCTCTTGTATTTTCAATTTTCCGGCTTAGCTTTCTTTTAATATTCGTCACGCGCTGCACTGCGCGAGAAATAAAACCATTTAATTTATAATTGAACAAACATTGGCTTTTTAAATACCAAATTCGTAACACTGCCCCCTTCCCAAGGACTGCACGTCCCGGGCAGTACAATCCCTGGACAGGAAGCTAAACTTACAACTGTGGCATAAATGCATTAATAAGCATTACATTACAATAATAAACAACATGAACAATAAATGCAATACATAAAACAAATCAAATGCTATCAAATACACATTTAAAAACAAAATGGACCATGGTCTTATACTATTTACAATTATTTATATTACGTACTATGGCCATAGTAATGAGCTAACCTATCGTAATGAACGACTTTAGGTTTAGATTTCGAAGACTTACGAATCCGAACCACGACATCATTCAGCCTGTTTAGGACTGTGTCTGGAAACCACTAATGAGAGGTTATTAAGGATGGTCCGATTGAACCTCTCTACCATGCCGTCCGACTGGGGATGCAATGGCGTCGTTTCAGTTTTGTCAATGCCGAGTAGTTTGCATATTTCTTTGATTACTGCCGAGGCAAAATTCCTTCCCTGATCGGAATGTAACTGAAGAGGCACTCCGAACCTGGAAATCCAATGCTGTATCATTACCTCAGCTACTGCGACAGCCTCTTGATCAGGAACAGGGTACACGTCAGGCCACTTGGTGAAGTAATCAATGACAACGAGTATGTATTTGTTGCCATCAGCAGTTCGTGGCAGAGGTACCAAGATGTCAAAGGCGATACGTTCAAAAGGCGCCCCTACGTTGTAACGTTGCAGCTTGCCTCGGCTGCGTCTCTTCGGTCCTTTCCGATCTGCACAGGCATCGCAGGATCGGCACCACTTTTGCACGTCATCCTTTGCATTATTCCAGTAAAAGCGCTCACGAACTCTCTGTAAGGTCTTCATTATTCCAAAGTGACCTCCCCTAGGGCTGTTATGTAGTTCTTTAAGGACATCAGGAATGCGGGATCTTGTAAGTATCAGCTGCCATCGGAACGTCTTCCCATCATCCGGTTCGAATTTCCGGTTTAAGACGCCGTTTCGAATGTGAAGTGAATCCCAGAGTGCCCAATAGTGTTTGGTTGTAGGACTACAGATAGAAATGTCCTGCCAGGTAGGTTTTCTGGTTGATGACTCCATTAAATCAATTATGGGTTTAATGTCGCGGTCTTCCAGCTGGTCTTTCCTGACTTCATCATCACTCCACGGTTCTCGATCAGCCGATGTTGATGTTGTAATTTGTCTTGCGACCGGAGTCAGCAGCTCGTATTTCGCTTCCACCCTGGAACAATATCGGCAGCTTTCTTGGCAAGGTCTTCTAGACAGGGCGTCGGCGTTTCCGTGTGATGATCCGTTACAATGACGGATAGTGATGTCATATATTTGGAGTCTCTGTATCCACCTGGCTATTTGACCCTCAGGATTCTTGAAATTTAAAAGCCAGGTCAATGATGCATGATCGGTGCGGAACAGGAATTTTCTGCCGTATAGATAGTGATGGAACTGTTTTACAGCTTTAACTATGGCGAGCAACTCTTTCCTGGTGACACAATAATTCCTCTTGGAATTGCCGCCAGAGCGGACCACACACTACGGCCTATAAGGAACATTACTGAACATCTTCTGACACCAAAAATTGTTGCGTGCGTACGGATTCGTTACTAAATGAATGCACAAGTCCGATGAAAAATGAACAAAAATTTATTATTATCACAACAAAAATGCTTAAATTTTCTCAAATTATCACGCAGTATTACAATATCTCACAGTAGTTTTCTTTTAACTACTCAAATGTCCAATAGAACGTAATTCAAAACAGCTAAAGAACGCTAATCCGCGAATTCGCTACAATCAACAACAGTAGTTTTCTAAACAACAACAAACTAAGCAACTACTACAAACTGAGATGTTTTCCTCCTTTTATAAGATTTTAAAATCACGCGCTAGAATTTTCCAGTACTTTCTCGAAATCAAAAAGAGATATTTATTTATTTAATGCACGCGCTCTTGTATTTTCAATTTTCCGGCTTAGCTTTCTTTTAATATTCGTCACGCGCTGCACTGCGCGAGAAATAAAACCATTTAATTTATAATTGAACAAACATTGGCTTTTTAAATACCAAATTCGTAACACTGCCCCCTTCCCAAGGACTGCACGTCCCGGGCAGTACAATCCCTGGACAGGAAGCTAAACTTACAACTGTGGCATAAATGCATTAATAAGCATTACATTACAATAATAAACAACATGAACAATAAATGCAATACATAAAACAAATCAAATGCTATCAAATACAAATCAAATACACATTTAAAAACAAAATGGACCATGGTCTTATACTATTTACAATTATTTATATTACGTACTATGGCCATAGTAATGAGCTAACCTGTCGTAATGAACGACTTTAGGTTTAGATTTCGAAGACTTACGAATCCGAACCACGACATCATTCAGCCTGTTTAGGACTGTGTCTGGAAACCACTAATGAGAGGTTATTAAGGATGGTCCGATTGAACCTCTCTACCATGCCGTCCGACTGGGGATGCAATGGCGTCGTTTGAGTTTTGTCAATGCCGAGTAGTTTGCATATTTCTTTGATTACTGCCGAGGCAAAATTCCTTCCCTGATCGGAATGTAACTGAAGAGGCACTCCGAACCTGGAAATCCAATGCTGTATCATTACCTCAGCTACTGCGACAGCCTCTTGATCAGGAACAGGGTACACGTCAGGCCACTTGGTGAAGTAATCAATGACAACGAGTATGTATTTGTTGCCATCAGCAGTTCGTGGCAGAGGTACCAAGATGTCAAAGGCGATACGTTCAAAAGGCGCCCCTACGTTGTAACGTTGCAGCTTGCCTCGGCTGCGTCTCTTCGGTCCTTTCCGATCTGCACAGGCATCGCAGGATCGGCACCACTTTTGCACGTCATCCTTTGCATTATTCCAGTAAAAGCGCTCACGAACTCTCTGTAAGGTCTTCATTATTCCAAAGTGACCTCCCCTAGGGCTGTTATGTAGTTCTTTAAGGACATCAGGAATGCGGGATCTTGTAAGTATCAGCTGCCATCGGAACGTCTTCCCATCATCCGGTTCGAATTTCCGGTTTAAGACGCCGTTTCGAATGTGAAGTGAATCCCAGAGTGCCCAATAGTGTTTGGTTGTAGGACTACAGATAGAAATGTCCTGCCAGGTAGGTTTTCTGGTTGATGACTCCATTAAATCAATTATGGGTTTAATGTCGCGGTCTTCCAGCTGGTCTTTCCTGACTTCATCATCACTCCACGGTTCTCGATCAGCCGATGTTGATGTTGTAATTTGTCTTGCGACCGGAGTCAGCAGCTCGTATTTCGCTTCCACCCTGGAACAATATCGGCAGCTTTCTTGGCAAGGTCTTCTAGACAGGGCGTCGGCGTTTCCGTGTGATGATCCGTTACAATGACGGATAGTGATGTCATATTCTTGGAGTCTCTGTATCCACCTGGCTATTTCACCCTCAGGATTCTTGAAATTTAAAAGCCAGGTCAATGATGCATGATCGGTGCGGAACAGGAATTTTCTGCCGTATAGATAGTGATGGAACTGTTTTACAGCTTTAACTATGGCGAGCAACTCTTTCCTGGTGACACAATAATTCCTCTTGGAATTGCCGCCAGAGCGGACCACACACTACGGCCTATGAGGAACATTACTGAACATCTTCTGACACCAAAAATTGTTGCGTGCGTACGGATTCGTTACTAAATGAATGCACAAGTCCGATGAAAAATGAACAAAAATTTATTATCACAACAAAAATGCTTAAATTTTCTCAAATTATCACGCAGTATTACAATATCTCACAGTAGTTTTCTTTTAACTACTCAAATGTCCAATAGAACGTAATTCAAAACAGCTAAAGAACGCTAATCCGCGAATTCGCTACAATCAACAACAGTAGTTTTCTAAACAACAACAAACTAAGCAACTACTACAAACTGAGATGTTTTCCTCCTTTTATAAGATTTTAAAATCACGCGCTAGAATTTCCCAGTACTTTCTCGAAATCAAAAAGAGATATTTATTTATTTAATGCACGCGCTCTTGTATTTTCAATTTTCCGGCTTAGCTTTCTTTTAATATTCGTCACGCGCTGCACTGCGCGAGAAATAAAACCATTTAATTTATAATTGAACAAACATTGGCTTTTTAAATACCAAATTCGTAACACTGCCCCCTTCCCAAGGACTGCACGTCCCGGGCAGTACAATCCCTGGACAGGAAGCTAAACTTACAACTGTGGCATAAATGCATTAATAAGCATTACATTACAATAATAAACAACATGAACAATAAATGCAATACATAAAACAAATCAAATGCTATCAAATACAAATCAAATACACATTTAAAAACAAAATGGACCATGGTCTTATACTATTTACAATTATTTATATTACGTACTATGGCCATAGTAATGAGCTAACCTGTCGTAATGAACGACTTTAGGTTTAGATTTCGAAGACTTACGAATCCGAACCACGACATCATTCAGCCTGTTTAGGACTGTGTCTGGAAACCACTAATGAGAGGTTATTAAGGATGGTCCGATTGAACCTCTCTACCATGCCGTCCGACTGGGGATGCAATGGCGTCGTTTGAGTTTTGTCAATGCCGAGTAGTTTGCATATTTCTTTGATTACTGCCGAGGCAAAATTCCTTCCCTGATCGGAATGTAACTGAAGAGGCACTCCGAACCTGGAAATCCAATGCTGTATCATTACCTCAGCTACTGCGACAGCCTCTTGATCAGGAACAGGGTACACGTCAGGCCACTTGGTGAAGTAATCAATGACAACGAGTATGTATTTGTTGCCATCAGCAGTTCGTGGCAGAGGTACCAAGATGTCAAAGGCGATACGTTCAAAAGGCGCCCCTACGTTGTAACGTTGCAGCTTGCCTCGGCTGCGTCTCTTCGGTCCTTTCCGATCTGCACAGGCATCGCAGGATCGGCACCACTTTTGCACGTCATCCTTTGCATTATTCCAGTAAAAGCGCTCACGAACTCTCTGTAAGGTCTTCATTATTCCAAAGTGACCTCCCCTAGGGCTGTTATGTAGTTCTTTAAGGACATCAGGAATGCGGGATCTTGTAAGTATCAGCTGCCATCGGAACGTCTTCCCATCATCCGGTTCGAATTTCCGGTTTAAGACGCCGTTTCGAATGTGAAGTGAATCCCAGAGTGCCCAATAGTGTTTGGTTGTAGGACTACAGATAGAAATGTCCTGCCAGGTAGGTTTTCTGGTTGATGACTCCATTAAATCAATTATGGGTTTAATGTCGCGGTCTTCCAGCTGGTCTTTCCTGACTTCATCATCACTCCACGGTTCTCGATCAGCCGATGTTGATGTTGTAATTTGTCTTGCGACCGGAGTCAGCAGCTCGTATTTCGCTTCCACCCTGGAACAATATCGGCAGCTTTCTTGGCAAGGTCTTCTAGACAGGGCGTCGGCGTTTCCGTGTGATGATCCGTTACAATGAAGGATAGTGATGTCATATATTTGGAGTCTCTGTATCCACCTGGCTATTTGACCCTCAGGATTCTTGAAATTTAAAAGCCAGGTCAATGATGCATGATCGGTGCGGAACAGGAATTTTCTGCCGTATAGATAGTGATGGAACTGTTTTACAGCTTTAACTATGGCGAGCAACTCTTTCCTGGTGACACAATAATTCCTCTTGGAATTGCCGCCAGAGCGGACCACACACTACGGCCTATAAGGAACATTACTGAACATCTTCTGACACCAAAAATTGTTGCGTGCGTACGGATTCGTTACTAAATGAATGCACAAGTCCGATGAAAAATGAACAAAAATTTATTATTATCACAACAAAAATGCTTAAATTTTCTCAAATTATCACGCAGTATTACAATATCTCACAGTAGTTTTCTTTTAACTACTCAAATGTCCAATAGAACGTAATTCAAAACAGCTAAAGAACGCTAATCCGCGAATTCGCTACAATCAACAACAGTAGTTTTCTAAACAACAACAAACTAAGCAACTACTACAAACTGAGATGTTTTCCTCCTTTTATAAGATTTTAAAATCACGCGCTAGAATTTTCCAGTACTTTCTCGAAATCAAAAAGAGATATTTATTTATTTAATGCACGCGCTCTTGTATTTTCAATTTTCCGGCTTAGCTTTCTTTTAATATTCGTCACGCGCTGCACTGCGCGAGAAATAAAACCATTTAATTTATAATTGAACAAACATTGGCTTTTTAAATACCAAATTCGTAACACTGCCCCCTTCCCAAGGACAGCACGTCCCGGGCAGTACAATCCCTGGACAGGAAGCTAAACTTACAACTGTGGCATAAATGCATTAATAAGCATTACATTACAATAATAAACAACATGAACAATAAATGCAATACATAAAACAAATCAAATGCTATCAAATACAAATCAAATACACATTTAAAAACAAAATGGACCATGGTCTTATACTATTTACAATTATTTATATTACGTACTATGGCCATAGTAATGAGCTAACCTGTCGTAATGAACGACTTTAGGTTTAGATTTCGAAGACTTACGAATCCGAACCACGACATCATTCAGCCTGTTTAGGACTGTGTCTGGAAACCACTAATGAGAGGTTATTAAGGATGGTCCGATTGAACCTCTCTACCATGCCGTCCGACTGGGGATGCAATGGCGTCGTTTGAGTTTTGTCAATGCCGAGTAGTTTGCATATTTCTTTGATTACTGCCGAGGCAAAATTCCTTCCCTGATCGGAATGTAACTGAAGAGGCACTCCGAACCTGGAAATCCAATGCTGTATCATTACCTCAGCTACTGCGACAGCCTCTTGATCAGGAACAGGGTACACGTCAGGCCACTTGGTGAAGTAATCAATGACAACGAGTATGTATTTGTTGCCATCAGCAGTTCGTGGCAGAGGTACCAAGATGTCAAAGGCGATACGTTCAAAAGGCGCCCCTACGTTGTAACGTTGCAGCTTGCCTCGGCTGCGTCTCTTCGGTCCTTTCCGATCTGCACAGGCATCGCAGGATCGGCACCACTTTTGCACGTCATCCTTTGCATTATTCCAGTAAAAGCGCTCACGAACTCTCTGTAAGGTCTTCATTATTCCAAAGTGACCTCCCCTAGGGCTGTTATTTAGTTCTTTAAGGACATCAGGAATGCGGGATCTTGTAAGTATCAGCTGCCATCGGAACGTCTTCCCATCATCCGGTTCGAATTTCCGGTTTAAGACGCCGTTTCGAATGTGAAGTGAATCCCAGAGTGCCCAATAGTGTTTGGTTGTAGGACTACAGATAGAAATGTCCTGCCAGGTAGGTTTTCTGGTTGATGACTCCATTAAATCAATTATGGGTTTAATGTCGCGGTCTTCCAGCTGGTCTTTCCTGACTTCATCATCACTCCACGGTTCTCGATCAGCCGATGTTGATGTTGTAATTTGTCTTGCGACCGGAGTCAGCAGCTCGTATTTCGCTTCCACCCTGGAACAATATCGGCAGCTTTCTTGGCAAGGTCTTCTAGACAGGGCGTCGGCGTTTCCGTGTGATGATCCGTTACAATGACGGATAGTGATGTCATATTCTTGGAGTCTCTGTATCCACCTGGCTATTTCACCCTCAGGATTCTTGAAATTTAAAAGCCAGGTCAATGATGCATGATCGGTGCGGAACAGGAATTTTCTGCCGTATAGATAGTGATGGAACTGTTTTACAGCTTTAACTATGGCGAGCAACTCTTTCCTGGTGACACAATAATTCCTCTTGGAATTGCCGCCAGAGCGGACCACACACTACGGCCTATGAGGAACATTACTGAACATCTTCTGACACCAAAAATTGTTGCGTGCGTACGGATTCGTTACTAAATGAATGCACAAGTCCGATGAAAAATGAACAAAAATTTATTATCACAACAAAAATGCTTAAATTTTCTCAAATTATCACGCAGTATTACAATATCTCACAGTAGTTTTCTTTTAACTACTCAAATGTCCAATAGAACGTAATTCAAAACAGCTAAAGAACGCTAATCCGCGAATTCGCTACAATCAACAACAGTAGTTTTCTAAACAACAACAAACTAAGCAACTACTACAAACTGAGATGTTTTCCTCCTTTTATAAGATTTTAAAATCACGCGCTAGAATTTTCCAGTACTTTCTCGAAATCAAAAAGAGATATTTATTTATTTAATGCACGCGCTCTTGTATTTTCAATTTTCCGGCTTAGCTTTCTTTTAATATTCGTCACGCGCTGCACTGCGCGAGAAATAAAACCATTTAATTTATAATTGAACAAACATTGGCTTTTTAAATACCAAATTCGTAACACTGCCCCCTTCCCAAGGACTGCACGTCCCGGGCAGTACAATCCCTGGACAGGAAGCTAAACTTACAACTGTGGCATAAATGCATTAATAAGCATTACATTACAATAATAAACAACATGAACAATAAATGCAATACATAAAACAAATCAAATGCTATCAAATACAAATCAAATACACATTTAAAAACAAAATGGACCATGGTCTTATACTATTTACAATTATTTATATTACGTACTATGGCCATAGTAATGAGCTAACCTGTCGTAATGAACGACTTTAGGTTTAGATTTCGAAGACTTACGAATCCGAACCACGACATCATTCAGCCTGTTTAGGACTGTGTCTGGAAACCACTAATGAGAGGTTATTAAGGATGGTCCGATTGAACCTCTCTACCATGCCGTCCGACTGGGGATGCAATGGCGTCGTTTGAGTTTTGTCAATGCCGAGTAGTTTGCATATTTCTTTGATTACTGCCGAGGCAAAATTCCTTCCCTGATCGGAATGTAACTGAAGAGGCACTCCGAACCTGGAAATCCAATGCTGTATCATTACCTCAGCTACTGCGACAGCCTCTTGATCAGGAACAGGGTACACGTCAGGCCACTTGGTGAAGTAATCAATGACAACGAGTATGTATTTGTTGCCATCAGCAGTTCGTGGCAGAGGTACCAAGATGTCAAAGGCGATACGTTCAAAAGGCGCCCCTACGTTGTAACGTTGCAGCTTGCCTCGGCTGCGTCTCTTCGGTCCTTTCCGATCTGCACAGGCATCGCAGGATCGGCACCACTTTTGCACGTCATCCTTTGCATTATTCCAGTAAAAGCGCTCACGAACTCTCTGTAAGGTCTTCATTATTCCAAAGTGACCTCCCCTAGGGCTGTTATGTAGTTCTTTAAGGACATCAGGAATGCGGGATCTTGTAAGTATCAGCTGCCATCGGAACGTCTTCCCATCATCCGGTTCGAATTTCCGGTTTAAGACGCCGTTTCGAATGTGAAGTGAATCCCAGAGTGCCCAATAGTGTTTGGTTGTAGGACTACAGATAGAAATGTCCTGCCAGGTAGGTTTTCTGGTTGATGACTCCATTAAATCAATTATGGGTTTAATGTCGCGGTCTTCCAGCTGGTCTTTCCTGACTTCATCATCACTCCACGGTTCTCGATCAGCCGATGTTGATGTTGTAATTTGTCTTGCGACCGGAGTCAGCAGCTCGTATTTCGCTTCCACCCTGGAACAATATCGGCAGCTTTCTTGGCAAGGTCTTCTAGACAGGGCGTCGGCGTTTCCGTGTGATGATCCGTTACAATGAAGGATAGTGATGTCATATATTTGGAGTCTCTGTATCCACCTGGCTATTTGACCCTCAGGATTCTTGAAATTTAAAAGCCAGGTCAATGATGCATGATCGGTGCGGAACAGGAATTTTCTGCCGTATAGATAGTGATGGAACTGTTTTACAGCTTTAACTATGGCGAGCAACTCTTTCCTGGTGACACAATAATTCCTCTTGGAATTGCCGCCAGAGCGGACCACACACTACGGCCTATAAGGAACATTACTGAACATCTTCTGACACCAAAAATTGTTGCGTGCGTACGGATTCGTTACTAAATGAATGCACAAGTCCGATGAAAAATGAACAAAAATTTATTATTATCACAACAAAAATGCTTAAATTTTCTCAAATTATCACGCAGTATTACAATATCTCACAGTAGTTTTCTTTTAACTACTCAAATGTCCAATAGAACGTAATTCAAAACAGCTAAAGAACGCTAATCCGCGAATTCGCTACAATCAACAACAGTAGTTTTCTAAACAACAACAAACTAAGCAACTACTACAAACTGAGATGTTTTCCTCCTTTTATAAGATTTTAAAATCACGCGCTAGAATTTTCCAGTACTTTCTCGAAATCAAAAAGAGATATTTATTTATTTAATGCACGCGCTCTTGTATTTTCAATTTTCCGGCTTAGCTTTCTTTTAATATTCGTCACGCGCTGCACTGCGCGAGAAATAAAACCATTTAATTTATAATTGAACAAACATTGGCTTTTTAAATACCAAATTCGTAACACTGCCCCCTTCCCAAGGACTGCACGTCCCGGGCAGTACAATCCCTGGACAGGAAGCTAAACTTACAACTGTGGCATAAATGCATTAATAAGCATTACATTACAATAATAAACAACATGAACAATAAATGCAATACATAAAACAAATCAAATGCTATCAAATACAAATCAAATACACATTTAAAAACAAAATGGACCATGGTCTTATACTATTTACAATTATTTATATTACGTACTATGGCCATAGTAATGAGCTAACCTGTCGTAATGAACGACTTTAGGTTTAGATTTCGAAGACTTACGAATCCGAACCACGACATCATTCAGCCTGTTTAGGACTGTGTACGGGCCATCCCAAGGTGACTGTAATTTCGGACAAAGTCCTTTCCGTCGAGTCGGATTCCACCACCACACCTTGTCCTTCGTGGAATTGATGTTCAGTAGCTCTTGTGTCGTATCGGGTCTTCTCGTGCAAAGTTGTGCATCACTTCAAACCGAGCCTGGAGTTCTTGAATATATTCCTCAGACGAAGAAGGAGCATCCGGAAGGCGGCCAAACAGTAGATCACAAGGCAGACGAAGATCACGACCGAAGAGCATCTGTGATGGAGAATAGCCGGTAGTCTCGTGGACAGCACTGCGGTAAGCCAGTAAAAAGAGTGGTAATTTCTTGTCCCAGTTCTGTTGGTTTCTGGAAACCACTAATGAGAGGTTATTAAGGATGGTCCGATTGAACCTCTCTACCATGCCGTCCTACTGGGGATGCAATGGCGTCGTTTGAGTTTTGTCAATGCCGAGTAGTTTGCATAGTTCTTTGATTACTGCCGACGCAAAATTCCTTCCCTGATCGGAATGTAACTGAAGAGGCACTCCGAACCTGGAAATCCAATGCTGTATCATTACCTCAGATACTGCGACAGCCTCTTGATCAGGAACAGGGTACGCGTCAGGCCACTTGGTGAAGTAATCAATGACAACGAGTATGTATTTGTTGCCATCAGCAGTTCGTGGCAGAGGTACCAAGATGTCAAAGGCGATACGTTCAAAAGGCGCCGCTACGTTGTAACGTTGCAGCTTGCCTCGGCTGCGTCTCTTCGGTCCTTTCCGATCTGCACAGGCATCGCAGGATCGGCACCACTTTTGCACGTCATCCTTTGCATTATTCCAGTAAAAGCGCTCACGAACTCTCTGTAAGGTCTTCATTATTCCAAAGTGACCTCCCCTAGGGCTGTTATGTAGTTCTTTAAGGACATCAGGAATGCGGGATCTTGTAAGTATCAGCTGCCATCGGAACGTCTTCCCATCATCCGGTTCGAATTCCCGGTTTAAGACGCCGTTTCGAATGTGAAGTGAATCCCAGAGTGCCCAATAGTGTTTGGTTGTAGGACTACAGATAGAAATGTCCTGCCAGGTAGGTTTTCTGGTTGATGACTCCATTAAATCAATTATGGGTTTAATGTCGCGGTCTTCCAGCTGGTCTTTCCTGACTTCAGCATCACTCCACGGTTCTCGATCAGCCGATGTTGATGTTGTAATTTGTCTTGCGACCGGAGTCAGCAGCTCGTATTTCGCTTCCACCCTGGAACAATATCGGCAGCTTTCTTGGCAAGGTCTTCTAGACAGGACGTCGGCGTTTCCGTGTGATGATCCGTTACAATGACGGATAGTGATGTCATATTCTTGGAGTCTCTGTATCCACCTGGCTATTTGACCCTCAGGATTCTTGAAATTTAAAAGCCAGGTCAATGATGCATGATCGGTGCGGAACAGGAATTTTCTGCCGTATAGATAGTGATGGAACTGTTTTACAGCTTTAACTATGGCGAGCAACTCTTTCCTGGTGACACAATAATTCCTCTTGGAATTGCCGCCAGAGCGGACCACACACTACGGCCTATGAGGAACATTACTGAACATCTTCTGACACCAAAAATTGTTGCGTGCGTACGGATTCGTTACTAAATGAATGCACAAGTCAGATGAAAAATGAACAAAAATTTATTATCACAACAAAAATGCTTAAATTTTCTCAAATTATCACGCAGTATTACAATATCTCACAGTAGTTTTCTTTTAACTACTCAAATGTCCAATAGAACCTAATTCAAAACAGCTAAAGAACGCTAATCCGCGAATTCGCTACAATCAACAACAGTAGTTTTCTAAACAACAACAAACTAAGCAACTACTACAAACTGAGATATTTTCCTCCTTTTATAAGATTTTAAAATCACGCGCTAGAATTTTCCAGTACTTTCTCGAAATCAAAAAGAGATATTTATTTATTTAATGCACGCGCTCTTGTATTTTCAATTTTCCGGCTTAGCTTTCTTTTAATATTCGTCACGCGCTGCACTGCGCGAGAAATAAAACCATTTAATTTATAATTGAACAAACATTGGCTTTTTAAATACCAAATTCGTAACACTGCCCCCTTCCCAAGGACTGCACGTCCCGGGCAGTACAATCCCTGGACAGGAAGCTAAACTTACAACTGTGGCATAAATGCATTAATAAGCATTACATTACAATAATAAACAACATGAACAATAAATGCAATACATAAAACAAATCAAATGCTATCAAATACAAATCAAATACACATTTAAAAACAAAATGGACCATGGTCTTATACTATTTACAATTATTTATATTACGTACTATGGCCATAGTAATGAGCTAACCTGTCGTAATGAACGACTTTAGGTTTAGATTTCGAAGACTTACGAATCCGAACCACGACATCATTCAGCCTGTTTAGGACTGTGTACGGGCCATCCCAAGGTGACTGTAATTTCGGACAAAGTCCTTTCCGTCGAGTCGGATTCCACCACCACACCTTGTCCTTCGTGGAATTGATGTTCAGTAGCTCTTGTGTCGTATCGGGTCTTCTCGTGCAAAGTTGTGCATCACTTCAAACCGAGCCTGGAGATCTTGAATATATTCCTCAGACGAAGAAGGAGCATCCGGAAGGCGGCCAAACAGTAGATCACAAGGCAGACGAAGATCACGACCGAAGAGCATCTGTGATGGAGAATAGCCGGTAGTCTCGTGGACAGCACTGCGGTAAGCCAGTAAAAAGAGTGGTAATTTCTTGTCCCAGTCCTGTTGGTTTCTGGAAACCACTAATGAGAGGTTATTAAGGATGGTCCGATTGAACCTCTCTACCATGCCGTCCTACTGGGGATGCAATGGCGTCGTTTGAGTTTTGTCAATGCCGAGTAGTTTGCATAGTTCTTTGATTACTGCCGAGGCAAAATTCCTTCCCTGATCGGAATGTAACTGAAGAGGCACTCCGAACCTGGAAATCCAATGCTGTATCATTACCTCAGCTACTGCGACAGCCTCTTGATCAGGAACAGGGTACGCGTCAGGCCACTTGGTGAAGTAATCAATGACAACGAGTATGTATTTGTTGCCATCAGCAGTTCGTGGCAGAGGTACCAAGATGTCAAAGGCGATACGTTCAAAAGGCGCCCCTACGTTGTAACGTTGCAGCTTGCCTCGGCTGCGTCTCTTCGGTCCTTTCCGATCTGCACAGGCATCGCAGGATCGGCACCACTTTTGCACGTCATCCTTTGCATTATTCCAGTAAAAGCGCTCACGAACTCTCTGTAAGGTCTTCATTATTCCAAAGTGACCTCCCCTAGCGCTGTTATGTAGTTCTTTAAGGACATCAGGAATGCGGGATCTTGTAAGTATCAGCTGCCATCGGAACGTCTTCCCATCATCCGGTTCGAATTTCCGGTTTAAGACGCCGTTTCGAATGTGAAGTGAATCCCAGAGTGCCCAATAGTGTTTGGTTGTAGGACTACAGATAGAAATGTCCTGCCAGGTAGGTTTTCTGGTTGATGACTCCATTAAATCAATTATGGGTTTAATGTCGCGGTCTTCCAGCTGGTCTTTCCTGACTTCATCATCACTCCACGGTTCTCGATCAGCCGATGTTGATGTTGTAATTTGTCTTGCGACCGGAGTCAGCAGCTCGTATTTCGCTTCCACCCTGGAACAATATCGGCAGCTTTCTTGGCAAGGTCTTCTAGACAGGGCGTCGGCGTTTCCGTGTGATGATCCGTTACAATGACGGATAGTGATGTCATATTCTTGGAGTCTCTGTATCCACCTGGCTATTTGACCCTCAGGATTCTTGAAATTTAAAAGCCAGGTCAATGATGCATGATCGGTGCGGAACAGGAATTTTCTGCCGTATAGATAGTGATGGAACTGTTTTACAGCTTTAACTATGGCGAGCAACTCTTTCCTGGTGACACAATAATTCCTCTTGGAATTGCCGCCAGAGCGGACCACACACTACGGCCTATAAGGAACATTACTGAACATCTTCTGACACCAAAAATTGTTGCGTGCGTACGGATTCGTTACTAAATGAATGCACAAGTCCGATGAAAAATGAACAAAAATTTATTATTATCACAACAAAAATGCTTAAATTTTCTCAAATTATCACGCAGTATTACAATATCTCACAGTAGTTTTCTTTTAACTACTCAAATGTCCAATAGAACGTAATTCAAAACAGCTAAAGAACGCTAATCCGCGAATTCGCTACAATCAACAACAGTAGTTTTCTAAACAACAACAAACTAAGCAACTACTACAAACTGAGATGTTTTCCTCCTTTTATAAGATTTTAAAATCACGCGCTAGAATTTTCCAGTACTTTCTCGAAATCAAAAAGAGATATTTATTTATTTAATGCACGCGCTCTTGTATTTTCAATTTTCCGGCTTAGCTTTCTTTTAATATTCGTCACGCGCTGCACTGCGCGAGAAATAAAACCATTTAATTTATAATTGAACAAACATTGGCTTTTTAAATACCAAATTCGTAACACTGCCCCCTTCCCAAGGACTGCACGTCCCGGGCAGTACAATCCCTGGACAGGAAGCTAAACTTACAACTGTGGCATAAATGCATTAATAAGCATTACATTACAATAATAAACAACATGAACAATAAATGCAATACATAAAACAAATCAAATGCTATCAAATACAAATCAAATACACATTTAAAAACAAAATGGACCATGGTCTTATACTATTTACAATTATTTATATTACGTACTATGGCCATAGTAATGAGCTAACCTGTCGTAATGAACGACTTTAGGTTTAGATTTCGAAGACTTACGAATCCGAACCACGACATCATTCAGCCTGTTTAGGACTGTGTCTGGAAACCACTAATGAGAGGTTATTAAGGATGGTCCGATTGAACCTCTCTACCATGCCGTCCGACTGGGGATGCAATGGCGTCGTTTGAGTTTTGTCAATGCCGAGTAGTTTGCATATTTCTTTGATTACTGCCGAGGCAAAATTCCTTCCCTGATCGGAATGTAACTGAAGAGGCACTCCGAACCTGGAAATCCAATGCTGTATCATTACCTCAGCTACTGCGACAGCCTCTTGATCAGGAACAGGGTACACGTCAGGCCACTTGGTGAAGTAATCAATGACAACGAGTATGTATTTGTTGCCATCAGCAGTTCGTGGCAGAGGTACCAAGATGTCAAAGGCGATACGTTCAAAAGGCGCCCCTACGTTGTAACGTTGCAGCTTGCCTCGGCTGCGTCTCTTCGGTCCTTTCCGATCTGCACAGGCATCGCAGGATCGGCACCACTTTTGCACGTCATCCTTTGCATTATTCCAGTAAAAGCGCTCACGAACTCTCTGTAAGGTCTTCATTATTCCAAAGTGACCTCCCCTAGGGCTGTTATGTAGTTCTTTAAGGACATCAGGAATGCGGGATCTTGTAAGTATCAGCTGCCATCGGAACGTCTTCCCATCATCCGGTTCGAATTTCCGGTTTAAGACGCCGTTTCGAATGTGAAGTGAATCCCAGAGTGCCCAATAGTGTTTGGTTGTAGGACTACAGATAGAAATGTCCTGCCAGGTAGGTTTTCTGGTTGATGACTCCATTAAATCAATTATGGGTTTAATGTCGCGGTCTTCCAGCTGGTCTTTCCTGACTTCATCATCACTCCACGGTTCTCGATCAGCCGATGTTGATGTTGTAATTTGTCTTGCGACCGGAGTCAGCAGCTCGTATTTCGCTTCCACCCTGGAACAATATCGGCAGCTTTCTTGGCAAGGTCTTCTAGACAGGGCGTCGGCGTTTCCGTGTGATGATCCGTTACAATGACGGATAGTGATGTCATATTCTTGGAGTCTCTGTATCCACCTGGCTATTTGACCCTCAGGATTCTTGAAATTTAAAAGCCAGGTCAATGATGCATGATCGGTGCGGAACAGGAATTTTCTGCCGTATAGATAGTGATGGAACTGTTTTACAGCTTTAACTATGGCGAGCAACTCTTTCCTGGTGACACAATAATTCCTCTTGGAATTGCCGCCAGAGCGGACCACACACTACGGCCTATGAGGAACATTACTGAACATCTTCTGACACCAAAAATTGTTGCGTGCGTACGGATTCGTTACTAAATGAATGCACAAGTCCGATGAAAAATGAACAAAAATTTATTATCACAACAAAAATGCTTAAATTTTCTCAAATTATCACGCAGTATTACAATATCTCACAGTAGTTTTCTTTTAACTACTCAAATGTCCAATAGAACGTAATTCAAAACAGCTAAAGAACGCTAATCCGCGAATTCGCTACAATCAACAACAGTAGTTTTCTAAACAACAACAAACTAAGCAACTACTACAAACTGAGATGTTTTCCTCCTTTTATAAGATTTTAAAATCACGCGCTAGAATTTTCCAGTACTTTCTCGAAATCAAAAAGAGATATTTATTTATTTAATGCACGCGCTCTTGTATTTTCAATTTTCCGGCTTAGCTTTCTTTTAATATTCGTCACGCGCTGGCGAGAAATAAAACCATTTAATTTATAATTGAACAAACATTGGCTTTTTAAATACCAAATTCGTAACACTGCCCCATTCCCAAGGACTGCACGTCCCGGGCAGTACAATCCCTGGACAGGAAGCTAAACTTACAACTGTGGCATAAATGCATTAATAAGCATTACATTACAATAATAAACAACATGAACAATAAATGCAATACATAAAACAAATCAAATGCTATCAAATACAAATCAAATACACATTTAAAAACAAAATGGACCATGGTCTTATACTATTTACAATTATTTATATTACGTACTATGGCCATAGTAATGAGCTAACCTGTCGTAATGAACGACTTTAGGTTTAGATTTCGAAGACTTACGAATCCGAACCACGACATCATTCAGCCTGTTTAGGACTGTGTACGGGCCATCCCAAGGTGACTGTAATTTCGGACAAAGTCCTTTCCGTCGAGTCGGATTCCACCACCACACCTTGTCCTTCGTGGAATTGATGTTCAGTAGCTCTTGTGTCGTATCGGGTCTTCTCGTGCAAAGTTGTGCATCACTTCAAACCGAGCCTGGAGTTCTTGAATATATTCCTCAGACGAAGAAGGAGCATCCGGAAGGCGGCCAAACAGTAGATCACAAGGCAGACGAAGATCACGACCGAAGAGCATCTGTGATGGAGAATAGCCGGTAGTCTCGTGGACAGCACTGCGGTAAGCCAGTAAAAAGAGTGGTAATTTCTTGTCCCAGTCCTGTTGGTTTCTGGAAACCACTAATGAGAGGTTATTAAGGATGGTCCGATTGAACCTCTCTACCATGCCGTCCTACTGGGGATGCAATGGCGTCGTTTGAGTTTTGTCAATGCCGAGTAGTTTGCATAGTTCTTTGATTACTGCCGAGGCAAAATTCCTTCCCTGATCGGAATGTAACTGAAGAGGCACTCCGAACCTGGAAATCCAATGCTGTATCATTACCTCAGATACTGCGACAGCCTCTTGATCAGGAACAGGGTACGCGTCAGGCCACTTGGTGAAGTAATCAATGACAACGAGTATGTATTTGTTGCCATCAGCAGTTCGTGGCAGAGGTACCAAGACGTCAAAGGCGATACGTTCAAAAGGCGCCCCTACGTTGTAACGTTGCAGCTTGCCTCGGCTGCGTCTCTTCGGTCCTTTCCGATCTGCACAGGCATCGCAGGATCGGCACCACTTTTGCACGTCATCCTTTGCATTATTCCAGTAAAAGCGCTCACGAACTCTCTGTAAGGTCTTCATTATTCCAAAGTGACCTCCCCTAGGGCTGTTATGTAGTTCTTTAAGGACATCAGGAATGCGGGATCTTGTAAGTATCAGCTGCCATCGGAACGTCTTCCCATCATCCGGTTCGAATTTCCGGTTTAAGACGCCGTTTCGAATGTGAAGTGAATCCCAGAGTGCCCAATAGTGTTTGGTTGTAGGACTACAGATAGAAATGTCCTGCCAGGTAGGTTTTCTGGTTGATGACTCCATTAAATCAATTATGGGTTTAATGTCGCGGTCTTCCAGCTGGTCTTTCCTGACTTCAGCATCACTCCACGGTTCTCGATCAGCCGATGTTGATGTTGTAATTTGTCTTGCGACCGGAGTCAGCAGCTCGTATTTCGCTTCCACCCTGGAACAATATCGGCAGCTTTCTTGGCAAGGTCTTCTAGACAGGACGTCGGCGTTTCCGTGTGATGATCCGTTACAATGACGGATAGTGATGTCATATTCTTGGAGTCTCTGTATCCACCTGGCTATTTGACCCTCAGGATTCTTGAAATTTAAAAGCCAGGTCAATGATGCATGATCGGTGCGGAACAGGAATTTTCTGCCGTATAGATAGTGATGGAACTGTTTTACAGCTTTAACTATGGCGAGCAACTCTTTCCTGGTGACACAATAATTCCTCTTGGAATTGCCGCCAGAGCGGACCACACACTACGGCCTATGAGGAACATTACTGAACATCTTCTGACACCAAAAATTGTTGCGTGCGTACGGATTCGTTACTAAATGAATGCACAAGTCCGATGAAAAATGAACAAAAATTTATTATCACAACAAAAATGCTTAAATTTTCTCAAATTATCACGCAGTATTACAATATCTCACAGTAGTTTTCTTTTAACTACTCAAATGTCCAATAGAACCTAATTCAAAACAGCTAAAGAACGCTAATCCGCGAATTCGCTACAATCAACAACAGTAGTTTTCTAAACAACAACAAACTAAGCAACTACTACAAACTGAGATATTTTCCTCCTTTTATAAGATTTTAAAATCACGCGCTAGAATTTTCCAGTACTTTCTCGAAATCAAAAAGAGATATTTATTTATTTAATGCACGCGCTCTTGTATTTTCAATTTTCCGGCTTAGCTTTCTTTTAATATTCGTCACGCGCTGCACTGCGCGAGAAATAAAACCATTTAATTTATAATTGAACAAACATTGGCTTTTTAAATACCAAATTCGTAACACTGCCCCCTTCCCAAGGACTGCACGTCCCGGGCAGTACAATCCCTGGACAGGAAGCTAAACTTACAACTGTGGCATAAATGCATTAATAAGCATTACATTACAATAATAAACAACATGAACAATAAATGCAATACATAAAACAAATCAAATGCTATCAAATACAAATCAAATACACATTTAAAAACAAAATGGACCATGGTCTTATACTATTTACAATTATTTATATTACGTACTATGGCCATAGTAATGAGCTAACCTGTCGTAATGAACGACTTTAGGTTTAGATTTCGAAGACTTACGAATCCGAACCACGACATCATTCAGCCTGTTTAGGACTGTGTACGGGCCATCCCAAGGTGACTGTAATTTCGGACAAAGTCCTTTCCGTCGAGTCGGATTCCACCACCACACCTTGTCCTTCGTGGAATTGATGTTCAGTAGCTCTTGTGTCGTATCGGGTCTTCTCGTGCAAAGTTGTGCATCACTTCAAACCGAGCCTGGAGATCTTGAATATATTCCTCAGACGAAGAAGGAGCATCCGGAAGGCGGCCAAACAGTAGATCACAAGGCAGACGAAGATCACGACCGAAGAGCATCTGTGATGGAGAATAGCCGGTAGTCTCGTGGACAGCACTGCGGTAAGCCAGTAAAAAGAGTGGTAATTTCTTGTCCCAGTCCTGTTGGTTTCTGGAAACCACTAATGAGAGGTTATTAAGGATGGTCCGATTGAACCTCTCTACCATGCCGTCCTACTGGGGATGCAATGGCGTCGTTTGAGTTTTGTCAATGCCGAGTAGTTTGCATAGTTCTTTGATTACTGCCGAGGCAAAATTCCTTCCCTGATCGGAATGTAACTGAAGAGGCACTCCGAACCTGGAAATCCAATGCTGTATCATTACCTCAGCTACTGCGACAGCCTCTTGATCAGGAACAGGGTACGCGTCAGGCCACTTGGTGAAGTAATCAATGACAACGAGTATGTATTTGTTGCCATCAGCAGTTCGTGGCAGAGGTACCAAGATGTCAAAGGCGATACGTTCAAAAGGCGCCCCTACGTTGTAACGTTGCAGCTTGCCTCGGCTGCGTCTCTTCGGTCCTTTCCGATCTGCACAGGCATCGCAGGATCGGCACCACTTTTGCACGTCATCCTTTGCATTATTCCAGTAAAAGCGCTCACGAACTCTCTGTAAGGTCTTCATTATTCCAAAGTGACCTCCCCTAGCGCTGTTATGTAGTTCTTTAAGGACATCAGGAATGCGGGATCTTGTAAGTATCAGCTGCCATCGGAACGTCTTCCCATCATCCGGTTCGAATTTCCGGTTTAAGACGCCGTTTCGAATGTGAAGTGAATCCCAGAGTGCCCAATAGTGTTTGGTTGTAGGACTACAGATAGAAATGTCCTGCCAGGTAGGTTTTCTGGTTGATGACTCCATTAAATCAATTATGGGTTTAATGTCGCGGTCTTCCAGCTGGTCTTTCCTGACTTCATCATCACTCCACGGTTCTCGATCAGCCGATGTTGATGTTGTAATTTGTCTTGCGACCGGAGTCAGCAGCTCGTATTTCGCTTCCACCCTGGAACAACATCGGCAGCTTTCTTGGCAAGGTCTTCTAGACAGGGCGTCGGCGTTTCCGTGTGATGATCCGTTACAATGACGGATAGTGATGTCATATTCTTGGAGTCTCTGTATCCACCTGGCTATTTGACCCTCAGGATTCTTGAAATTTAAAAGCCAGGTCAATGATGCATGATCGGTGCGGAACAGGAATTTTCTGCCGTATAGATAGTGATGGAACTGTTTTACAGCTTTAACTATGGCGAGCAACTCTTTCCTGGTGACACAATAATTCCTCTTGGAATTGCCGCTAGAGCGGACCACACACTACGGCCTATAAGGAACATTACTGAACATCTTCTGACACCAAAAATTGTTGCGTGCGTACGGATTCGTTACTAAATGAATGCACAAGTCCGATGAAAAATGAACAAAAATTTATTATTATCACAACAAAAATGCTTAAATTTTCTCAAATTATCACGCAGTATTACAATATCTCACAGTAGTTTTCTTTTAACTACTCAAATGTCCAATAGAACGTAATTCAAAACAGCTAAAGAACGCTAATCCGCGAATTCGCTACAATCAACAACAGTAGTTTTCTAAACAACAACAAACTAAGCAACTACTACAAACTGAGATGTTTTCCTCCTTTTATAAGATTTTAAAATCACGCGCTAGAATTTTCCAGTACTTTCTCGAAATCAAAAAGAGATATTTATTTATTTAATGCACGCGCTCTTGTATTTTCAATTTTCCGGCTTAGCTTTCTTTTAATATTCGTCACGCGCTGCACTGCGCGAGAAATAAAACCATTTAATTTATAATTGAACAAACATTGGCTTTTTAAATACCAAATTCGTAACACTGCCCCCTTCCCAAGGACTGCACGTCCCGGGCAGTACAATCCCTGGACAGGAAGCTAAACTTACAACTGTGGCATAAATGCATTAATAAGCATTACATTACAATAATAAACAACATGAACAATAAATGCAATACATAAAACAAATCAAATGCTATCAAATACAAATCAAATACACATTTAAAAACAAAATGGACCATGGTCTTATACTATTTACAATTATTTATATTACGTACTATGGCCATAGTAATGAGCTAACCTGTCGTAATGAACGACTTTAGGTTTAGATTTCGAAGACTTACGAATCCGAACCACGACATCATTCAGCCTGTTTAGGACTGTGTACGGGCCATCCCAAGGTGACTGTAATTTCGGACAAAGTCCTTTCCGTCGAGTCGGATTCCACCACCACACCTTGTCCTTCGTGGAATTGATGTTCAGTAGCTCTTGTGTCGTATCGGGTCTTCTCGTGCAAAGTTGTGCATCACTTCAAACCGAGCCTGGAGATCTTGAATATATTCCTCAGACGAAGAAGGAACATCCCGAAGGCGGCCAAACAGTAGATCACAAGGCAGACGAAGATCACGACCGAAGAGCATCTGTGATGGAGAATAGCCGGTAGTCTCGTGGACAGCACTGCGGTAAGCCAGTAAAAAGAGTGGTAATTTCTTGTCCCAGTCCTGTTGGTTTCTGGAAACCACTAATGAGAGGTTATTAAGGATGGTCCGATTGAACCTCTCTACCATGCCGTCCTACTGGGGATGCAATGGCGTCGTTTGAGTTTTGTCAATGCCGAGTAGTTTGCATAGTTCTTTGATTACTGCCGAGGCAAAATTCCTTCCCTGATCGGAATGTAACTGAAGAGGCACTCCGAACCTGGAAATCCAATGCTGTATCATTACCTCAGCTACTGCGACAGCCTCTTGATCAGGAACAGGGTACGCGTCAGGCCACTTGGTCAAGTAATCAATGACAACGAGTATGTATTTGTTGCCATCAGCAGTTCGTGGCAGAGGTACCAAGATGTCAAAGGCGATACGTTCAAAAGGCGCCCCTACGTTGTAACGTTGCAGCTTGCCTCGGCTGCGTCTCTTCGGTCCTTTCCGATCTGCACAGGCATCGCAGGATCGGCACCACTTTTGCACGTCATCCTTTGCATTATTCCAGTAAAAGCGCTCACGAACTCTCTGTAAGGTCTTCATTATTCCAAAGTGACCTCCCCTAGCGCTGTTATGTAGTTCTTTAAGGACATCAGGAATGCGGGATCTTGTAAGTATCAGCTGCCATCGGAACGTCTTCCCATCATCCGGTTCGAATTTCCGGTTTAAGACGCCGTTTCGAATGTGAAGTGAATCCCAGAGTGCCCAATAGTGTTTGGTTGTAGGACTACAGATAGAAATGTCCTGCCAGGTAGGTTTTCTGGTTGATGACTCCATTAAATCAATTATGGGTTTAATGTCGCGGTCTTCCAGCTGGTCTTTCCTGACTTCATCATCACTCCACGGTTCTCGATCAGCCGATGTTGATGTTGTAATTTGTCTTGCGACCGGAGTCAGCAGCTCGTATTTCGCTTCCACCCTGGAACAACATCGGCAGCTTTCTTGGCAAGGTCTTCTAGACAGGGCGTGGGCGTTTCCGTGTGATGATCCGTTACAATGACGGATAGTGATGTCATATTCTTGGAGTCTCTGTATCCACCTGGCTATTTGACCCTCAGGATTCTTGAAATTTAAAAGCCAGGTCAATGATGCATGATCGGTGCGGAACAGGAATTTTCTGCCGTATAGATAGTGATGGAACTGTTTTACAGCTTTAACTATGGCGAGCAACTCTTTCCTGGTGACACAATAATTCCTCTTGTAATTGCCGCCAGAGCGGACCACACACTACGGCCTATAAGGAACATTACTGAACATCTTCTGACACCAAAAATTGTTGCGTGCGTACGGATTCGTTACTAAATGAATGCACAAGTCCGATGAAAAATGAACAAAAATTTATTATTATCACAACAAAAATGCTTAAATTTTCTCAAATTATCACGCAGTATTACAATATCTCACAGTAGTTTTCTTTTAACTACTCAAATGTCCAATAGAACGTAATTCAAAACAGCTAAAGAACGCTAATCCGCGAATTCGCTACAATCAACAACAGTAGTTTTCTAAACAACAACAAACTAAGCAACTACTACAAACTGAGATGTTTTCCTCCTTTTATAAGATTTTAAAATCACGCGCTAGAATTTTCCAGTACTTTCTCGAAATCAAAAAGAGATATTTATTTATTTAATGCACGCGCTCTTGTATTTTCAATTTTCCGGCTTAGCTTTCTTTTAATATTCGTCACGCGCTGCACTGCGCGAGAAATAAAACCATTTAATTTATAATTGAACAAACATTGGCTTTTTAAATACCAAATTCGTAACACTGCCCCCTTCCCAAGGACTGCACGTCCCGGGCAGTACAATCCCTGGACAGGAAGCTAAACTTACAACTGTGGCATAAATGCATTAATAAGCATTACATTACAATAATAAACAACATGAACAATAAATGCAATACATAAAAAAAATCAAATGCTATCAAATACAAATCAAATACACATTTAAAAACAAAATGGACCATGGTCTTATACTATTTACAATTATTTATATTACGTACTATGGCCATAGTAATGAGCTAACCTGTCGTAATGAACGACTTTAGGTTTAGATTTCGAAGACTTACGAATCCGAACCACGACATCATTCAGCCTGTTTAGGACTGTGTACGGGCCATCCCAAGGTGACTGTAATTTCGGACAAAGTCCTTTCCGTCGAGTCGGATTCCACCACCACACCTTGTCCTTCGTGGAATTGATGTTCAGTAGCTCTTGTGTCGTATCGGGTCTTCTCGTGCAAAGTTGTGCATCACTTCAAACCGAGCCTGGAGATCTTGAATATATTCCTCAGACGAAGAAGGAGCATCCGGAAGGCGGCCAAACAGTAGATCACAAGGCAGACGAAGATCACGACCGAAGAGCATCTGTGATGGAGAATAGCCGGTAGTCTCGTGGACAGCACTGCGGTAAGCCAGTAAAAAGAGTGGTAATTTCTTGTCCCAGTCCTGTTGGTTTCTGGAAACCACTAATGAGAGGTTATTAAGGATGGTCCGATTGAACCTCTCTACCATGCCGTCCTACTGGGGATGCAATGGCGTCGTTTGAGTTTTGTCAATGCCGAGTAGTTTGCATAGTTCTTTGATTACTGCCGAGGCAAAATTCCTTCCCTGATCGGAATGTAACTGAAGAGGCACTCCGAACCTGGAAATCCAATGCTGTATCATTACCTCAGCTACTGCGACAGCCTCTTGATCAGGAACAGGGTACGCGTCAGGCCACTTGGTCAAGTAATCAATGACAACGAGTATGTATTTGTTGCCATCAGCAGTTCGTGGCAGAGGTACCAAGATGTCAAAGGCGATACGTTCAAAAGGCGCCCCTACGTTGTAACGTTGCAGCTTGCCTCGGCTGCGTCTCTTCGGTCCTTTCCGATCTGCACAGGCATCGCAGGATCGGCACCACTTTTGCACGTCATCCTTTGCATTATTCCAGTAAAAGCGCTCACGAACTCTCTGTAAGGTCTTCATTATTCCAAAGTGACCTCCCCTAGCGCTGTTATGTAGTTCTTTAAGGACATCAGGAATGCGGGATCTTGTAAGTATCAGCTGCCATCGGAACGTCTTCCCATCATCCGGTTCGAATTTCCGGTTTAAGACGCCGTTTCGAATGTGAAGTGAATCCCAGAGTGCCCAATAGTGTTTGGTTGTAGGACTACAGATAGAAATGTCCTGCCAGGTAGGTTTTCTGGTTGATGACTCCATTAAATCAATTATGGGTTTAATGTCGCGGTCTTCCAGCTGGTCTTTCCTGACTTCATCATCACTCCACGGTTCTCGATCAGCCGATGTTGATGTTGTAATTTGTCTTGCGACCGGAGTCAGCAGCTCGTATTTCGCTTCTACCCTGGAACAACATCGGCAGCTTTCTTGGCAAGGTCTTCTAGACAGGGCGTCGGCGTTTCCGTGTGATGATCCGTTACAATGACGGATAGTGATGTCATATTCTTGGAGTCTCTGTATCCACCTGGCTATTTGACCCTCAGGATTCTTGAAATTTAAAAGCCAGGTCAATGATGCATGATCGGTGCGGAACAGGAATTTTCTGCCGTATAGATAGTGATGGAACTGTTTTACAGCTTTAACTATGGCGAGCAACTCTTTCCTGGTGACACAATAATTCCTCTTGGAATTGCCGCCAGAGCGGACCACACACTACGGCCTATAAGGAACATTACTGAACATCTTCTGACACCAAAAATTGTTGCGTGCGTACGGATTCGTTACTAAATGAATGCACAAGTCCGATGAAAAATGAACAAAAATTTATTATTATCACAACAAAAATGCTTAAATTTTCTCAAATTATCACGCAGTATTACAATATCTCACAGTAGTTTTCTTTTAACTACTCAAATGTCCAATAGAACGTAATTCAAAACAGCTAAAGAACGCTAATCCGCGAATTCGCTACAATCAACAACAGTAGTTTTCTAAACAACAACAAACTAAGCAACTACTACAAACTGAGATGTTTTCCTCCTTTTATAGGATTTTAAAATCACGCGCTAGAATTTTCCAGTACTTTCTCGAAATCAAAAAGAGATATTTATTTATTTAATGCACGCGCTCTTGTATTTTCAATTTTCCGGCTTAGCTTTCTTTTAATATTCGTCACGCGCTGCACTGCGCGAGAAATAAAACCATTTAATTTATAATTGAACAAACATTGGCTTTTTAAATACCAAATTCGTAACACTGCCCCCTTCCCAAGGACTGCACGTCCCGGGCAGTACAATCCCTGGACAGGAAGCTAAACTTACAACTGTGGCATAAATGCATTAATAAGCATTACATTACAATAATAAACAACATGAACAATAAATGCAATACATAAAACAAATCAAATGCTATCAAATACAAATCAAATACACATTTAAAAACAAAATGGACCATGGTCTTATACTATTTACAATTATTTATATTACGTACTATGGCCATAGTAATGAGCTAACCTGTCGTAATGAACGACTTTAGGTTTAGATTTCGAAGACTTACGAATCCGAACCACGACATCATTCAGCCTGTTTAGGACTGTGTACGGGCCATCCCAAGGTGACTGTAATTTCGGACAAAGTCCTTTCCGTCGAGTCGGATTCCACCACCACACCTTGTCCTTCGTGGAATTGATGTTCAGTAGCTCTTGTGTCGTATCGGGTCTTCTCGTGCAAAGTTGTGCATCACTTCAAACCGAGCCTGGAGATCTTGAATATATTCCTCAGACGAAGAAGGAGCATCCGGAAGGCGGCCAAACAGTAGATCACAAGGCAGACGAAGATCACGACCGAAGAGCATCTGTGATGGAGAATAGCCGGTAGTCTCGTGGACAGCACTGCGGTAAGCCAGTAAAAAGAGTGGTAATTTCTTGTCCCAGTCCTGTTGGTTTCTGGAAACCACTAATGAGAGGTTATTAAGGATGGTCCGATTGAACCTCTCTACCATGCCGTCCTACTGGGGATGCAATGGCGTCGTTTGAGTTTTGTCAATGCCGAGTAGTTTGCATAGTTCTTTGATTACTGCCGAGGCAAAATTCCTTCCCTGATCGGAATGTAACTGAAGAGGCACTCCGAACCTGGAAATCCAATGCTGTATCATTACCTCAGCTACTGCGACAGCCTCTTGATCAGGAACAGGGTACGCGTCAGGCCACTTGGTCAAGTAATCAATGACAACGAGTATGTATTTGTTGCCATCAGCAGTTCGTGGCAGAGGTACCAAGATGTCAAAGGCGATACGTTCAAAAGGCGCCCCTACGTTGTAACGTTGCAGCTTGCCTCGGCTGCGTCTCTTCGGTCCTTTCCGATCTGCACAGGCATCGCAGGATCGGCACCACTTTTGCACGTCATCCTTTGCATTATTCCAGTAAAAGCGCTCACGAACTCTCTGTAAGGTCTTCATTATTCCAAAGTGACCTCCCCTAGCGCTGTTATGTAGTTCTTTAAGGACATCAGGAATGCGGGATCTTGTAAGTATCAGCTGCCATCGGAACGTCTTCCCATCATCCGGTTCGAATTTCCGGTTTAAGACGCCGTTTCGAATGTGAAGTGAATCCCAGAGTGCCCAATAGTGTTTGGTTGTAGGACTACAGATAGAAATGTCCTGCCAGGTAGGTTTTCTGGTTGATGACTCCATTAAATCAATTATGGGTTTAATGTCGCGGTCTTCCAGCTGGTCTTTCCTGACTTCATCATCACTCCACGGTTCTCGATCAGCCGATGTTGATGTTGTAATTTGTCTTGCGACCGGAGTCAGCAGCTCGTATTTCGCTTCCACCCTGGAACAACATCGGCAGCTTTCTTGGCAAGGTCTTCTAGACAGGGCGTGGGCGTTTCCGTGTGATGATCCGTTACAATGACGGATAGTGATGTCATATTCTTGGAGTCTCTGTATCCACCTGGCTATTTGACCCTCAGGATTCTTGAAATTTAAAAGCCAGGTCAATGATGCATGATCGGTGCGGAACAGGAATTTTCTGCCGTATAGATAGTGATGGAACTGTTTTACAGCTTTAACTATGGCGAGCAACTCTTTCCTGGTGACACAATAATTCCTCTTGGAATTGCCGCCAGAGCGGACCACACACTACGGCCTATAAGGAACATTACTGAACATCTTCTGACACCAAAAATTGTTGCGTGCGTACGGATTCGTTACTAAATGAATGCACAAGTCCGATGAAAAATGAACAAAAATTTATTATTATCACAACAAAAATGCTTAAATTTTCTCAAATTATCACGCAGTATTACAATATCTCACAGTAGTTTTCTTTTAACTACTCAAATGTCCAATAGAACGTAATTCAAAACAGCTAAAGAACGCTAATCCGCGAATTCGCTACAATCAACAACAGTAGTTTTCTAAACAACAACAAACTAAGCAACTACTACAAACTGAGATGTTTTCCTCCTTTTATAAGATTTTAAAATCACGCGCTAGAATTTTCCAGTACTTTCTCGAAATCAAAAAGAGATATTTATTTATTTAATGCACGCGCTCTTGTATTTTCAATTTTCCGGCTTAGCTTTCTTTTAATATTCGTCACGCGCTGCACTGCGCGAGAAATAAAACCATTTAATTTATAATTGAACAAACATTGGCTTTTTAAATACCAAATTCGTAACACTGCCCCCTTCCCAAGGACTGCACGTCCCGGGCAGTACAATCCCTGGACAGGAAGCTAAACTTACAACTGTGGCATAAATGCATTAATAAGCATTACATTACAATAATAAACAACATGAACAATAAATGCAATACATAAAACAAATCAAATGCTATCAAATACAAATCAAATACACATTTAAAAACAAAATGGACCATGGTCTTATACTATTTACAATTATTTATATTACGTACTATGGCCATAGTAATGAGCTAACCTGTCGTAATGAACGACTTTAGGTTTAGATTTCGAAGACTTACGAATCCGAACCACGACATCATTCAGCCTGTTTAGGACTGTGTACGGGCCATCCCAAGGTGACTGTAATTTCGGACAAAGTCCTTTCCGTCGAGTCGGATTCCACCACCACACCTTGTCCTTCGTGGAATTGATGTTCAGTAGCTCTTGTGTCGTATCGGGTCTTCTCGTGCAAAGTTGTGCATCACTTCAAACCGAGCCTGGAGATCTTGAATATATTCCTCAGACGAAGAAGGAGCATCCGGAAGGCGGCCAAACAGTAGATCACAAGGCAGACGAAGATCACGACCGAAGAGCATCTGTGATGGAGAATAGCCGGTAGTCTCGTGGACAGCACTGCGGTAAGCCAGTAAAAAGAGTGGTAATTTCTTGTCCCAGTCCTGTTGGTTTCTGGAAACCACTAATGAGAGGTTATTAAGGATGGTCCGATTGAACCTCTCTACCATGCCGTCCTACTGGGGATGCAATGGCGTCGTTTGAGTTTTGTCAATGCCGAGTAGTTTGCATAGTTCTTTGATTACTGCCGAGGCAAAATTCCTTCCCTGATCGGAATGTAACTGAAGAGGCACTCCGAACCTGGAAATCCAATGCTGTATCATTACCTCAGCTACTGCGACAGCCTCTTGATCAGGAACAGGGTACGCGTCAGGCCACTTGGTGAAGTAATCAATGACAACGAGTATGTATTTGTTGCCATCAGCAGTTCGTGGCAGAGGTACCAAGATGTCAAAGGCGATACGTTCAAAAGGCGCCCCTACGTTGTAACGTTGCAGCTTGCCTCGGCTGCGTCTCTTCGGTCCTTTCCGATCTGCACAGGCATCGCAGGATCGGCACCACTTTTGCACGTCATCCTTTGCATTATTCCAGTAAAAGCGCTCACGAACTCTCTGTAAGGTCTTCATTATTCCAAAGTGACCTCCCCTAGGGCTGTTATGTAGTTCTTTAAGGACATCAGGAATGCGGGATCTTGTAAGTATCAGCTGCCATCGGAACGTCTTCCCATCATCCGGTTCGAATTTCCGGTTTAAGACGCCGTTTCGAATGTGAAGTGAATCCCAGAGTGCCCAATAGTGTTTGGTTGTAGGACTACAGATAGAAATGTCCTGCCAGGTAGGTTTTCTGGTTGATGACTCCATTAAATCAATTATGGGTTTAATGTCGCGGTCTTCCAGCTGGTCTTTCCTGACTTCATCATCACTCCACGGTTCTCGATCAGCCGATGTTGATGTTGTAATTTGTCTTGCGACCGGAGTCAGCAGCTCGTATTTCGCTTCCACCCTGGAACAATATCGGCAGCTTTCTTGGCAAGGTCTTCTAGACAGGACGTCGGCGTTTCCGTGTGATGATCCGTTACAATGACGGATAGTGATGTCATATTCTTGGAGTCTCTGTATCCACCTGGCTATTTGACCCTCAGGATTCTTGAAATTTAAAAGCCAGGTCAATGATGCATGATCGGTGCGGAACAGGAATTTTCTGCCGTATAGATAGTGATGGAACTGTTTTACAGCTTTAACTATGGCGAGCAACTCTTTCCTGGTGACACAATAATTCCTCTTGGAATTGCCGCCAGAGCGGACCACACACTACGGCCTATAAGGAACATTACTGAACATCTTCTGACACCAAAAATTGTTGCGTGCGTACGGATTCGTTACTAAATGAATGCACAAGTCCGATGAAAAATGAACAAAAATTTATTATCACAACAAAAATGCTTAAATTTTCTCAAATTATCACGCAGTATTACAATATCTCACAGTAGTTTTCTTTTAACTACTCAAATGTCCAATAGAACCTAATTCAAAACAGCTAAAGAACGCTAATCCGCGAATTCGCTACAATCAACAACAGTAGTTTTCTAAACAACAACAAACTAAGCAACTACTACAAACTGAGATATTTTCCTCCTTTTATAAGATTTTAAAATCACGCGCTAGAATTTTCCAGTACTTTCTCGAAATCAAAAAGAGATATTTATTTATTTAATGCACGCGCTCTTGTATTTTCAATTTTCCGGCTTAGCTTTCTTTTAATATTCGTCACGCGCTGCACTGCGCGAGAAATAAAACCATTTAATTTATAATTGAACAAACATTGGCTTTTTAAATACCAAATTCGTAACACTGCCCCCTTCCCAAGGACTGCACGTCCCGGGCAGTACAATCCCTGGACAGGAAGCTAAACTTACAACTGTGGCATAAATGCATTAATAAGCATTACATTACAATAATAAACAACATGAACAATAAATGCAATACATAAAACAAATCAAATGCTATCAAATACAAATCAAATACACATTTAAAAACAAAATGGACCATGGTCTTATACTATTTACAATTATTTATATTACGTACTATGGCCATAGTAATGAGCTAACCTGTCGTAATGAACGACTTTAGGTTTAGATTTCGAAGACTTACGAATCCGAACCACGACATCATTCAGCCTGTTTAGGACTGTGTACGGGCCATCCCAAGGTGACTGTAATTTCGGACAAAGTCCTTTCCGTCGAGTCGGATTCCACCACCACACCTTGTCCTTCGTGGAATTGATGTTCAGTAGCTCTTGTGTCGTATCGGGTCTTCTCGTGCAAAGTTGTGCATCACTTCAAACCGAGCCTGGAGATCTTGAATATATTCCTCAGACGAAGAAGGAGCATCCGGAAGGCGGCCAAACAGTAGATCACAAGGCAGACGAAGATCACGACCGAAGAGCATCTGTGATGGAGAATAGCCGGTAGTCTCGTGGACAGCACTGCGGTAAGCCAGTAAAAAGAGTGGTAATTTCTTGTCCCAGTCCTGTTGGTTTCTGGAAACCACTAATGAGAGGTTATTAAGGATGGTCCGATTGAACCTCTCTACCATGCCGTCCTACTGGGGATGCAATGGCGTCGTTTGAGTTTTGTCAATGCCGAGTAGTTTGCATAGTTCTTTGATTACTGCCGAGGCAAAATTCCTTCCCTGATCGGAATGTAACTGAAGAGGCACTCCGAACCTGGAAATCCAATGCTGTATCATTACCTCAGCTACTGCGACAGCCTCTTGATCAGGAACAGGGTACGCGTCAGGCCACTTGGTCAAGTAATCAATGACAACGAGTATGTATTTGTTGCCATCAGCAGTTCGTGGCAGAGGTACCAAGATGTCAAAGGCGATACGTTCAAAAGGCGCCCCTACGTTGTAACGTTGCAGCTTGCCTCGGCTGCGTCTCTTCGGTCCTTTCCGATCTGCACAGGCATCGCAGGATCGGCACCACTTTTGCACGTCATCCTTTGCATTATTCCAGTAAAAGCGCTCACGAACTCTCTGTAAGGTCTTCATTATTCCAAAGTGACCTCCCCTAGCGCTGTTATGTAGTTCTTTAAGGACATCAGGAATGCGGGATCTTGTAAGTATCAGCTGCCATCGGAACGTCTTCCCATCATCCGGTTCGAATTTCCGGTTTAAGACGCCGTTTCGAATGTGAAGTGAATCCCAGAGTGCCCAATAGTGTTTGGTTGTAGGACTACAGATAGAAATGTCCTGCCAGGTAGGTTTTCTGGTTGATGACTCCATTAAATCAATTATGGGTTTAATGTCGCGGTCTTCCAGCTGGTCTTTCCTGACTTCATCATCACTCCACGGTTCTCGATCAGCCGATGTTGATGTTGTAATTTGTCTTGCGACCGGAGTCAGCAGCTCGTATTTCGCTTCCACCCTGGAACAACATCGGCAGCTTTCTTGGCAAGGTCTTCTAGACAGGGCGTCGGCGTTTCCGTGTGATGATCCGTTACAATGACGGATAGTGATGTCATATTCTTGGAGTCTCTGTATCCACCTGGCTATTTGACCCTCAGGATTCTTGAAATTTAAAAGCCAGGTCAATGATGCATGATCGGTGCGGAACAGGAATTTTCTGCCGTATAGATAGTGATGGAACTGTTTTACAGCTTTAACTATGGCGAGCAACTCTTTCCTGGTGACACAATAATTCCTCTTGTAATTGCCGCCAGAGCGGACCACACACTACGGCCTATAAGGAACATTACTGAACATCTTCTGACACCAAAAATTGTTGCGTGCGTACGGATTCGTTACTAAATGAATGCACAAGTCCGATGAAAAATGAACAAAAATTTATTATTATCACAACAAAAATGCTTAAATTTTCTCAAATTATCACGCAGTATTACAATATCTCACAGTAGTTTTCTTTTAACTACTCAAATGTCCAATAGAACGTAATTCAAAACAGCTAAAGAACGCTAATCCGCGAATTCGCTACAATCAACAACAGTAGTTTTCTAAACAACAACAAACTAAGCAACTACTACAAACTGAGATGTTTTCCTCCTTTTATAAGATTTTAAAATCACGCGCTAGAATTTTCCAGTACTTTCTCGAAATCAAAAAGAGATATTTATTTATTTAATGCACGCGCTCTTGTATTTTCAATTTTCCGGCTTAGCTTTCTTTTAATATTCGTCACGCGCTGCACTGCGCGAGAAATAAAACCATTTAATTTATAATTGAACAAACATTGGCTTTTTAAATACCAAATTCGTAACACTGCCCCCTTCCCAAGGACTGCACGTCCCGGGCAGTACAATCCCTGGACAGGAAGCTAAACTTACAACTGTGGCATAAATGCATTAATAAGCATTACATTACAATAATAAACAACATGAACAATAAATGCAATACATAAAACAAATCAAATGCTATCAAATACAAATCAAATACACATTTAAAAACAAAATGGACCATGGTCTTATACTATTTACAATTATTTATATTACGTACTATGGCCATAGTAATGAGCTAACCTGTCGTAATGAACGACTTTAGGTTTAGATTTCGAAGACTTACGAATCCGAACCACGACATCATTCAGCCTGTTTAGGACTGTGTCTGGAAACCACTAATGAGAGGTTATTAAGGATGGTCCGATTGAACCTCTCTACCATGCCGTCCTACTGGGGATGCAATGGCGTCGTTTGAGTTTTGTCAATGCCGAGTAGTTTGCATAGTTCTTTGATTACTGCCGAGGCAAAATTCCTTCCCTGATCGGAATGTAACTGAAGAGGCACTCCGAACCTGGAAATCCAATGCTGTATCATTACCTCAGCTACTGCGACAGCCTCTTGATCAGGAACAGGGTACGCGTCAGGCCACTTGGTGAAGTAATCAATGACAACGAGTATGTATTTGTTGCCATCAGCAGTTCGTGGCAGAGGTACCAAGATGTCAAAGGCGATACGTTCAAAAGGCGCCCCTACGTTGTAACGTTGCAGCTTGCCTCGGCTGCGTCTCTTCGGTCCTTTCCAATCTGCACAGGCATCGCAGGATCGGCACCACTTTTGCACGTCATCCTTTGCATTATTCCAGTAAAAGCGCTCACGAACTCTCTGTAAGGTCTTCATTATTCCAAAGTGACCTCCCCTAGCGCTGTTATGTAGTTCTTTAAGGACATCAGGAATGCGGGATCTTGTAAGTATCAGCTGCCATCGGAACGTCTTCCCATCATCCGGTTCGAATTTCCGGTTTAAGACGCCGTTTCGAATGTGAAGTGAATCCCAGAGTGCCCAATAGTGTTTGGTTGTAGGACTACAGATAGAAATGTCCTGCCAGGTAGGTTTTCTGGTTGATGACTCCATTAAATCAATTATGGGTTTAATGTCGCGGTCTTCCAGCTGGTCTTTCCTGACTTCATCATCACTCCACGGTTCTCGATCAGCCGATGTTGATGTTGTAATTTGTCTTGCGACCGGAGTCAGCAGCTCGTATTTCGCTTCCACCCTGGAACAATATCGGCAGCTTTCTTGGCAAGGTCTTCTAGACAGGGCGTCGGCGTTTCCGTGTGATGATCCGTTACAATGACGGATAGTGATGTCATATTCTTGGAGTCTCTGTATCCACCTGGCTATTTGACCCTCAGGATTCTTGAAATTTAAAAGCCAGGTCAATGATGCATGATCGGTGCGGAACAGGAATTTTCTGCCGTATAGATAGTGATGGAACTGTTTTACAGCTTTAACTATGGCGAGCAACTCTTTCCTGGTGACACAATAATTCCTCTTGTAATTGCCGCCAGAGCGGACCACACACTACGGCCTATAAGGAACATTACTGAACATCTTCTGACACCAAAAATTGTTGCGTGCGTACGGATTCGTTACTAAATGAATGCACAAGTCCGATGAAAAATGAACAAAAATTTATTATTATCACAACAAAAATGCTTAAATTTTCTCAAATTATCACGCAGTATTACAATATCTCACAGTAGTTTTCTTTTAACTACTCAAATGTCCAATAGAACGTAATTCAAAACAGCTAAAGAACGCTAATCCGCGAATTCGCTACAATCAACAACAGTAGTTTTCTAAACAACAACAAACTAAGCAACTACTACAAACTGAGATGTTTTCCTCCTTTTATAAGATTTTAAAATCACGCGCTAGAATTTTCCAGTACTTTCTCGAAATCAAAAAGAGATATTTATTTATTTAATGCACGCGCTCTTGTATTTTCAATTTTCCGGCTTAGCTTTCTTTTAATATTCGTCACGCGCTGCACTGCGCGAGAAATAAAACCATTTAATTTATAATTGAACAAACATTGGCTTTTTAAATACCAAATTCGTAACACTGCCCCCTTCCCAAGGACTGCACGTCCCGGGCAGTACAATCCCTGGACAGGAAGCTAAACTTACAACTGTGGCATAAATGCATTAATAAGCATTACATTACAATAATAAACAACATGAACAATAAATGCAATACATAAAACAAATCAAATGCTATCAAATACAAATCAAATACACATTTAAAAACAAAATGGACCATGGTCTTATACTATTTACAATTATTTATATTACGTACTATGGCCATAGTAATGAGCTAACCTGTCGTAATGAACGACTTTAGGTTTAGATTTCGAAGACTTACGAATCCGAACCACGACATCATTCAGCCTGTTTAGGACTGTGTACGGGCCATCCCAAGGTGACTGTAATTTCGGACAAAGTCCTTTCCGTCGAGTCGGATTCCACCACCACACCTTGTCCTTCGTGGAATTGATGTTCAGTAGCTCTTGTGTCGTATCGGGTCTTCTCGTGCAAAGTTGTGCATCACTTCAAACCGAGCCTGGAGATCTTGAATATATTCCTCAGACGAAGAAGGAGCATCCGGAAGGCGGCCAAACAGTAGATCACAAGGCAGACGAAGATCACGACCGAAGAGCATCTGTGATGGAGAATAGCCGGTAGTCTCGTGGACAGCACTGCGGTAAGCCAGTAAAAAGAGTGGTAATTTCTTGTCCCAGTCCTGTTGGTTTCTGGAAACCACTAATGAGAGGTTATTAAGGATGGTCCGATTGAACCTCTCTACCATGCCGTCCTACTGGGGATGCAATGGCGTCGTTTGAGTTTTGTCAATGCCGAGTAGTTTGCATAGTTCTTTGATTACTGCCGAGGCAAAATTCCTTCCCTGATCGGAATGTAACTGAAGAGGCACTCCGAACCTGGAAATCCAATGCTGTATCATTACCTCAGCTACTGCGACAGCCTCTTGATCAGGAACAGGGTACGCGTCAGGCCACTTGGTGAAGTAATCAATGACAACGAGTATGTATTTGTTGCCATCAGCAGTTCGTGGCAGAGGTACCAAGATGTCAAAGGCGATACGTTCAAAAGGCGCCCCTACGTTGTAACGTTGCAGCTTGCCTCGGCTGCGTCTCTTCGGTCCTTTCCGATCTGCACAGGCATCGCAGGATCGGCACCACTTTTGCACGTCATCCTTTGCATTATTCCAGTAAAAGCGCTCACGAACTCTCTGTAAGGTCTTCATTATTCCAAAGTGACCTCCCCTAGCGCTGTTATGTAGTTCTTTAAGGACATCAGGAATGCGGGATCTTGTAAGTATCAGCTGCCATCGGAACGTCTTCCCATCATCCGGTTCGAATTTCCGGTTTAAGACGCCGTTTCGAATGTGAAGTGAATCCCAGAGTGCCCAATAGTGTTTGGTTGTAGGACTACAGATAGAAATGTCCTGCCAGGTAGGTTTTCTGGTTGATGACTCCATTAAATCAATTATGGGTTTAATGTCGCGGTCTTCCAGCTGGTCTTTCCTGACTTCATCATCACTCCACGGTTCTCGATCAGCCGATGTTGATGTTGTAATTTGTCTTGCGACCGGAGTCAGCAGCTCGTATTTCGCTTCCACCCTGGAACAACATCGGCAGCTTTCTTGGCAAGGTCTTCTAGACAGGGCGTCGGCGTTTCCGTGTGATGATCCGTTACAATGACGGATAGTGATGTCATATTCTTGGAGTCTCTGTATCCACCTGGCTATTTGACCCTCAGGATTCTTGAAATTTAAAAGCCAGGTCAATGATGCATGATCGGTGCGGAACAGGAATTTTCTGCCGTATAGATAGTGATGGAACTGTTTTACAGCTTTAACTATGGCGAGCAACTCTTTCCTGGTGACACAATAATTCCTCTTGTAATTGCCGCCAGAGCGGACCACACACTACGGCCTATAAGGAACATTACTGAACATCTTCTGACACCAAAAATTGTTGCGTGCGTACGGATTCGTTACTAAATGAATGCACAAGTCCGATGAAAAATGAACAAAAATTTATTATTATCACAACAAAAATGCTTAAATTTTCTCAAATTATCACGCAGTATTACAATATCTCACAGTAGTTTTCTTTTAACTACTCAAATGTCCAATAGAACCTAATTCAAAACAGCTAAAGAACGCTAATCCGCGAATTCGCTACAATCAACAACAGTAGTTTTCTAAACAACAACAAACTAAGCAACTACTACAAACTGAGATGTTTTCCTCCTTTTATAAGATTTTAAAATCACGCGCTAGAATTTTCCAGTACTTTCTCGAAATCAAAAAGAGATATTTATTTATTTAATGCACGCGCTCTTGTATTTTCAATTTTCCGGCTTAGCTTTCTTTTAATATTCGTCACGCGCTGCACTGCGCGAGAAATAAAACCATTTAATTTATAATTGAACAAACATTGGCTTTTTAAATACCAAATTCGTAACACTGCCCCCTTCCCAAGGACTGCACGTCCCGGGCAGTACAATCCCTGGACAGGAAGCTAAACTTACAACTGTGGCATAAATGCATTAATAAGCATTACATTACAATAATAAACAACATGAACAATAAATGCAATACATAAAACAAATCAAATGCTATCAAATACAAATCAAATACACATTTAAAAACAAAATGGACCATGGTCTTATACTATTTACAATTATTTATATTACGTACTATGGCCATAGTAATGAGCTAACCTGTCGTAATGAACGACTTTAGGTTTAGATTTCGAAGACTTACGAATCCGAACCACGACATCATTCAGCCTGTTTAGGACTGTGTACGGGCCATCCCAAGGTGACTGTAATTTCGGACAAAGTCCTTTCCGTCGAGTCGGATTCCACCACCACACCTTGTCCTTCGTGGAATTGATGTTCAGTAGCTCTTGTGTCGTATCGGGTCTTCTCGTGCAAAGTTGTGCATCACTTCAAACCGAGCCTGGAGATCTTGAATATATTCCTCAGACGAAGAAGGAGCATCCGGAAGGCGGCCAAACAGTAGATCACAAGGCAGACGAAGATCACGACCGAAGAGCATCTGTGATGGAGAATAGCCGGTAGTCTCGTGGACAGCACTGCGGTAAGCCAGTAAAAAGAGTGGTAATTTCTTGTCCCAGTCCTGTTGGTTTCTGGAAACCACTAATGAGAGGTTATTAAGGATGGTCCGATTGAACCTCTCTACCATGCCGTCCTACTGGGGATGCAATGGCGTCGTTTGAGTTTTGTCAATGCCGAGTAGTTTGCATAGTTCTTTGATTACTGCCGAGGCAAAATTCCTTCCCTGATCGGAATGTAACTGAAGAGGCACTCCGAACCTGGAAATCCAATGCTGTATCATTACCTCAGCTACTGCGACAGCCTCTTGATCAGGAACAGGGTACGCGTCAGGCCACTTGGTCAAGTAATCAATGACAACGAGTATGTATTTGTTGCCATCAGCAGTTCGTGGCAGAGGTACCAAGATGTCAAAGGCGATACGTTCAAAAGGCGCCCCTACGTTGTAACGTTGCAGCTTGCCTCGGCTGCGTCTCTTCGGTCCTTTCCGATCTGCACAGGCATCGCAGGATCGGCACCACTTTTGCACGTCATCCTTTGCATTATTCCAGTAAAAGCGCTCACGAACTCTCTGTAAGGTCTTCATTATTCCAAAGTGACCTCCCCTAGCGCTGTTATGTAGTTCTTTAAGGACATCAGGAATGCGGGATCTTGTAAGTATCAGCTGCCATCGGAACGTCTTCCCATCATCCGGTTCGAATTTCCGGTTTAAGACGCCGTTTCGAATGTGAAGTGAATCCCAGAGTGCCCAATAGTGTTTGGTTGTAGGACTACAGATAGAAATGTCCTGCCAGGTAGGTTTTCTGGTTGATGACTCCATTAAATCAATTATGGGTTTAATGTCGCGGTCTTCCAGCTGGTCTTTCCTGACTTCATCATCACTCCACGGTTCTCGATCAGCCGATGTTGATGTTGTAATTTGTCTTGCGACCGGAGTCAGCAGCTCGTATTTCGCTTCCACCCTGGAACAACATCGGCAGCTTTCTTGGCAAGGTCTTCTAGACAGGGCGTCGGCGTTTCCGTGTGATGATCCGTTACAATGACGGATAGTGATGTCATATTCTTGGAGTCTCTGTATCCACCTGGCTATTTGACCCTCAGGATTCTTGAAATTTAAAAGCCAGGTCAATGATGCATGATCGGTGCGGAACAGGAATTTTCTGCCGTATAGATAGTGATGGAACTGTTTTACAGCTTTAACTATGGCGAGCAACTCTTTCCTGGTGACACAATAATTCCTCCTGGAATTGCCGCCAGAGCGGACCACACACTACGGCCTATGAGGAACATTACTGAATATCTTCTGACACCAAAAATTGTTGCGTGCGTACGGATTCGTTACTAAATGAATGCACAAGTCCGATGAAAAATGAACAAAAATTTATTATTATCACAACAAAAATGCTTAAATTTTCTCAAATTATCACGCAGTATTACAATATCTCACAGTAGTTTTCTTTTAACTACTCAAATGTCCAATAGAACGTAATTCAAAACAGCTAAAGAACGCTAATCCGCGAATTCGCTACAATCAACAACAGTAGTTTTCTAAACAACAACAAACTAAGCAACTACTACAAACTGAGATGTTTTCCTCCTTTTATAAGATTTTAAAATCACGCGCTAGAATTTTCCAGTACTTTCTCGAAATCAAAAAGAGATATTTATTTATTTAATGCACGCGCTCTTGTATTTTCAATTTTCCGGCTTAGCTTTCTTTTAATATTCGTCACGCGCTGCACTGCGCGAGAAATAAAACCATTTAATTTATAATTGAACAAACATTGGCTTTTTAAATACCAAATTCGTAACACTGCCCCCTTCCCAAGGACTGCACGTCCCGGGCAGTACAATCCCTGGACAGGAAGCTAAACTTACAACTGTGGCATAAATGCATTAATAAGCATTACATTACAATAATAAACAACATGAACAATAAATGCAATACATAAAACAAATCAAATGCTATCAAATACAAATCAAATACGCATTTAAAAACAAAATGGACCATGGTCTTATACTATTTACAATTATTTATATTACGTACTATGGCCATAGTAATGAGCTAACCTGTCGTAATGAACGACTTTAGGTTTAGATTTCGAAGACTTACGAATCCGAACCACGACATTATTCAGCCTGTTTAGGACTGTGTCTGGAAACCACTAATGAGAGGTTATTAAGGATGGTCCGATTGAACCTCTCTACCATGCCGTCCTACTGGGGATGCAATGGCGTCGTTTGAGTTTTGTCAATGCCGAGTAGTTTGCATAGTTCTTTGATTACTGCCGAGGCAAAATTCCTTCCCTGATCGGAATGTAACTGAAGAGGCACTCCGAACCTGGAAATCCAATGCTGTATCATTACCTCAGCTACTGCGACAGCCTCTTGATCAGGAACAGGGTACGCGTCAGGCCACTTGGTGAAGTAATCAATGACAACGAGTATGTATTTGTTGCCATCAGCAGTTCGTGGCAGAGGTACCAAGATGTCAAAGGCGATACGTTCAAAAGGCGCCCCTACGTTGTAACGTTGCAGCTTGCCTCGGCTGCGTCTCTTCGGTCCTTTCCAATCTGCACAGGCATCGCAGGATCGGCACCACTTTTGCACGTCATCCTTTGCATTATTCCAGTAAAAGCGCTCACGAACTCTCTGTAAGGTCTTCATTATTCCAAAGTGACCTCCCCTAGCGCTGTTATGTAGTTCTTTAAGGACATCAGGAATGCGGGATCTTGTAAGTATCAGCTGCCATCGGAACGTCTTCCCATCATCCGGTTCGAATTTCCGGTTTAAGACGCCGTTTCGAATGTGAAGTGAATCCCAGAGTGCCCAATAGTGTTTGGTTGTAGGACTACAGATAGAAATGTCCTGCCAGGTAGGTTTTCTGGTTGATGACTCCATTAAATCAATTATGGGTTTAATGTCGCGGTCTTCCAGCTGGTCTTTCCTGACTTCATCATCACTCCACGGTTCTCGATCAGCCGATGTTGATGTTGTAATTTGTCTTGCGACCGGAGTCAGCAGCTCGTATTTCGCTTCCACCCTGGAACAACATCGGCAGCTTTCTTGGCAAGGTCTTCTAGACAGGGCGTCGGCGTTTCCGTGTGATGATCCGTTACAATGACGGATAGTGATGTCATATTCTTGGAGTCTCTGTATCCACCTGGCTATTTGACCCTCAGGATTCTTGAAATTTAAAAGCCAGGTCAATGATGCATGATCGGTGCGGAACAGGAATTTTCTGCCGTATAGATAGTGATGGAACTGTTTTACAGCTTTAACTATGGCGAGCAACTCTTTCCTGGTGACACAATAATTCCTCTTGTAATTGCCGCCAGAGCGGACCACACACTACGGCCTATAAGGAACATTACTGAACATCTTCTGACACCAAAAATTGTTGCGTGCGTACGGATTCGTTACTAAATGAATGCACAAGTCCGATGAAAAATGAACAAAAATTTATTATTATCACAACAAAAATGCTTAAATTTTCTCAAATTATCACGCAGTATTACAATATCTCACAGTAGTTTTCTTTTAACTACTCAAATGTCCAATAGAACCTAATTCAAAACAGCTAAAGAACGCTAATCCGCGAATTCGCTACAATCAACAACAGTAGTTTTCTAAACAACAACAAACTAAGCAACTACTACAAACTGAGATGTTTTCCTCCTTTTATAAGATTTTAAAATCACGCGCTAGAATTTTCCAGTACTTTCTCGAAATCAAAAAGAGATATTTATTTATTTAATGCACGCGCTCTTGTATTTTCAATTTTCCGGCTTAGCTTTCTTTTAATATTCGTCACGCGCTGCACTGCGCGAGAAATAAAACCATTTAATTTATAATTGAACAAACATTGGCTTTTTAAATACCAAATTCGTAACACTGCCCCCTTCCCAAGGACTGCACGTCCCGGGCAGTACAATCCCTGGACAGGAAGCTAAACTTACAACTGTGGCATAAATGCATTAATAAGCATTACATTACAATAATAAACAACATGAACAATAAATGCAATACATAAAACAAATCAAATGCTATCAAATACAAATCAAATACACATTTAAAAACAAAATGGACCATGGTCTTATACTATTTACAATTATTTATATTACGTACTATGGCCATAGTAATGAGCTAACCTGTCGTAATGAACGACTTTAGGTTTAGATTTCGAAGACTTACGAATCCGAACCACGACATCATTCAGCCTGTTTAGGACTGTGTCTGGAAACCACTAATGAGAGGTTATTAAGGATGGTCCGATTGAACCTCTCTACCATGCCGTCCGACTGGGGATGCAATGGCGTCGTTTGAGTTTTGTCAATGCCGAGTAGTTTGCATATTTCTTTGATTACTGCCGAGGCAAAATTCCTTCCCTGATCGGAATGTAACTGAAGAGGCACTCCGAACCTGGAAATCCAATGCTGTATCATTACCTCAGCTACTGCGACAGCCTCTTGATCAGGAACAGGGTACACGTCAGGCCACTTGGTGAAGTAATCAATGACAACGAGTATGTATTTGTTGCCATCAGCAGTTCGTGGCAGAGGTACCAAGATGTCAAAGGCGATACGTTCAAAAGGCGCCCCTACGTTGTAACGTTGCAGCTTGCCTCGGCTGCGTCTCTTCGGTCCTTTCCGATCTGCACAGGCATCGCAGGATCGGCACCACTTTTGCACGTCATCCTTTGCATTATTCCAGTAAAAGCGCTCACGAACTCTCTGTAAGGTCTTCATTATTCCAAAGTGACCTCCCCTAGGGCTGTTATGTAGTTCTTTAAGGACATCAGGAATGCGGGATCTTGTAAGTATCAGCTGCCATCGGAACGTCTTCCCATCATCCGGTTCGAATTTCCGGTTTAAGACGCCGTTTCGAATGTGAAGTGAATCCCAGAGTGCCCAATAGTGTTTGGTTGTAGGACTACAGATAGAAATGTCCTGCCAGGTAGGTTTTCTGGTTGATGACTCCATTAAATCAATTATGGGTTTAATGTCGCGGTCTTCCAGCTGGTCTTTCCTGACTTCATCATCACTCCACGGTTCTCGATCAGCCGATGTTGATGTTGTAATTTGTCTTGCGACCGGAGTCAGCAGCTCGTATTTCGCTTCCACCCTGGAACAATATCGGCAGCTTTCTTGGCAAGGTCTTCTAGACAGGGCGTCGGCGTTTCCGTGTGATGATCCGTTACAATGACGGATAGTGATGTCATATTCTTGGAGTCTCTGTATCCACCTGGCTATTTGACCCTCAGGATTCTTGAAATTTAAAAGCCAGGTCAATGATGCATGATCGGTGCGGAACAGGAATTTTCTGCCGTATAGATAGTGATGGAACTGTTTTACAGCTTTAACTATGGCGAGCAACTCTTTCCTGGTGACACAATAATTCCTCTTGTAATTGCCGCCAGAGCGGACCACACACTACGGCCTATAAGGAACATTACTGAACATCTTCTGACACCAAAAATTGTTGCGTGCGTACGGATTCGTTACTAAATGAATGCACAAGTCCGATGAAAAATGAACAAAAATTTATTATTATCACAACAAAAATGCTTAAATTTTCTCAAATTATCACGCAGTATTACAATATCTCACAGTAGTTTTCTTTTAACTACTCAAATGTCCAATAGAACCTAATTCAAAACAGCTAAAGAACGCTAATCCGCGAATTCGCTACAATCAACAACAGTAGTTTTCTAAACAACAACAAACTAAGCAACTACTACAAACTGAGATGTTTTCCTCCTTTTATAAGATTTTAAAATCACGCGCTAGAATTTTCCAGTACTTTCTCGAAATCAAAAAGAGATATTTATTTATTTAATGCACGCGCTCTTGTATTTTCAATTTTCCGGCTTAGCTTTCTTTTAATATTCGTCACGCGCTGCACTGCGCGAGAAATAAAACCATTTAATTTATAATTGAACAAACATTGGCTTTTTAAATACCAAATTCGTAACACTGCCCCCTTCCCAAGGACTGCACGTCCCGGGCAGTACAATCCCTGGACAGGAAGCTAAACTTACAACTGTGGCATAAATGCATTAATAAGCATTACATTACAATAATAAACAACATGAACAATAAATGCAATACATAAAACAAATCAAATGCTATCAAATACAAATCAAATACACATTTAAAAACAAAATGGACCATGGTCTTATACTATTTACAATTATTTATATTACGTACTATGGCCATAGTAATGAGCTAACCTGTCGTAATGAACGACTTTAGGTTTAGATTTCGAAGACTTACGAATCCGAACCACGACATCATTCAGCCTGTTTAGGACTGTGTCTGGAAACCACTAATGAGAGGTTATTAAGGATGGTCCGATTGAACCTCTCTACCATGCCGTCCGACTGGGGATGCAATGGCGTCGTTTGAGTTTTGTCAATGCCGAGTAGTTTGCATATTTCTTTGATTACTGCCGAGGCAAAATTCCTTCCCTGATCGGAATGTAACTGAAGAGGCACTCCGAACCTGGAAATCCAATGCTGTATCATTACCTCAGCTACTGCGACAGCCTCTTGATCAGGAACAGGGTACACGTCAGGCCACTTGGTGAAGTAATCAATGACAACGAGTATGTATTTGTTGCCATCAGCAGTTCGTGGCAGAGGTACCAAGATGTCAAAGGCGATACGTTCAAAAGGCGCCCCTACGTTGTAACGTTGCAGCTTGCCTCGGCTGCGTCTCTTCGGTCCTTTCCGATCTGCACAGGCATCGCAGGATCGGCACCACTTTTGCACGTCATCCTTTGCATTATTCCAGTAAAAGCGCTCACGAACTCTCTGTAAGGTCTTCATTATTCCAAAGTGACCTCCCCTAGGGCTGTTATGTAGTTCTTTAAGGACATCAGGAATGCGGGATCTTGTAAGTATCAGCTGCCATCGGAACGTCTTCCCATCATCCGGTTCGAATTTCCGGTTTAAGACGCCGTTTCGAATGTGAAGTGAATCCCAGAGTGCCCAATAGTGTTTGGTTGTAGGACTACAGATAGAAATGTCCTGCCAGGTAGGTTTTCTGGTTGATGACTCCATTAAATCAATTATGGGTTTAATGTCGCGGTCTTCCAGCTGGTCTTTCCTGACTTCATCATCACTCCACGGTTCTCGATCAGCCGATGTTGATGTTGTAATTTGTCTTGCGACCGGAGTCAGCAGCTCGTATTTCGCTTCCACCCTGGAACAATATCGGCAGCTTTCTTGGCAAGGTCTTCTAGACAGGGCGTCGGCGTTTCCGTGTGATGATCCGTTACAATGACGGATAGTGATGTCATATTCTTGGAGTCTCTGTATCCACCTGGCTATTTGACCCTCAGGATTCTTGAAATTTAAAAGCCAGGTCAATGATGCATGATCGGTGCGGAACAGGAATTTTCTGCCGTATAGATAGTGATGGAACTGTTTTACAGCTTTAACTATGGCGAGCAACTCTTTCCTGGTGACACAATAATTCCTCTTGTAATTGCCGCCAGAGCGGACCACACACTACGGCCTATAAGGAACATTACTGAACATCTTCTGACACCAAAAATTGTTGCGTGCGTACGGATTCGTTACTAAATGAATGCACAAGTCCGATGAAAAATGAACAAAAATTTATTATTATCACAACAAAAATGCTTAAATTTTCTCAAATTATCACGCAGTATTACAATATCTCACAGTAGTTTTCTTTTAACTACTCAAATGTCCAATAGAACCTAATTCAAAACAGCTAAAGAACGCTAATCCGCGAATTCGCTACAATCAACAACAGTAGTTTTCTAAACAACAACAAACTAAGCAACTACTACAAACTGAGATGTTTTCCTCCTTTTATAAGATTTTAAAATCACGCGCTAGAATTTTCCAGTACTTTCTCGAAATCAAAAAGAGATATTTATTTATTTAATGCACGCGCTCTTGTATTTTCAATTTTCCGGCTTAGCTTTCTTTTAATATTCGTCACGCGCTGCACTGCGCGAGAAATAAAACCATTTAATTTATAATTGAACAAACATTGGCTTTTTAAATACCAAATTCGTAACACTGCCCCCTTCCCAAGGACTGCACGTCCCGGGCAGTACAATCCCTGGACAGGAAGCTAAACTTACAACTGTGGCATAAATGCATTAATAAGCATTACATTACAATAATAAACAACATGAACAATAAATGCAATACATAAAACAAATCAAATGCTATCAAATACAAATCAAATACACATTTAAAAACAAAATGGACCATGGTCTTATACTATTTACAATTATTTATATTACGTACTATGGCCATAGTAATGAGCTAACCTGTCGTAATGAACGACTTTAGGTTTAGATTTCGAAGACTTACGAATCCGAACCACGACATCATTCAGCCTGTTTAGGACTGTGTCTGGAAACCACTAATGAGAGGTTATTAAGGATGGTCCGATTGAACCTCTCTACCATGCCGTCCGACTGGGGATGCAATGGCGTCGTTTGAGTTTTGTCAATGCCGAGTAGTTTGCATATTTCTTTGATTACTGCCGAGGCAAAATTCCTTCCCTGATCGGAATGTAACTGAAGAGGCACTCCGAACCTGGAAATCCAATGCTGTATCATTACCTCAGCTACTGCGACAGCCTCTTGATCAGGAACAGGGTACACGTCAGGCCACTTGGTGAAGTAATCAATGACAACGAGTATGTATTTGTTGCCATCAGCAGTTCGTGGCAGAGGTACCAAGATGTCAAAGGCGATACGTTCAAAAGGCGCCCCTACGTTGTAACGTTGCAGCTTGCCTCGGCTGCGTCTCTTCGGTCCTTTCCGATCTGCACAGGCATCGCAGGATCGGCACCACTTTTGCACGTCATCCTTTGCATTATTCCAGTAAAAGCGCTCACGAACTCTCTGTAAGGTCTTCATTATTCCAAAGTGACCTCCCCTAGGGCTGTTATGTAGTTCTTTAAGGACATCAGGAATGCGGGATCTTGTAAGTATCAGCTGCCATCGGAACGTCTTCCCATCATCCGGTTCGAATTTCCGGTTTAAGACGCCGTTTCGAATGTGAAGTGAATCCCAGAGTGCCCAATAGTGTTTGGTTGTAGGACTACAGATAGAAATGTCCTGCCAGGTAGGTTTTCTGGTTGAAGACTCCATTAAATCAATTATGGGTTTAATGTCGCGGTCTTCCAGCTGGTCTTTCCTGACTTCATCATCACTCCACGGTTCTCGATCAGCCGATGTTGATGTTGTAATTTGTCTTGCGACCGGAGTCAGCAGCTCGTATTTCGCTTCCACCCTGGAACAATATCGGCAGCTTTCTTGGCAAGGTCTTCTAGACAGGGTGTCGGCGTTTCCGTGTGATGATCCGTTACAATGACGGATAGTGATGTCATATTCTTGGAGTCTCTGTATCCACCTGGCTATTTGACCCTCAGGATTCTTGAAATTTAAAAGCCAGGTCAATGATGCATGATCGGTGCGGAACAGGAATTTTCTGCCGTATAGATAGTGATGGAACTGTTTTACAGCTTTAACTATGGCGAGCAACTCTTTCCTGGTGACACAATAATTCCTCTTGTAATTGCCGCCAGAGCGGACCACACACTACGGCCTATAAGGAACATTACTGAACATCTTCTGACACCAAAAATTGTTGCGTGCGTACGGATTCGTTACTAAATGAATGCACAAGTCCGATGAAAAATGAACAAAAATTTATTATTATCACAACAAAAATGCTTAAATTTTCTCAAATTATCACGCAGTATTACAATATCTCACAGTAGTTTTCTTTTAACTACTCAAATGTCCAATAGAACGTAATTCAAAACAGCTAAAGAACGCTAATCCGCGAATTCGCTACAATCAACAACAGTAGTTTTCTAAACAACAACAAACTAAGCAACTACTACAAACTGAGATGTTTTCCTCCTTTTATAAGATTTTAAAATCACGCGCTAGAATTTTCCAGTACTTTCTCGAAATCAAAAAGAGATATTTATTTATTTAATGCACGCGCTCTTGTATTTTCAATTTTCCGGCTTAGCTTTCTTTTAATATTCGTCACGCGCTGCACTGCGCGAGAAATAAAACCATTTAATTTATAATTGAACAAACATTGGCTTTTTAAATACCAAATTCGTAACACTGCCCCCTTCCCAAGGACTGCACGTCCCGGGCAGTACAATCCCTGGACAGGAAGCTAAACTTACAACTGTGGCATAAATGCATTAATAAGCATTACATTACAATAATAAACAACATGAACAATAAATGCAATACATAAAACAAATCAAATGCTATCAAATACAAATCAAATACACATTTAAAAACAAAATGGACCATGGTCTTATACTATTTACAATTATTTATATTACGTACTATGGCCATAGTAATGAGCTAACCTGTCGTAATGAACGACTTTAGGTTTAGATTTCGAAGACTTACGAATCCGAACCACGACATCATTCAGCCTGTTTAGGACTGTGTCTGGAAACCACTAATGAGAGGTTATTAAGGATGGTCCGATTGAACCTCTCTACCATGCCGTCCGACTGGGGATGCAATGGCGTCGTTTGAGTTTTGTCAATGCCGAGTAGTTTGCATATTTCTTTGATTACTGCCGAGGCAAAATTCCTTCCCTGATCGGAATGTAACTGAAGAGGCACTCCGAACCTGGAAATCCAATGCTGTATCATTACCTCAGCTACTGCGACAGCCTCTTGATCAGGAACAGGGTACACGTCAGGCCACTTGGTGAAGTAATCAATGACAACGAGTATGTATTTGTTGCCATCAGCAGTTCGTGGCAGAGGTACCAAGATGTCAAAGGCGATACGTTCAAAAGGCGCCCCTACGTTGTAACGTTGCAGCTTGCCTCGGCTGCGTCTCTTCGGTCCTTTCCGATCTGCACAGGCATCGCAGGATCGGCACCACTTTTGCACGTCATCCTTTGCATTATTCCAGTAAAAGCGCTCACGAACTCTCTGTAAGGTCTTCATTATTCCAAAGTGACCTCCCCTAGGGCTGTTATGTAGTTCTTTAAGGACATCAGGAATGCGGGATCTTGTAAGTATCAGCTGCCATCGGAACGTCTTCCCATCATCCGGTTCGAATTTCCGGTTTAAGACGCCGTTTCGAATGTGAAGTGAATCCCAGAGTGCCCAATAGTGTTTGGTTGTAGGACTACAGATAGAAATGTCCTGCCAGGTAGGTTTTCTGGTTGATGACTCCATTAAATCAATTATGGGTTTAATGTCGCGGTCTTCCAGCTGGTCTTTCCTGACTTCATCATCACTCCACGGTTCTCGATCAGCCGATGTTGATGTTGTAATTTGTCTTGCGACCGGAGTCAGCAGCTCGTATTTCGCTTCCACCCTGGAACAATATCGGCAGCTTTCTTGGCAAGGTCTTCTAGACAGGGCGTCGGCGTTTCCGTGTGATGATCCGTTACAATGCCGGATAGTGATGTCATATTCTTGGAGTCTCTGTATCCACCTGGCTATTTGACCCTCAGGATTCTTGAAATTTAAAAGCCAGGTCAATGATGCATGATCGGTGCGGAACAGGAATTTTCTGCCGTATAGATAGTGATGGAACTGTTTTACAGCTTTAACTATGGCGAGCAACTCTTTCCTGGTGACACAATAATTCCTCTTGTAATTGCCGCCAGAGCGGACCACACACTACGGCCTATAAGGAACATTACTGAACATCTTCTGACACCAAAAATTGTTGCGTGCGTACGGATTCGTTACTAAATGAATGCACAAGTCCGATGAAAAATGAACAAAAATTTATTATTATCACAACAAAAATGCTTAAATTTTCTCAAATTATCACGCAGTATTACAATATCTCACAGTAGTTTTCTTTTAACTACTCAAATGTCCAATAGAACCTAATTCAAAACAGCTAAAGAACGCTAATCCGCGAATTCGCTACAATCAACAACAGTAGTTTTCTAAACAACAACAAACTAAGCAACTACTACAAACTGAGATGTTTTCCTCCTTTTATAAGATTTTAAAATCACGCGCTAGAATTTTCCAGTACTTTCTCGAAATCAAAAAGAGATATTTATTTATTTAATGCACGCGCTCTTGTATTTTCAATTTTCCGGCTTAGCTTTCTTTTAATATTCGTCACGCGCTGCACTGCGCGAGAAATAAAACCATTTAATTTATAATTGAACAAACATTGGCTTTTTAAATACCAAATTCGTAACACTGCCCCCTTCCCAAGGACTGCACGTCCCGGGCAGTACAATCCCTGGACAGGAAGCTAAACTTACAACTGTGGCATAAATGCATTAATAAGCATTACATTACAATAATAAACAACATGAACAATAAATGCAATACATAAAACAAATCAAATGCTATCAAATACACATTTAAAAACAAAATGGACCATGGTCTTATACTATTTACAATTATTTATATTACGTACTATGGCCATAGTAATGAGCTAACCTGTCGTAATGAACGACTTTAGGTTTAGATTTCGAAGACTTACGAATCCGAACCACGACATCATTCAGCCTGTTTAGGACTGTGTCTGGAAACCACTAATGAGAGGTTATTAAGGATGGTCCGATTGAACCTCTCTACCATGCCGTCCGACTGGGGATGCAATGGCGTCGTTTGAGTTTTGTCAATGCCGAGTAGTTTGCATATTTCTTTGATTACTGCCGAGGCAAAATTCCTTCCCTGATCGGAATGTAACTGAAGAGGCACTCCGAACCTGGAAATCCAATGCTGTATCATTACCTCAGCTACTGCGACAGCCTCTTGATCAGGAACAGGGTACACGTCAGGCCACTTGGTGAAGTAATCAATGACAACGAGTATGTATTTGTTGCCATCAGCAGTTCGTGGCAGAGGTACCAAGATGTCAAAGGCGATACGTTCAAAAGGCGCCCCTACGTTGTAACGTTGCAGCTTGCCTCGGCTGCGTCTCTTCGGTCCTTTCCGATCTGCACAGGCATCGCAGGATCGGCACCACTTTTGCACGTCATCCTTTGCATTATTCCAGTAAAAGCGCTCACGAACTCTCTGTAAGGTCTTCATTATTCCAAAGTGACCTCCCCTAGGGCTGTTATGTAGTTCTTTAAGGACATCAGGAATGCGGGATCTTGTAAGTATCAGCTGCCATCGGAACGTCTTCCCATCATCCGGTTCGAATTTCCGGTTTAAGACGCCGTTTCGAATGTGAAGTGAATCCCAGAGTGCCCAATAGTGTTTGGTTGTAGGACTACAGATAGAAATGTCCTGCCAGGTAGGTTTTCTGGTTGATGACTCCATTAAATCAATTATGGGTTTAATGTCGCGGTCTTCCAGCTGGTCTTTCCTGACTTCATCATCACTCCACGGTTCTCGATCAGCCGATGTTGATGTTGTAATTTGTCTTGCGACCGGAGTCAGCAGCTCGTATTTCGCTTCCACCCTGGAACAATATCGGCAGCTTTCTTGGCAAGGTCTTCTAGACAGGGCGTCGGCGTTTCCGTGTGATGATCCGTTACAATGACGGATAGTGATGTCATATTCTTGGAGTCTCTGTATCCACCTGGCTATTTGACCCTCAGGATTCTTGAAATTTAAAAGCCAGGTCAATGATGCATGATCGGTGCGGAACAGGAATTTTCTGCCGTATAGATAGTGATGGAACTGTTTTACAGCTTTAACTATGGCGAGCAACTCTTTCCTGGTGACACAATAATTCCTCTTGTAATTGCCGCCAGAGCGGACCACACACTACGGCCTATAAGGAACATTACTGAACATCTTCTGACACCAAAAATTGTTGCGTGCGTACGGATTCGTTACTAAATGAATGCACAAGTCCGATGAAAAATGAACAAAAATTTATTATTATCACAACAAAAATGCTTAAATTTTCTCAAATTATCACGCAGTATTACAATATCTCACAGTAGTTTTCTTTTAACTACTCAAATGTCCAATAGAACCTAATTCAAAACAGCTAAAGAACGCTAATCCGCGAATTCGCTACAATCAACAACAGTAGTTTTCTAAACAACAACAAACTAAGCAACTACTACAAACTGAGATGTTTTCCTCCTTTTATAAGATTTTAAAATCACGCGCTAGAATTTTCCAGTACTTTCTCGAAATCAAAAAGAGATATTTATTTATTTAATGCACGCGCTCTTGTATTTTCAATTTTCCGGCTTAGCTTTCTTTTAATATTCGTCACGCGCTGCACTGCGCGAGAAATAAAACCATTTAATTTATAATTGAACAAACATTGGCTTTTTAAATACCAAATTCGTAACACTGCCCCCTTCCCAAGGACTGCACGTCCCGGGCAGTACAATCCCTGGACAGGAAGCTAAACTTACAACTGTGGCATAAATGCATTAATAAGCATTACATTACAATAATAAACAACATGAACAATAAATGCAATACATAAAACAAATCAAATGCTATCAAATACAAATCAAATACACATTTAAAAACAAAATGGACCATGGTCTTATACTATTTACAATTATTTATATTACGTACTATGGCCATAGTAATGAGCTAACCTGTCGTAATGAACGACTTTAGGTTTAGATTTCGAAGACTTACGAATCCGAACCACGACATCATTCAGCCTGTTTAGGACTGTGTCTGGAAACCACTAATGAGAGGTTATTAAGGATGGTCCGATTGAACCTCTCTACCATGCCGTCCGACTGGGGATGCAATGGCGTCGTTTGAGTTTTGTCAATGCCGAGTAGTTTGCATATTTCTTTGATTACTGCCGAGGCAAAATTCCTTCCCTGATCGGAATGTAACTGAAGAGGCACTCCGAACCTGGAAATCCAATGCTGTATCATTACCTCAGCTACTGCGACAGCCTCTTGATCAGGAACAGGGTACACGTCAGGCCACTTGGTGAAGTAATCAATGACAACGAGTATGTATTTGTTGCCATCAGCAGTTCGTGGCAGAGGTACCAAGATGTCAAAGGCGATACGTTCAAAAGGCGCCCCTACGTTGTAACGTTGCAGCTTGCCTCGGCTGCGTCTCTTCGGTCCTTTCCGATCTGCACAGGCATCGCAGGATCGGCACCACTTTTGCACGTCATCCTTTGCATTATTCCAGTAAAAGCGCTCACGAACTCTCTGTAAGGTCTTCATTATTCCAAAGTGACCTCCCCTAGGGCTGTTATGTAGTTCTTTAAGGACATCAGGAATGCGGGATCTTGTAAGTATCAGCTGCCATCGGAACGTCTTCCCATCATCCGGTTCGAATTTCCGGTTTAAGACGCCGTTTCGAATGTGAAGTGAATCCCAGAGTGCCCAATAGTGTTTGGTTGTAGGACTACAGATAGAAATGTCCTGCCAGGTAGGTTTTCTGGTTGATGACTCCATTAAATCAATTATGGGTTTAATGTCGCGGTCTTCCAGCTGGTCTTTCCTGACTTCATCATCACTCCACGGTTCTCGATCAGCCGATGTTGATGTTGTAATTTGTCTTGCGACCGGAGTCAGCAGCTCGTATTTCGCTTCCACCCTGGAACAATATCGGCAGCTTTCTTGGCAAGGTCTTCTAGACAGGGCGTCGGCGTTTCCGTGTGATGATCCGTTACAATGACGGATAGTGATGTCATATTCTTGGAGTCTCTGTATCCACCTGGCTATTTGACCCTCAGGATTCTTGAAATTTAAAAGCCAGGTCAATGATGCATGATCGGTGCGGAACAGGAATTTTCTGCCGTATAGATAGTGATGGAACTGTTTTACAGCTTTAACTATGGCGAGCAACTCTTTCCTGGTGACACAATAATTCCTCTTGTAATTGCCGCCAGAGCGGACCACACACTACGGCCTATAAGGAACATTACTGAACATCTTCTGACACCAAAAATTGTTGCGTGCGTACGGATTCGTTACTAAATGAATGCACAAGTCCGATGAAAAATGAACAAAAATTTATTATTATCACAACAAAAATGCTTAAATTTTCTCAAATTATCACGCAGTATTACAATATCTCACAGTAGCTTTCTTTTAACTACTCAAATGTCCAATAGAACCTAATTCAAAACAGCTAAAGAACGCTAATCCGCGAATTCGCTACAATCAACAACAGTAGTTTTCTAAACAACAACAAACTAAGCAACTACTACAAACTGAGATGTTTTCCTCCTTTTATAAGATTTTAAAATCACGCGCTAGAATTTTCCAGTACTTTCTCGAAATCAAAAAGAGATATTTATTTATTTAATGCACGCGCTCTTGTATTTTCAATTTTCCGGCTTAGCTTTCTTTTAATATTCGTCACGCGCTGCACTGCGCGAGAAATAAAACCATTTAATTTATAATTGAACAAACATTGGCTTTTTAAATACCAAATTCGTAACACTGCCCCCTTCCCAAGGACTGCACGTCCCGGGCAGTACAATCCCTGGACAGGAAGCTAAACTTACAACTGTGGCATAAATGCATTAATAAGCATTACATTACAATAATAAACAACATGAACAATAAATGCAATACATAAAACAAATCAAATGCTATCAAATACAAATCAAATACACATTTAAAAACAAAATGGACCATGGTCTTATACTATTTACAATTATTTATATTACGTACTATGGCCATAGTAATGAGCTAACCTGTCGTAATGAACGACTTTAGGTTTAGATTTCGAAGACTTACGAATCCGAACCACGACATCATTCAGCCTGTTTAGGACTGTGTCTGGAAACCACTAATGAGAGGTTATTAAGGATGGTCCGATTGAACCTCTCTACCATGCCGTCCGACTGGGGATGCAATGGCGTCGTTTGAGTTTTGTCAATGCCGAGTAGTTTGCATATTTCTTTGATTACTGCCGAGGCAAAATTCCTTCCCTGATCGGAATGTAACTGAAGAGGCACTCCGAACCTGGAAATCCAATGCTGTATCATTACCTCAGCTACTGCGACAGCCTCTTGATCAGGAACAGGGTACACGTCAGGCCACTTGGTGAAGTAATCAATGACAACGAGTATGTATTTGTTGCCATCAGCAGTTCGTGGCAGAGGTACCAAGATGTCAAAGGCGATACGTTCAAAAGGCGCCCCTACGTTGTAACGTTGCAGCTTGCCTCGGCTGCGTCTCTTCGGTCCTTTCCGATCTGCACAGGCATCGCAGGATCGGCACCACTTTTGCACGTCATCCTTGGCATTATTCCAGTAAAAGCGCTCACGAACTCTCTGTAAGGTCTTCATTATTCCAAAGTGACCTCCCCTAGGGCTGTTATGTAGTTCTTTAAGGACATCAGGAATGCGGGATCTTGTAAGTATCAGCTGCCATCGGAACGTCTTCCCATCATCCGGTTCGAATTTCCGGTTTAAGACGCCGTTTCGAATGTGAAGTGAATCCCAGAGTGCCCAATAGTGTTTGGTTGTAGGACTACAGATAGAAATGTCCTGCCAGGTAGGTTTTCTGGTTGATGACTCCATTAAATCAATTATGGGTTTAATGTCGCGGTCTTCCAGCTGGTCTTTCCTGACTTCATCATCACTCCACGGTTCTCGATCAGCCGATGTTGATGTTGTAATTTGTCTTGCGACCGGAGTCAGCAGCTCGTATTTCGCTTCCACCCTGGAACAATATCGGCAGCTTTCTTGGCAAGGTCTTCTAGACAGGGCGTCGGCGTTTCCGTGTGATGATCCGTTACAATGACGGATAGTGATGTCATATTCTTGGAGTCTCTGTATCCACCTGGCTATTTGACCCTCAGGATTCTTGAAATTTAAAAGCCAGGTCAATGATGCATGATCGGTGCGGAACAGGAATTTTCTGCCGTATAGATAGTGATGGAACTGTTTTACAGCTTTAACTATGGCGAGCAACTCTTTCCTGGTGACACAATAATTCCTCTTGTAATTGCCGCCAGAGCGGACCACACACTACGGCCTATAAGGAACATTACTGAACATTTTCTGACACCAAAAATTGTTGCGTGCGTACGGATTCGTTACTAAATGAATGCACAAGTCCGATGAAAAATGAACAAAAATTTATTATTATCACAACAAAAATGCTTAAATTTTCTCAAATTATCACGCAGTATTACAATATCTCACAGTAGTTTTCTTTTAACTACTCAAATGTCCAATAGAACCTAATTCAAAACAGCTAAAGAACGCTAATCCGCGAATTCGCTACAATCAACAACAGTAGTTTTCTAAACAACAACAAACTAAGCAACTACTACAAACTGAGATGTTTTCCTCCTTTTATAAGATTTTAAAATCACGCGCTAGAATTTTCCAGTACTTTCTCGAAATCAAAAAGAGATATTTATTTATTTAATGCACGCGCTCTTGTATTTTCAATTTTCCGGCTTAGCTTTCTTTTAATATTCGTCACGCGCTGCACTGCGCGAGAAATAAAACCATTTAATTTATAATTGAACAAACATTGGCTTTTTAAATACCAAATTCGTAACACTGCCCCCTTCCCAAGGACTGCACGTCCCGGGCAGTACAATCCCTGGACAGGAAGCTAAACTTACAACTGTGGCATAAATGCATTAATAAGCATTACATTACAATAATAAACAACATGAACAATAAATGCAATACATAAAACAAATCAAATGCTATCAAATACAAATCAAATACACATTTAAAAACAAAATGGACCATGGTCTTATACTATTTACAATTATTTATATTACGTACTATGGCCATAGTAATGAGCTAACCTGTCGTAATGAACGACTTTAGGTTTAGATTTCGAAGACTTACGAATCCGAACCACGACATCATTCAGCCTGTTTAGGACTGTGTCTGGAAACCACTAATGAGAGGTTATTAAGGATGGTCCGATTGAACCTCTCTACCATGCCGTCCGACTGGGGATGCAATGGCGTCGTTTGAGTTTTGTCAATGCCGAGTAGTTTGCATATTTCTTTGATTACTGCCGAGGCAAAATTCCTTCCCTGATCGGAATGTAACTGAAGAGGCACTCCGAACCTGGAAATCCAATGCTGTATCATTACCTCAGCTACTGCGACAGCCTCTTGATCAGGAACAGGGTACACGTCAGGCCACTTGGTGAAGTAATCAATGACAACGAGTATGTATTTGTTGCCATCAGCAGTTCGTGGCAGAGGTACCAAGATGTCAAAGGCGATACGTTCAAAAGGCGCCCCTACGTTGTAACGTTGCAGCTTGCCTCGGCTGCGTCTCTTCGGTCCTTTCCGATCTGCACAGGCATCGCAGGATCGGCACCACTTTTGCACGTCATCCTTGGCATTATTCCAGTAAAAGCGCTCACGAACTCTCTGTAAGGTCTTCATTATTCCAAAGTGACCTCCCCTAGGGCTGTTATGTAGTTCTTTAAGGACATCAGGAATGCGGGATCTTGTAAGTATCAGCTGCCATCGGAACGTCTTCCCATCATCCGGTTCGAATTTCCGGTTTAAGACCCCGTTTCGAATGTGAAGTGAATCCCAGAGTGCCCAATAGTGTTTGGTTGTAGGACTACAGATAGAAATGTCCTGCCAGGTAGGTTTTCTGGTTGATGACTCCATTAAATCAATTATGGGTTTAATGTCGCGGTCTTCCAGCTGGTCTTTCCTGACTTCATCATCACTCCACGGTTCTCGATCAGCCGATGTTGATGTTGTAATTTGTCTTGCGACCGGAGTCAGCAGCTCGTATTTCGCTTCCACCCTGGAACAATATCGGCAGCTTTCTTGGCAAGGTCTTCTAGACAGGGCGTCGGCGTTTCCGTGTGATGATCCGTTACAATGACGGATAGTGATGTCATATTCTTGGAGTCTCTGTATCCACCTGGCTATTTGACCCTCAGGATTCTTGAAATTTAAAAGCCAGGTCAATGATGCATGATCGGTGCGGAACAGGAATTTTCTGCCGTATAGATAGTGATGGAACTGTTTTACAGCTTTAACTATGGCGAGCAACTCTTTCCTGGTGACACAATAATTCCTCTTGGAATTGCCGCCAGAGCGGACCACACACTACGGCCTATGAGGAACATTACTGAACATCTTCTGACACCAAAAATTGTTGCGTGCGTACGGATTCGTTACTAAATGAATGCACAAGTCCGATGAAAAATGAACAAAAATTTATTATCACAACAAAAATGCTTAAATTTTCTCAAATTATCACGCAGTATTACAATATCTCACAGTAGTTTTCTTTTAACTACTCAAATGTCCAATAGAACGTAATTCAAAGCAGCTAAAGAACGCTAATCCGCGAATTCGCTACAATCAACAACAGTAGTTTTCTAAACAACAACAAACTAAGCAACTACTACAAACTGAGATGTTTTCCTCCTTTTATAAGATTTTAAAATCACGCGCTAGAATTTTCCAGTACTTTCTCGAAATCAAAAAGAGATATTTATTTATTTAATGCACGCGCTCTTGTATTTTCAATTTTCCGGCTTAGCTTTCTTTTAATATTCGTCACGCGCTGCACTGCGCGAGAAATAAAACCATTTAATTTATAATTGAACAAACATTGGCTTTTTAAATACCAAATTCGTAACACTGCCCCCTTCCCAAGGACTGCACGTCCCGGGCAGTACAATCCCTGGACAGGAAGCTAAACTTACAACTGTGGCATAAATGCATTAATAAGCATTACATTACAATAATAAACAACATGAACAATAAATGCAATACATAAAACAAATCAAATGCTATCAAATACAAATCAAATACACATTTAAAAACAAAATGGACCATGGTCTTATACTATTTACAATTATTTATATTACGTACTATGGCCATAGTAATGAGCTAACCTGTCGTAATGAACGACTTTAGGTTTAGATTTCGAAGACTTACGAATCCGAACCACGACATCATTCAGCCTGTTTAGGACTGTGTCTGGAAACCACTAATGAGAGGTTATTAAGGATGGTCCGATTGAACCTCTCTACCATGCCGTCCGACTGGGGATGCAATGGCGTCGTTTGAGTTTTGTCAATGCCGAGTAGTTTGCATATTTCTTTGATTACTGCCGAGGCAAAATTCCTTCCCTGATCGGAATGTAACTGAAGAGGCACTCCGAACCTGGAAATCCAATGCTGTATCATTACCTCAGCTACTGCGACAGCCTCTTGATCAGGAACAGGGTACACGTCAGGCCACTTGGTGAAGTAATCAATGACAACGAGTATGTATTTGTTGCCATCAGCAGTTCGTGGCAGAGGTACCAAGATGTCAAAGGCGATACGTTCAAAAGGCGCCCCTACGTTGTAACGTTGCAGCTTGCCTCGGCTGCGTCTCTTCGGTCCTTTCCGATCTGCACAGGCATCGCAGGATCGGCACCACTTTTGCACGTCATCCTTTGCATTATTCCAGTAAAAGCGCTCACGAACTCTCTGTAAGGTCTTCATTATTCCAAAGTGACCTCCCCTAGCGCTGTTATGTAGTTCTTTAAGGACATCAGGAATGCGGGATCTTGTAAGTATCAGCTGCCATCGGAACGTCTTCCCATCATCCGGTTCGAATTTCCGGTTTAAGACGCCGTTTCGAATGTGAAGTGAATCCCAGAGTGCCCAATAGTGTTTGGTTGTAGGACTACAGATAGAAATGTCCTGCCAGGTAGGTTTTCTGGTTGATGACTCCATTAAATCAATTATGGGTTTAATGTCGCGGTCTTCCAGCTGGTCTTTCCTGACTTCATCATCACTCCACGGTTCTCGATCAGCCGATGTTGATGTTGTAATTTGTCTTGCGACCGGAGTCAGCAGCTCGTATTTCGCTTCCACCCTGGAACAATATCGGCAGCTTTCTTGGCAAGGTCTTCTAGACAGGGCGTCGGCGTTTCCGTGTGATGATCCGTTACAATGACGGATAGTGATGTCATATTCTTGGAGTCTCTGTATCCACCTGGCTATTTGACCCTCAGGATTCTTGAAATTTAAAAGCCAGGTCAATGATGCATGATCGGTGCGGAACAGGAATTTTCTGCCGTATAGATAGTGATGGAACTGTTTTACAGCTTTAACTATGGCGAGCAACTCTTTCCTGGTGACACAATAATTCCTCTTGGAATTGCCGCCAGAGCGGACCACACACTACGGCCTATGAGGAACATTACTGAACATCTTCTGACACCAAAAATTGTTGCGTGCGTACGGATTCGTTACTAAATGAATGCACAAGTCCGATGAAAAATGAACAAAAATTTATTATCACAACAAAAATGCTTAAATTTTCTCAAATTATCACGCAGTATTACAATATCTCACAGTAGTTTTCTTTTAACTACTCAAATGTCCAATAGAACGTAATTCAAAGCAGCTAAAGAACGCTAATCCGCGAATTCGCTACAATCAACAACAGTAGTTTTCTAAACAACAACAAACTAAGCAACTACTACAAACTGAGATGTTTTCCTCCTTTTATAAGATTTTAAAATCACGCGCTAGAATTTTCCAGTACTTTCTCGAAATCAAAAAGAGATATTTATTTATTTAATGCACGCGCTCTTGTATTTTCAATTTTCCGGCTTAGCTTTCTTTTAATATTCGTCACGCGCTGCACTGCGCGAGAAATAAAACCATTTAATTTATAATTGAACAAACATTGGCTTTTTAAATACCAAATTCGTAACACTGCCCCCTTCCCAAGGACTGCACGTCCCGGGCAGTACAATCCCTGGACAGGAAGCTAAACTTACAACTGTGGCATAAATGCATTAATAAGCATTACATTACAATAATAAACAACATGAACAATAAATGCAATACATAAAACAAATCAAATGCTATCAAATACAAATCAAATACACATTTAAAAACAAAATGGACCATGGTCTTATACTATTTACAATTATTTATATTACGTACTATGGCCATAGTAATGAGCTAACCTGTCGTAATGAACGACTTTAGGTTTAGATTTCGAAGACTTACGAATCCGAACCACGACATCATTCAGCCTGTTTAGGACTGTGTCTGGAAACCACTAATGAGAGGTTATTAAGGATGGTCCGATTGAACCTCTCTACCATGCCGTCCGACTGGGGATGCAATGGCGTCGTTTGAGTTTTGTCAATGCCGAGTAGTTTGCATATTTCTTTGATTACTGCCGAGGCAAAATTCCTTCCCTGATCGGAATGTAACTGAAGAGGCACTCCGAACCTGGAAATCCAATGCTGTATCATTACCTCAGCTACTGCGACAGCCTCTTGATCAGGAACAGGGTACACGTCAGGCCACTTGGTGAAGTAATCAATGACAACGAGTATGTATTTGTTGCCATCAGCAGTTCGTGGCAGAGGTACCAAGATGTCAAAGGCGATACGTTCAAAAGGCGCCCCTACGTTGTAACGTTGCAGCTTGCCTCGGCTGCGTCTCTTCGGTCCTTTCCGATCTGCACAGGCATCGCAGGATCGGCACCACTTTTGCACGTCATCCTTTGCATTATTCCAGTAAAAGCGCTCACGAACTCTCTGTAAGGTCTTCATTATTCCAAAGTGACCTCCCCTAGCGCTGTTATGTAGTTCTTTAAGGACATCAGGAATGCGGGATCTTGTAAGTATCAGCTGCCATCGGAACGTCTTCCCATCATCCGGTTCGAATTTCCGGTTTAAGACGCCGTTTCGAATGTGAAGTGAATCCCAGAGTGCCCAATAGTGTTTGGTTGTAGGACTACAGATAGAAATGTCCTGCCAGGTAGGTTTTCTGGTTGATGACTCCATTAAATCAATTATGGGTTTAATGTCGCGGTCTTCCAGCTGGTCTTTCCTGACTTCATCATCACTCCACGGTTCTCGATCAGCCGATGTTGATGTTGTAATTTGTCTTGCGACCGGAGTCAGCAGCTCGTATTTCGCTTCCACCCTGGAACAATATCGGCAGCTTTCTTGGCAAGGTCTTCTAGACAGGGCGTCGGCGTTTCCGTGTGATGATCCGTTACAATGACGGATAGTGATGTCATATTCTTGGAGTCTCTGTATCCACCTGGCTATTTGACCCTCAGGATTCTTGAAATTTAAAAGCCAGGTCAATGATGCATGATCGGTGCGGAACAGGAATTTTCTGCCGTATAGATAGTGATGGAACTGTTTTACAGCTTTAACTATGGCGAGCAACTCTTTCCTGGTGACACAATAATTCCTCTTGGAATTGCCGCCAGAGCGGACCACACACTACGGCCTATGAGGAACATTACTGAACATCTTCTGACACCAAAAATTGTTGCGTGCGTACGGATTCGTTACTAAATGAATGCACAAGTCCGATGAAAAATGAACAAAAATTTATTATCACAACAAAAATGCTTAAATTTTCTCAAATTATCACGCAGTATTACAATATCTCACAGTAGATTTCTTTTAACTACTCAAATGTCCAATAGAACGTAATTCAAAACAGCTAAAGAACGCTAATCCGCGAATTCGCTACAATCAACAACAGTAGTTTTCTAAACAACAACAAACTAAGCAACTACTACAAACTGAGATGTTTTCCTCCTTTTATAAGATTTTAAAATCACGCGCTAGAATTTTCCAGTACTTTCTCGAAATCAAAAAGAGATATTTATTTATTTAATGCACGCGCTCTTGTATTTTCAATTTTCCGGCTTAGCTTTCTTTTAATATTCGTCACGCGCTGCACTGCGCGAGAAATAAAACCATTTAATTTATAATTGAACAAACATTGGCTTTTTAAATACCAAATTCGTAACACTGCCCCCTTCCCAAGGACTTCACGTCCCGGGCAGTACAATCCCTGGACAGGAAGCTAAACTTACAACTGTGGCATAAATGCATTAATAAGCATTACATTACAATAATAAACAACATGAACAATAAATGCAATACATAAAACAAATCAAATGCTATCAAATACAAATCAAATACACATTTAAAAACAAAATGGACCATGGTCTTATACTATTTACAATTATTTATATTACGTACTATGGCCATAGTAATGAGCTAACCTGTCGTAATGAACGACTTTAGGTTTAGATTTCGAAGACTTACGAATCCGAACCACGACATCATTCAGCCTGTTTAGGACTGTGTCTGGAAACCACTAATGAGAGGTTATTAAGGATGGTCCGATTGAACCTCTCTACCATGCCGTCCGACTGGGGATGCAATGGCGTCGTTTGAGTTTTGTCAATGCCGTGTAGTTTGCATATTTCTTTGATTACTGCCGAGGCAAAATTCCTTCCCTGATCGGAATGTAACTGAAGAGGCACTCCGAACCTGGAAATCCAATGCTGTATCATTACCTCAGCTACTGCGACAGCCTCTTGATCAGGAACAGGGTACACGTCAGGCCACTTGGTGAAGTAATCAATGACAACGAGTATGTATTTGTTGCCATCAGCAGTTCGTGGCAGAGGTACCAAGATGTCAAAGGCGATACGTTCAAAAGGCGCCCCTACGTTGTAACGTTGCAGCTTGCCTCGGCTGCGTCTCTTCGGTCCTTTCCGATCTGCACAGGCATCGCAGGATCGGCACCACTTTTGCACGTCATCCTTTGCATTATTCCAGTAAAAGCGCTCACGAACTCTCTGTAAGGTCTTCATTATTCCAAAGTGACCTCCCCTAGGGCTGTTATGTAGTTCTTTAAGGACATCAGGAATGCGGGATCTTGTAAGTATCAGCTGCCATCGGAACGTCTTCCCATCATCCGGTTCGAATTTCCGGTTTAAGACGCCGTTTCGAATGTGAAGTGAATCCCAGAGTGCCCAATAGTGTTTGGTTGTAGGACTACAGATAGAAATGTCCTGCCAGGTAGGTTTTCTGGTTGATGACTCCATTAAATCAATTATGGGTTTAATGTCGCGGTCTTCCAGCTGGTCTTTCCTGACTTCATCATCACTCCACGGTTCTCGATCAGCCGATGTTGATGTTGTAATTTGTCTTGCGACCGGAGTCAGCAGCTCGTATTTCGCTTCCACCCTGGAACAATATCGGCAGCTTTCTTGGCAAGGTCTTCTAGACAGGGCGTCGGCGTTTCCGTGTGATGATCCGTTACAATGACGGATAGTGATGTCATATTCTTGGAGTCTCTGTATCCACCTGGCTATTTGACCCTCAGGATTCTTGAAATTTAAAAGCCAGGTCAATGATGCATGATCGGTGCGGAACAGGAATTTTCTGCCGTATAGATAGTGATGGAACTGTTTTACAGCTTTAACTATGGCGAGCAACTCTTTCCTGGTGACACAATAATTCCTCTTGGAATTGCCGCCAGAGCGGACCACACACTACGGCCTATGAGGAACATTACTGAACATCTTCTGACACCAAAAATTGTTGCGTGCGTACGGATTCGTTACTAAATGAATGCACAAGTCCGATGAAAAATGAACAAAAATTTATTATTATCACAACAAAAATGCTTAAATTTTCTCAAATTATCACGCAGTATTACAATATCTCACAGTAGTTTTCTTTTAACTACTCAAATGTCCAATAGAACGTAATTCAAAACAGCTAAAGAACGCTAATCCGCGAATTCGCTACAATCAACAACAGTAGTTTTCTAAACAACAACAAACTAAGCAACTACTACAAACTGAGATGTTTTCCTCCTTTTATAAGATTTTAAAATCACGCGCTAGAATTTTCCAGTACTTTCTCGAAATCAAAAAGAGATATTTATTTATTTAATGCACGCGCTCTTGTATTTTCAATTTTCCGGCTTAGCTTTCTTTTAATATTCGTCACGCGCTGCACTGCGCGAGAAATAAAATCATTTAATTTATAATTGAACAAACATTGGCTTTTTAAATACCAAATTCGTAACACTGCCCCCTTCCCAAGGACTGCACGTCCCGGGCAGTACAATCCCTGGACAGGAAGCTAAACTTACAACTGTGGCATAAATGCATTAATAAGCATTACATTACAATAATAAACAACATGAACAATAAATGCAATACATAAAACAAATCAAATGCTATCAAATACAAATCAAATACACATTTAAAAACAAAATGGACCATGGTCTTATACTATTTACAATTATTTATATTACGTACTATGGCCATAGTAATGAGCTAACCTGTCGTAATGAACGACTTTAGGTTTAGATTTCGAAGACTTACGAATCCGAACCACGACATCATTCAGCCTGTTTAGGACTGTGTCTGGAAACCACTAATGAGAGGTTATTAAGGATGGTCCGATTGAACCTCTCTACCATGCCGTCCGACTGGGGATGCAATGGCGTCGTTTGAGTTTTGTCAATGCCGAGTAGTTTGCATATTTCTTTGATTACTGCCGAGGCAAAATTCCTTCCCTGATCGGAATGTAACTGAAGAGGCACTCCGAACCTGGAAATCCAATGCTGTATCATTACCTCAGCTACTGCGACAGCCTCTTGATCAGGAACAGGGTACACGTCAGGCCACTTGGTGAAGTAATCAATGACAACGAGTATGTATTTGTTGCCATCAGCAGTTCGTGGCAGAGGTACCAAGATGTCAAAGGCGATACGTTCAAAAGGCGCCCCTACGTTGTAACGTTGCAGCTTGCCTCGGCTGCGTCTCTTCGGTCCTTTCCGATCTGCACAGGCATCGCAGGATCGGCACCACTTTTGCACGTCATCCTTTGCATTATTCCAGTAAAAGCGCTCACGAACTCTCTGTAAGGTCTTCATTATTCCAAAGTGACCTCCCCTAGGGCTGTTATGTAGTTCTTTAAGGACATCAGGAATGCGGGATCTTGTAAGTATCAGCTGCCATCGGAACGTCTTCCCATCATCCGGTTCGAATTTCCGGTTTAAGACGCCGTTTCGAATGTGAAGTGAATCCCAGAGTGCCCAATAGTGTTTGGTTGTAGGACTACAGATAGAAATGTCCTGCCAGGTAGGTTTTCTGGTTGATGACTCCATTAAATCAATTATGGGTTTAATGTCGCGGTCTTCCAGCTGGTCTTTCCTGACTTCATCATCACTCCACGGTTCTCGATCAGCCGATGTTGATGTTGTAATTTGTCTTGCGACCGGAGTCAGCAGCTCGTATTTCGCTTCCACCCTGGAACAATATCGGCAGCTTTCTTGGCAAGGTCTTCTAGACAGGGCGTCGGCGTTTCCGTGTGATGATCCGTTACAATGACGGATAGTGATGTCATATTCTTGGAGTCTCTGTATCCACCTGGCTATTTGACCCTCAGGATTCTTGAAATTTAAAAGCCAGGTCAATGATGCATGATCGGTGCGGAACAGGAATTTTCTGCCGTATAGATAGTGATGGAACTGTTTTACAGCTTTAACTATGGCGAGCAACTCTTTCCTGGTGACACAATAATTCCTCTTGGAATTGCCGCCAGAGCGGACCACACACTACGGCCTATAAGGAACATTACTGAACATCTTCTGACACCAAAAATTGTTGCGTGCGTACGGATTCGTTACTAAATGAATGCACAAGTCCGATGAAAAATGAACAAAAATTTATTATTATCACAACAAAAATGCTTAAATTTTCTCAAATTATCACGCAGTATTACAATATCTCACAGTAGTTTTCTTTTAACTACTCAAATGTCCAATAGAACCTAATTCAAAACAGCTAAAGAACGCTAATCCGCGAATTCGCTACAATCAACAACAGTAGTTTTCTAAACAACAACAAACTAAGCAACTACTACAAACTGAGATGTTTTCCTCCTTTTATAAGATTTTAAAATCACGCGCTAGAATTTTCCAGTACTTTCTCGAAATCAAAAAGAGATATTTATTTATTTAATGCACGCGCTCTTGTATTTTCAATTTTCCGGCTTAGCTTTCTTTTAATATTCGTCACGCGCTGCACTGCGCGAGAAATAAAACCATTTAATTTATAATTGAACAAACATTGGCTTTTTAAATACCAAATTCGTAACACTGCCCCCTTCCCAAGGACTGCACGTCCCGGGCAGTACAATCCCTGGACAGGAAGCTAAACTTACAACTGTGGCATAAATGCATTAATAAGCATTACATTACAATAATAAACAACATGAACAATAAATGCAATACATAAAACAAATCAAATGCTGTCAAATACAAATCAAATACACATTTAAAAACAAAATGGACCATGGTCTTATACTATTTACAATTATTTATATTACGTACTATGGCCATAGTAATGAGCTAACCTGTCGTAATGAACGACTTTAGGTTTAGATTTCGAAGACTTACGAATCCGAACCACGACATCATTCAGCCTGTTTAGGACTGTGTCTGGAAACCACTAATGAGAGGTTATTAAGGATGGTCCGATTGAACCTCTCTACCATGCCGTCCGACTGGGGATGCAATGGCGTCGTTTGAGTTTTGTCAATGCCGAGTAGTTTGCATATTTCTTTGATTACTGCCGAGGCAAAATTCCTTCCCTGATCGGAATGTAACTGAAGAGGCACTCCGAACCTGGAAATCCAATGCTGTATCATTACCTCAGCTACTGCGACAGCCTCTTGATCAGGAACAGGGTACACGTCAGGCCACTTGGTGAAGTAATCAATGACAACGAGTATGTATTTGTTGCCATCAGCAGTTCGTGGCAGAGGTACCAAGATGTCAAAGGCGATACGTTCAAAAGGCGCCCCTACGTTGTAACGTTGCAGCTTGCCTCGGCTGCGTCTCTTCGGTCCTTTCCGATCTGCACAGGCATCGCAGGATCGGCACCACTTTTGCACGTCATCCTTTGCATTATTCCAGTAAAAGCGCTCACGAACTCTCTGTAAGGTCTTCATTATTCCAAAGTGACCTCCCCTAGGGCTGTTATGTAGTTCTTTAAGGACATCAGGAATGCGGGATCTTGTAAGTATCAGCTGCCATCGGAACGTCTTCCCATCATCCGGTTCGAATTTCCGGTTTAAGACGCCGTTTCGAATGTGAAGTGAATCCCAGAGTGCCCAATAGTGTTTGGTTGTAGGACTACAGATAGAAATGTCCTGCCAGGTAGGTTTTCTGGTTGATGACTCCATTAAATCAATTATGGGTTTAATGTCGCGGTCTTCCAGCTGGTCTTTCCTGACTTCATCATCACTCCACGGTTCTCGATCAGCCGATGTTGATGTTGTAATTTGTCTTGCGACCGGAGTCAGCAGCTCGTATTTCGCTTCCACCCTGGAACAATATCGGCAGCTTTCTTGGCAAGGTCTTCTAGACAGGGCGTCGGCGTTTCCGTGTGATGATCCGTTACAATGACGGATAGTGATGTCATATTCTTGGAGTCTCTGTATCCACCTGGCTATTTGACCCTCAGGATTCTTGAAATTTAAAAGCCAGGTCAATGATGCATGATCGGTGCGGAACAGGAATTTTCTGCCGTATAGATAGTGATGGAACTGTTTTACAGCTTTAACTATGGCGAGCAACTCTTTCCTGGTGACACAATAATTCCTCTTGGAATTGCCGCCAGAGCGGACCACACACTACGGCCTATGAGGAACATTACTGAACATCTTCTGACACCAAAAATTGTTGCGTGCGTACGGATTCGTTACTAAATGAATGCACAAGTCCGATGAAAAATGAACAAAAATTTATTATCACAACAAAAATGCTTAAATTTTCTCAAATTATCACGCAGTATTACAATATCTCACAGTAGTTTTCTTTTAACTACTCAAATGTCCAATAGAACGTAATTCAAAACAGCTAAAGAACGCTAATCCGCGAATTCGCTACAATCAACAACAGTAGTTTTCTAAACAACAACAAACTAAGCAACTACTACAAACTGAGATGTTTTCCTCCTTTTATAAGATTTTAAAATCACGCGCTAGAATTTTCCAGTACTTTCTCGAAATCAAAAAGAGATATTTATTTATTTAATGCACGCGCTCTTGTATTTTCAATTTTCCGGCTTAGCTTTCTTTTAATATTCGTCACGCGCTGCACTGCGCGAGAAATAAAACCATTTAATTTATAATTGAACAAACATTGGCTTTTTAAATACCAAATTCGTAACACTGCCCCCTTCCCAAGGACTGCACGTCCCGGGCAGTACAATCCCTGGACAGGAAGCTAAACTTACAACTGTGGCATAAATGCATTAATAAGCATTACATTACAATAATAAACAACATGAACAATAAATGCAATACATAAAACAAATCAAATGCTATCAAATACAAATCAAATACACATTTAAAAACAAAATGGACCATGGTCTTATACTATTTACAATTATTTATATTACGTACTATGGCCATAGTAATGAGCTAACCTGTCGTAATGAACGACTTTAGGTTTAGATTTCGAAGACTTACGAATCCGAACCACGACATCATTCAGCCTGTTTAGGACTGTGTCTGGAAACCACTAATTAGAGGTTATTAAGGATGGTCCGATTGAACCTCTCTACCATGCCGTCCGACTGGGGATGCAATGGCGTCGTTTGAGTTTTGTCAATGCCGAGTAGTTTGCATATTTCTTTGATTACTGCCGAGGCAAAATTCCTTCCCTGATCGGAATGTAACTGAAGAGGCACTCCGAACCTGGAAATCCAATGCTGTATCATTACCTCAGCTACTGCGACAGCCTCTTGATCAGGAACAGGGTACACGTCAGGCCACTTGGTGAAGTAATCAATGACAACGAGTATGTATTTGTTGCCATCAGCAGTTCGTGGCAGAGGTACCAAGATGTCAAAGGCGATACGTTCAAAAGGCGCCCCTACGTTGTAACGTTGCAGCTTGCCTCGGCTGCGTCTCTTCGGTCCTTTCCGATCTGCACAGGCATCGCAGGATCGGCACCACTTTTGCACGTCATCCTTTGCATTATTCCAGTAAAAGCGCTCACGAACTCTCTGTAAGGTCTTCATTATTCCAAAGTGACCTCCCCTAGGGCTGTTATGTAGTTCTTTAAGGACATCAGGAATGCGGGATCTTGTAAGTATCAGCTGCCATCGGAACGTCTTCCCATCATCCGGTTCGAATTTCCGGTTTAAGACGCCGTTTCGAATGTGAAGTGAATCCCAGAGTGCCCAATAGTGTTTGGTTGTAGGACTACAGATAGAAATGTCCTGCCAGGTAGGTTTTCTGGTTGATGACTCCATTAAATCAATTATGGGTTTAATGTCGCGGTCTTCCAGCTGGTCTTTCCTGACTTCATCATCACTCCACGGTTCTCGATCAGCCGATGTTGATGTTGTAATTTGTCTTGCGACCGGAGTCAGCAGCTCGTATTTCGCTTCCACCCTGGAACAATATCGGCAGCTTTCTTGGCAAGGTCTTCTAGACAGGGCGTCGGCGTTTCCGTGTGATGATCCGTTACAATGACGGATAGTGATGTCATATTCTTGGAGTCTGTATCCACCTGGCTATTTGACCCTCAGGATTCTTGAAATTTAAAAGCCAGGTCAATGATGCATGATCGGTGCGGAACAGGAATTTTCTGCCGTATAGATAGTGATGGAACTGTTTTACAGCTTTAACTATGGCGAGCAACTCTTTCCTGGTGACACAATAATTCCTCTTGGAATTGCCGCCAGAGCGGACCACACACTACGGCCTATAAGGAACATTACTGAACATCTTCTGACACCAAAAATTGTTGCGTGCGTACGGATTCGTTACTAAATGAATGCACAAGTCCGATGAAAAATGAACAAAAATTTATTATTATCACAACAAAAATGCTTAAATTTTCTCAAATTATCACGCAGTATTACAATATCTCACAGTAGTTTTCTTTTAACTACTCAAATGTCCAATAGAACGTAATTCAAAACAGCTAAAGAACGCTAATCCGCGAATTCGCTACAATCAACAACAGTAGTTTTCTAAACAACAACAAACTAAGCAACTACTACAAACTGAGATGTTTTCCTCCTTTTATAAGATTTTAAAATCACGCGCTAGAATTTTCCAGTACTTTCTCGAAATCAAAAAGAGATATTTATTTATTTAATGCACGCGCTCTTGTATTTTCAATTTTCCGGCTTAGCTTTCTTTTAATATTCGTCACGCGCTGCACTGCGCGAGAAATAAAACCATTTAATTTATAATTGAACAAACATTGGCTTTTTAAATACCAAATTCGTAACACTGCCCCCTTCCCAAGGACTGCACGTCCCGGGCAGTACAATCCCTGGACAGGAAGCTAAACTTACAACTGTGGCATAAATGCATTAATAAGCATTACATTACAATAATAAACAACATGAACAATAAATGCAATACATAAAACAAATCAAATGCTATCAAATACAAATCAAATACACATTTAAAAACAAAATGGACCATGCTCTTATACTATTTACAATTATTTATATTACGTACTATGGCCATAGTAATGAGCTAACCTGTCGTAATGAACGACTTTAGGTTTAGATTTCGAAGACTTACGAATCCGAACCACGACATCATTCAGCCTGTTTAGGACTGTGTCTGGAAACCACTAATGAGAGGTTATTAAGGATGGTCCGATTGAACCTCTCTACCATGCCGTCCGACTGAAGATGCAATGGCGTCGTTTGAGTTTTGTCAATGCCGAGTAGTTTGCATATTTCTTTGATTACTGCCGAGGCAAAATTCCTTCCCTGATCGGAATGTAACTGAAGAGGCACTCCGAACCTGGAAATCCAATGCTGTATCATTACCTCAGCTACTGCGACAGCCTCTTGATCAGGAACAGGGTACACGTCAGGCCACTTGGTGAAGTAATCAATGACAACGAGTATGTATTTGTTGCCATCAGCAGTTCGTGGCAGAGGTACCAAGATGTCAAAGGCGATACGTTCAAAAGGCGCCCCTACGTTGTAACGTTGCAGCTTGCCTCGGCTGCGTCTCTTCGGTCCTTTCCGATCTGCACAGGCATCGCAGGATCGGCACCACTTTTGCACGTCATCCTTTGCATTATTCCAGTAAAAGCGCTCACGAACTCTCTGTAAGGTCTTCATTATTCCAAAGTGACCTCCCCTAGGGCTGTTATGTAGTTCTTTAAGGACATCAGGAATGCGGGATCTTGTAAGTATCAGCTGCCATCGGAACGTCTTCCCATCATCCGGTTCGAATTTCCGGTTTAAGACGCCGTTTCGAATGTGAAGTGAATCCCAGAGTGCCCAATAGTGTTTGGTTGTAGGACTACAGATAGAAATGTCCTGCCAGGTAGGTTTTCTGGTTGATGACTCCATTAAATCAATTATGGGTTTAATGTCGCGGTCTTCCAGCTGGTCTTTCCTGACTTCATCATCACTCCACGGTTCTCGATCAGCCGATGTTGATGTTGTAATTTGTCTTGCGACCGGAGTCAGCAGCTCGTATTTCGCTTCCACCCTGGAACAATATCGGCAGCTTTCTTGGCAAGGTCTTCTAGACAGGGCGTCGGCGTTTCCGTGTGATGATCCGTTACAATGACGGATAGTGATGTCATATTCTTGGAGTCTCTGTATCCACCTGGCTATTTGACCCTCAGGATTCTTGAAATTTAAAAGCCAGGTCAATGATGCATGATCGGTGCGGAACAGGAATTTTCTGCCGTATAGATAGTGATGGAACTGTTTTACAGCTTTAACTATGGCGAGCAACTCTTTCCTGGTGACACAATAATTCCTCTTGGAATTGCCGCCAGAGCGGACCACACACTACGGCCTATGAGGAACATTACTGAACATCTTCTGACACCAAAAATTGTTGCGTGCGTACGGATTCGTTACTAAATGAATGCACAAGTCCGATGAAAAATGAACAAAAATTTATTATCACAACAAAAATGCTTAAATTTTCTCAAATTATCACGCAGTATTACAATATCTCACAGTAGTTTTCTTTTAACTACTCAAATGTCCAATAGAACGTAATTCAAAACAGCTAAAGAACGCTAATCCGCGAATTCGCTACAATCAACAACAGTAGTTTTCTAAACAACAACAAACTAAGCAACTACTACAAACTGAGATGTTTTCCTCCTTTTATAAGATTTTAAAATCACGCGCTAGAATTTTCCAGTACTTTCTCGAAATCAAAAAGAGATATTTATTTATTTAATGCACGCGCTCTTGTATTTTCAATTTTCCGGCTTAGCTTTCTTTTAATATTCGTCACGCGCTGCACTGCGCGAGAAATAAAACCATTTAATTTATAATTGAACAAACATTGGCTTTTTAAATACCAAATTCGTAACACTGCCCCCTTCCCAAGGACTGCACGTCCCGGGCAGTACAATCCCTGGACAGGAAGCTAAACTTACAACTGTGGCATAAATGCATTAATAAGCATTACATTACAATAATAAACAACATGAACAATAAATGCAATACATAAAACAAATCAAATGCTATCAAATACAAATCAAATACACATTTAAAAACAAAATGGACCATGGTCTTATACTATTTACAATTATTTATATTACGTACTATGGCCATAGTAATGAGCTAACCTGTCGTAATGAACGACTTTAGGTTTAGATTTCGAAGACTTACGAATCCGAACCACGACATCATTCAGCCTGTTTAGGACTGTGTCTGGAAACCACTAATTAGAGGTTATTAAGGATGGTCCGATTGAACCTCTCTACCATGCCGTCCGACTGGGGATGCAATGGCGTCGTTTGAGTTTTGTCAATGCCGAGTAGTTTGCATATTTCTTTGATTACTGCCGAGGCAAAATTCCTTCCCTGATCGGAATGTAACTGAAGAGGCACTCCGAACCTGGAAATCCAATGCTGTATCATTACCTCAGCTACTGCGACAGCCTCTTGATCAGGAACAGGGTACACGTCAGGCCACTTGGTGAAGTAATCAATGACAACGAGTATGTATTTGTTGCCATCAGCAGTTCGTGGCAGAGGTACCAAGATGTCAAAGGCGATACGTTCAAAAGGCGCCCCTACGTTGTAACGTTGCAGCTTGCCTCGGCTGCGTCTCTTCGGTCCTTTCCGATCTGCACAGGCATCGCAGGATCGGCACCACTTTTGCACGTCATCCTTTGCATTATTCCAGTAAAAGCGCTCACGAACTCTCTGTAAGGTCTTCATTATTCCAAAGTGACCTCCCCTAGGGCTGTTATGTAGTTCTTTAAGGACATCAGGAATGCGGGATCTTGTAAGTATCAGCTGCCATCGGAACGTCTTCCCATCATCCGGTTCGAATTTCCGGTTTAAGACGCCGTTTCGAATGTGAAGTGAATCCCAGAGTGCCCAATAGTGTTTGGTTGTAGGACTACAGATAGAAATGTCCTGCCAGGTAGGTTTTCTGGTTGATGACTCCATTAAATCAATTATGGGTTTAATGTCGCGGTCTTCCAGCTGGTCTTTCCTGACTTCATCATCACTCCACGGTTCTCGATCAGCCGATGTTGATGTTGTAATTTGTCTTGCGACCGGAGTCAGCAGCTCGTATTTCGCTTCCACCCTGGAACAATATCGGCAGCTTTCTTGGCAAGGTCTTCTAGACAGGGCGTCGGCGTTTCCGTGTGATGATCCGTTACAATGACGGATAGTGATGTCATATTCTTGGAGTCTGTATCCACCTGGCTATTTGACCCTCAGGATTCTTGAAATTTAAAAGCCAGGTCAATGATGCATGATCGGTGCGGAACAGGAATTTTCTGCCGTATAGATAGTGATGGAACTGTTTTACAGCTTTAACTATGGCGAGCAACTCTTTCCTGGTGACACAATAATTCCTCTTGGAATTGCCGCCAGAGCGGACCACACACTACGGCCTATAAGGAACATTACTGAACATCTTCTGACACCAAAAATTGTTGCGTGCGTACGGATTCGTTACTAAATGAATGCACAAGTCCGATGAAAAATGAACAAAAATTTATTATTATCACAACAAAAATGCTTAAATTTTCTCAAATTATCACGCAGTATTACAATATCTCACAGTAGTTTTCTTTTAACTACTCAAATGTCCAATAGAACGTAATTCAAAACAGCTAAAGAACGCTAATCCGCGAATTCGCTACAATCAACAACAGTAGTTTTCTAAACAACAACAAACTAAGCAACTACTACAAACTGAGATGTTTTCCTCCTTTTATAAGATTTTAAAATCACGCGCTAGAATTTTCCAGTACTTTCTCGAAATCAAAAAGAGATATTTATTTATTTAATGCACGCGCTCTTGTATTTTCAATTTTCCGGCTTAGCTTTCTTTTAATATTCGTCACGCGCTGCACTGCGCGAGAAATAAAACCATTTAATTTATAATTGAACAAACATTGGCTTTTTAAATACCAAATTCGTAACACTGCCCCCTTCCCAAGGACTGCACGTCCCGGGCAGTACAATCCCTGGACAGGAAGCTAAACTTACAACTGTGGCATAAATGCATTAATAAGCATTACATTACAATAATAAACAACATGAACAATAAATGCAATACATAAAACAAATCAAATGCTATCAAATACAAATCAAATACACATTTAAAAACAAAATGGACCATGCTCTTATACTATTTACAATTATTTATATTACGTACTATGGCCATAGTAATGAGCTAACCTGTCGTAATGAACGACTTTAGGTTTAGATTTCGAAGACTTACGAATCCGAACCACGACATCATTCAGCCTGTTTAGGACTGTGTCTGGAAACCACTAATGAGAGGTTATTAAGGATGGTCCGATTGAACCTCTCTACCATGCCGTCCGACTGAAGATGCAATGGCGTCGTTTGAGTTTTGTCAATGCCGAGTAGTTTGCATATTTCTTTGATTACTGCCGAGGCAAAATTCCTTCCCTGATCGGAATGTAACTGAAGAGGCACTCCGAACCTGGAAATCCAATGCTGTATCATTACCTCAGCTACTGCGACAGCCTCTTGATCAGGAACAGGGTACACGTCAGGCCACTTGGTGAAGTAATCAATGACAACGAGTATGTATTTGTTGCCATCAGCAGTTCGTGGCAGAGGTACCAAGATGTCAAAGGCGATACGTTCAAAAGGCGCCCCTACGTTGTAACGTTGCAGCTTGCCTCGGCTGCGTCTCTTCGGTCCTTTCCGATCTGCACAGGCATCGCAGGATCGGCACCACTTTTGCACGTCATCCTTTGCATTATTCCAGTAAAAGCGCTCACGAACTCTCTGTAAGGTCTTCATTATTCCAAAGTGACCTCCCCTAGGGCTGTTATGTAGTTCTTTAAGGACATCAGGAATGCGGGATCTTGTAAGTATCAGCTGCCATCGGAACGTCTTCCCATCATCCGGTTCGAATTTCCGGTTTAAGACGCCGTTTCGAATGTGAAGTGAATCCCAGAGTGCCCAATAGTGTTTGGTTGTAGGACTACAGATAGAAATGTCCTGCCAGGTAGGTTTTCTGGTTGATGACTCCATTAAATCAATTATGGGTTTAATGTCGCGGTCTTCCAGCTGGTCTTTCCTGACTTCATCATCACTCCACGGTTCTCGATCAGCCGATGTTGATGTTGTAATTTGTCTTGCGACCGGAGTCAGCAGCTCGTATTTCGCTTCCACCCTGGAACAATATCGGCAGCTTTCTTGGCAAGGTCTTCTAGACAGGGCGTCGGCGTTTCCGTGTGATGATCCGTTACAATGACGGATAGTGATGTCATATTCTTGGAGTCTGTATCCACCTGGCTATTTGACCCTCAGGATTCTTGAAATTTAAAAGCCAGGTCAATGATGCATGATCGGTGCGGAACAGGAATTTTCTGCCGTATAGATAGTGATGGAACTGTTTTACAGCTTTAACTATGGCGAGCAACTCTTTCCTGGTGACACAATAATTCCTCTTGGAATTGCCGCCAGAGCGGACCACACACTACGGCCTATAAGGAACATTACTGAACATCTTCTGACACCAAAAATTGTTGCGTGCGTACGGATTCGTTACTAAATGAATGCACAAGTCCGATGAAAAATGAACAAAAATTTATTATTATCACAACAAAAATGCTTAAATTTTCTCAAATTATCACGCAGTATTACAATATCTCACAGTAGTTTTCTTTTAACTACTCAAATGTCCAATAGAACGTAATTCAAAACAGCTAAAGAACGCTAATCCGCGAATTCGCTACAATCAACAACAGTAGTTTTCTAAACAACAACAAACTAAGCAACTACTACAAACTGAGATGTTTTCCTCCTTTTATAAGATTTTAAAATCACGCGCTAGAATTTTCCAGTACTTTCTCGAAATCAAAAAGAGATATTTATTTATTTAATGCACGCGCTCTTGTATTTTCAATTTTCCGGCTTAGCTTTCTTTTAATATTCGTCACGCGCTGCACTGCGCGAGAAATAAAACCATTTAATTTATAATTGAACAAACATTGGCTTTTTAAATACCAAATTCGTAACACTGCCCCCTTCCCAAGGACTGCACGTCCCGGGCAGTACAATCCCTGGACAGGAAGCTAAACTTACAACTGTGGCATAAATGCATTAATAAGCATTACATTACAATAATAAACAACATGAACAATAAATGCAATACATAAAACAAATCAAATGCTATCAAATACAAATCAAATACACATTTAAAAACAAAATGGACCATGGTCTTATACTATTTACAATTATTTATATTACGTACTATGGCCATAGTAATGAGCTAACCTGTCGTAATGAACGACTTTAGGTTTAGATTTCGAAGACTTACGAATCCGAACCACGACATCATTCAGCCTGTTTAGGACTGTGTCTGGAAACCACTAATGAGAGGTTATTAAGGATGGTCCGATTGAACCTCTCTACCATGCCGTCCGACTGGGGATGCAATGGCGTCGTTTGAGTTTTGTCAATGCCGAGTAGTTTGCATATTTCTTTGATTACTGCCGAGGCAAAATTCCTTCCCTGATCGGAATGTAACTGAAGAGGCACTCCGAACCTGGAAATCCAATGCTGTATCATTACCTCAGCTACTGCGACAGCCTCTTGATCAGGAACAGGGTACACGTCAGGCCACTTGGTGAAGTAATCAATGACAACGAGTATGTATTTGTTGCCATCAGCAGTTCGTGGCAGAGGTACCAAGATGTCAAAGGCGATACGTTCAAAAGGCGCCCCTACGTTGTAACGTTGCAGCTTGCCTCGGCTGCGTCTCTTCGGTCCTTTCCGATCTGCACAGGCATCGCAGGATCGGCACCACTTTTGCACGTCATCCTTTGCATTATTCCAGTAAAAGCGCTCACGAACTCTCTGTAAGGTCTTCATTATTCCAAAGTGACCTCCCCTAGGGCTGTTATGTAGTTCTTTAAGGACATCAGGAATGCGGGATCTTGTAAGTATCAGCTGCCATCGGAACGTCTTCCCATCATCCGGTTCGAATTTCCGGTTTAAGACGCCGTTTCGAATGTGAAGTGAATCCCAGAGTGCCCAATAGTGTTTGGTTGTAGGACTACAGATAGAAATGTCCTGCCAGGTAGGTTTTCTGGTTGATGACTCCATTAAATCAATTATGGGTTTAATGTCGCGGTCTTCCAGCTGGTCTTTCCTGACTTCATCATCACTCCACGGTTCTCGATCAGCCGATGTTGATGTTGTAATTTGTCTTGCGACCGGAGTCAGCAGCTCGTATTTCGCTTCCACCCTGGAACAATATCGGCAGCTTTCTTGGCAAGGTCTTCTAGACAGGGCGTCGGCGTTTCCGTGTGATGATCCGTTACAATGACGGATAGTGATGTCATATTCTTGGAGTCTCTGTATCCACCTGGCTATTTGACCCTCAGGATTCTTGAAATTTAAAAGCCAGGTCAATGATGCATGATCGGTGCGGAACAGGAATTTTCTGCCGTATAGATAGTGATGGAACTGTTTTACAGCTTTAACTATGGCGAGCAACTCTTTCCTGGTGACACAATAATTCCTCTTGGAATTGCCGCCAGAGCGGACCACACACTACGGCCTATGAGGAACATTACTGAACATCTTCTGACACCAAAAATTGTTGCGTGCGTACGGATTCGTTACTAAATGAATGCACAAGTCCGATGAAAAATGAACAAAAATTTATTATCACAACAAAAATGCTTAAATTTTCTCAAATTATCACGCAGTATTACAATATCTCACAGTAGATTTCTTTTAACTACTCAAATGTCCAATAGAACGTAATTCAAAACAGCTAAAGAACGCTAATCCGCGAATTCGCTACAATCAACAACAGTAGTTTTCTAAACAACAACAAACTAAGCAACTACTACAAACTGAGATGTTTTCCTCCTTTTATAAGATTTTAAAATCACGCGCTAGAATTTTCCAGTACTTTCTCGAAATCAAAAAGAGATATTTATTTATTTAATGCACGCGCTCTTGTATTTTCAATTTTCCGGCTTAGCTTTCTTTTAATATTCGTCACGCGCTGCACTGCGCGAGAAATAAAACCATTTAATTTATAATTGAACAAACATTGGCTTTTTAAATACCAAATTCGTAACACTGCCCCCTTCCCAAGGACTTCACGTCCCGGGCAGTACAATCCCTGGACAGGAAGCTAAACTTACAACTGTGGCATAAATGCATTAATAAGCATTACATTACAATAATAAACAACATGAACAATAAATGCAATACATAAAACAAATCAAATGCTATCAAATACAAATCAAATACACATTTAAAAACAAAATGGACCATGGTCTTATACTATTTACAATTATTTATATTACGTACTATGGCCATAGTAATGAGCTAACCTGTCGTAATGAACGACTTTAGGTTTAGATTTCGAAGACTTACGAATCCGAACCACGACATCATTCAGCCTGTTTAGGACTGTGTCTGGAAACCACTAATGAGAGGTTATTAAGGATGGTCCGATTGAACCTCTCTACCATGCCGTCCGACTGGGGATGCAATGGCGTCGTTTGAGTTTTGTCAATGCCGTGTAGTTTGCATATTTCTTTGATTACTGCCGAGGCAAAATTCCTTCCCTGATCGGAATGTAACTGAAGAGGCACTCCGAACCTGGAAATCCAATGCTGTATCATTACCTCAGCTACTGCGACAGCCTCTTGATCAGGAACAGGGTACACGTCAGGCCACTTGGTGAAGTAATCAATGACAACGAGTATGTATTTGTTGCCATCAGCAGTTCGTGGCAGAGGTACCAAGATGTCAAAGGCGATACGTTCAAAAGGCGCCCCTACGTTGTAACGTTGCAGCTTGCCTCGGCTGCGTCTCTTCGGTCCTTTCCGATCTGCACAGGCATCGCAGGATCGGCACCACTTTTGCACGTCATCCTTTGCATTATTCCAGTAAAAGCGCTCACGAACTCTCTGTAAGGTCTTCATTATTCCAAAGTGACCTCCCCTAGGGCTGTTATGTAGTTCTTTAAGGACATCAGGAATGCGGGATCTTGTAAGTATCAGCTGCCATCGGAACGTCTTCCCATCATCCGGTTCGAATTTCCGGTTTAAGACGCCGTTTCGAATGTGAAGTGAATCCCAGAGTGCCCAATAGTGTTTGGTTGTAGGACTACAGATAGAAATGTCCTGCCAGGTAGGTTTTCTGGTTGATGACTCCATTAAATCAATTATGGGTTTAATGTCGCGGTCTTCCAGCTGGTCTTTCCTGACTTCATCATCACTCCACGGTTCTCGATCAGCCGATGTTGATGTTGTAATTTGTCTTGCGACCGGAGTCAGCAGCTCGTATTTCGCTTCCACCCTGGAACAATATCGGCAGCTTTCTTGGCAAGGTCTTCTAGACAGGGCGTCGGCGTTTCCGTGTGATGATCCGTTACAATGACGGATAGTGATGTCATATTCTTGGAGTCTCTGTATCCACCTGGCTATTTGACCCTCAGGATTCTTGAAATTTAAAAGCCAGGTCAATGATGCATGATCGGTGCGGAACAGGAATTTTCTGCCGTATAGATAGTGATGGAACTGTTTTACAGCTTTAACTATGGCGAGCAACTCTTTCCTGGTGACACAATAATTCCTCTTGGAATTGCCGCCAGAGCGGACCACACACTACGGCCTATGAGGAACATTACTGAACATCTTCTGACACCAAAAATTGTTGCGTGCGTACGGATTCGTTACTAAATGAATGCACAAGTCCGATGAAAAATGAACAAAAATTTATTATCACAACAAAAATGCTTAAATTTTCTCAAATTATCACGCAGTATTACAATATCTCACAGTAGTTTTCTTTTAACTACTCAAATGTCCAATAGAACGTAATTCAAAACAGCTAAAGAACGCTAATCCGCGAATTCGCTACAATCAACAACAGTAGTTTTCTAAACAACAACAAACTAAGCAACTACTACAAACTGAGATGTTTTCCTCCTTTTATAAGATTTTAAAATCACGCGCTAGAATTTTCCAGTACTTTCTCGAAATCAAAAAGAGATATTTATTTATTTAATGCACGCGCTCTTGTATTTTCAATTTTCCGGCTTAGCTTTCTTTTAATATTCGTCACGCGCTGCACTGCGCGAGAAATAAAATCATTTAATTTATAATTGAACAAACATTGGCTTTTTAAATACCAAATTCGTAACACTGCCCCCTTCCCAAGGACTGCACGTCCCGGGCAGTACAATCCCTGGACAGGAAGCTAAACTTACAACTGTGGCATAAATGCATTAATAAGCATTACATTACAATAATAAACAACATGAACAATAAATGCAATACATAAAACAAATCAAATGCTATCAAATACAAATCAAATACACATTTAAAAACAAAATGGACCATGGTCTTATACTATTTACAATTATTTATATTACGTACTATGGCCATAGTAATGAGCTAACCTGTCGTAATGAACGACTTTAGGTTTAGATTTCGAAGACTTACGAATCCGAACCACGACATCATTCAGCCTGTTTAGGACTGTGTCTGGAAACCACTAATGAGAGGTTATTAAGGATGGTCCGATTGAACCTCTCTACCATGCCGTCCGACTGGGGATGCAATGGCGTCGTTTGAGTTTTGTCAATGCCGAGTAGTTTGCATATTTCTTTGATTACTGCCGAGGCAAAATTCCTTCCCTGATCGGAATGTAACTGAAGAGGCACTCCGAACCTGGAAATCCAATGCTGTATCATTACCTCAGCTACTGCGACAGCCTCTTGATCAGGAACAGGGTACACGTCAGGCCACTTGGTGAAGTAATCAATGACAACGAGTATGTATTTGTTGCCATCAGCAGTTCGTGGCAGAGGTACCAAGATGTCAAAGGCGATACGTTCAAAAGGCGCCCCTACGTTGTAACGTTGCAGCTTGCCTCGGCTGCGTCTCTTCGGTCCTTTCCGATCTGCACAGGCATCGCAGGATCGGCACCACTTTTGCACGTCATCCTTTGCATTATTCCAGTAAAAGCGCTCACGAACTCTCTGTAAGGTCTTCATTATTCCAAAGTGACCTCCCCTAGGGCTGTTATGTAGTTCTTTAAGGACATCAGGAATGCGGGATCTTGTAAGTATCAGCTGCCATCGGAACGTCTTCCCATCATCCGGTTCGAATTTCCGGTTTAAGACGCCGTTTCGAATGTGAAGTGAATCCCAGAGTGCCCAATAGTGTTTGGTTGTAGGACTACAGATAGAAATGTCCTGCCAGGTAGGTTTTCTGGTTGATGACTCCATTAAATCAATTATGGGTTTAATGTCGCGGTCTTCCAGCTGGTCTTTCCTGACTTCATCATCACTCCACGGTTCTCGATCAGCCGATGTTGATGTTGTAATTTGTCTTGCGACCGGAGTCAGCAGCTCGTATTTCGCTTCCACCCTGGAACAATATCGGCAGCTTTCTTGGCAAGGTCTTCTAGACAGGGCGTCGGCGTTTCCGTGTGATGATCCGTTACAATGACGGATAGTGATGTCATATTCTTGGAGTCTCTGTATCCACCTGGCTATTTGACCCTCAGGATTCTTGAAATTTAAAAGCCAGGTCAATGATGCATGATCGGTGCGGAACAGGAATTTTCTGCCGTATAGATAGTGATGGAACTGTTTTACAGCTTTAACTATGGCGAGCAACTCTTTCCTGGTGACACAATAATTCCTCTTGGAATTGCCGCCAGAGCGGACCACACACTACGGCCTATAAGGAACATTACTGAACATCTTCTGACACCAAAAATTGTTGCGTGCGTACGGATTCGTTACTAAATGAATGCACAAGTCCGATGAAAAATGAACAAAAATTTATTATTATCACAACAAAAATGCTTAAATTTTCTCAAATTATCACGCAGTATTACAATATCTCACAGTAGTTTTCTTTTAACTACTCAAATGTCCAATAGAACCTAATTCAAAACAGCTAAAGAACGCTAATCCGCGAATTCGCTACAATCAACAACAGTAGTTTTCTAAACAACAACAAACTAAGCAACTACTACAAACTGAGATGTTTTCCTCCTTTTATAAGATTTTAAAATCACGCGCTAGAATTTTCCAGTACTTTCTCGAAATCAAAAAGAGATATTTATTTATTTAATGCACGCGCTCTTGTATTTTCAATTTTCCGGCTTAGCTTTCTTTTAATATTCGTCACGCGCTGCACTGCGCGAGAAATAAAACCATTTAATTTATAATTGAACAAACATTGGCTTTTTAAATACCAAATTCGTAACACTGCCCCCTTCCCAAGGACTGCACGTCCCGGGCAGTACAATCCCTGGACAGGAAGCTAAACTTACAACTGTGGCATAAATGCATTAATAAGCATTACATTACAATAATAAACAACATGAACAATAAATGCAATACATAAAACAAATCAAATGCTGTCAAATACAAATCAAATACACATTTAAAAACAAAATGGACCATGGTCTTATACTATTTACAATTATTTATATTACGTACTATGGCCATAGTAATGAGCTAACCTGTCGTAATGAACGACTTTAGGTTTAGATTTCGAAGACTTACGAATCCGAACCACGACATCATTCAGCCTGTTTAGGACTGTGTCTGGAAACCACTAATGAGAGGTTATTAAGGATGGTCCGATTGAACCTCTCTACCATGCCGTCCGACTGGGGATGCAATGGCGTCGTTTGAGTTTTGTCAATGCCGAGTAGTTTGCATATTTCTTTGATTACTGCCGAGGCAAAATTCCTTCCCTGATCGGAATGTAACTGAAGAGGCACTCCGAACCTGGAAATCCAATGCTGTATCATTACCTCAGCTACTGCGACAGCCTCTTGATCAGGAACAGGGTACACGTCAGGCCACTTGGTGAAGTAATCAATGACAACGAGTATGTATTTGTTGCCATCAGCAGTTCGTGGCAGAGGTACCAAGATGTCAAAGGCGATACGTTCAAAAGGCGCCCCTACGTTGTAACGTTGCAGCTTGCCTCGGCTGCGTCTCTTCGGTCCTTTCCGATCTGCACAGGCATCGCAGGATCGGCACCACTTTTGCACGTCATCCTTTGCATTATTCCAGTAAAAGCGCTCACGAACTCTCTGTAAGGTCTTCATTATTCCAAAGTGACCTCCCCTAGGGCTGTTATGTAGTTCTTTAAGGACATCAGGAATGCGGGATCTTGTAAGTATCAGCTGCCATCGGAACGTCTTCCCATCATCCGGTTCGAATTTCCGGTTTAAGACGCCGTTTCGAATGTGAAGTGAATCCCAGAGTGCCCAATAGTGTTTGGTTGTAGGACTACAGATAGAAATGTCCTGCCAGGTAGGTTTTCTGGTTGATGACTCCATTAAATCAATTATGGGTTTAATGTCGCGGTCTTCCAGCTGGTCTTTCCTGACTTCATCATCACTCCACGGTTCTCGATCAGCCGATGTTGATGTTGTAATTTGTCTTGCGACCGGAGTCAGCAGCTCGTATTTCGCTTCCACCCTGGAACAATATCGGCAGCTTTCTTGGCAAGGTCTTCTAGACAGGGCGTCGGCGTTTCCGTGTGATGATCCGTTACAATGACGGATAGTGATGTCATATTCTTGGAGTCTGTATCCACCTGGCTATTTGACCCTCAGGATTCTTGAAATTTAAAAGCCAGGTCAATGATGCATGATCGGTGCGGAACAGGAATTTTCTGCCGTATAGATAGTGATGGAACTGTTTTACAGCTTTAACTATGGCGAGCAACTCTTTCCTGGTGACACAATAATTCCTCTTGGAATTGCCGCCAGAGCGGACCACACACTACGGCCTATAAGGAACATTACTGAACATCTTCTGACACCAAAAATTGTTGCGTGCGTACGGATTCGTTACTAAATGAATGCACAAGTCCGATGAAAAATGAACAAAAATTTATTATTATCACAACAAAAATGCTTAAATTTTCTCAAATTATCACGCAGTATTACAATATCTCACAGTAGTTTTCTTTTAACTACTCAAATGTCCAATAGAACGTAATTCAAAACAGCTAAAGAACGCTAATCCGCGAATTCGCTACAATCAACAACAGTAGTTTTCTAAACAACAACAAACTAAGCAACTACTACAAACTGAGATGTTTTCCTCCTTTTATAAGATTTTAAAATCACGCGCTAGAATTTTCCAGTACTTTCTCGAAATCAAAAAGAGATATTTATTTATTTAATGCACGCGCTCTTGTATTTTCAATTTTCCGGCTTAGCTTTCTTTTAATATTCGTCACGCGCTGCACTGCGCGAGAAATAAAACCATTTAATTTATAATTGAACAAACATTGGCTTTTTAAATACCAAATTCGTAACACTGCCCCCTTCCCAAGGACTGCACGTCCCGGGCAGTACAATCCCTGGACAGGAAGCTAAACTTACAACTGTGGCATAAATGCATTAATAAGCATTACATTACAATAATAAACAACATGAACAATAAATGCAATACATAAAACAAATCAAATGCTATCAAATACAAATCAAATACACATTTAAAAACAAAATGGACCATGCTCTTATACTATTTACAATTATTTATATTACGTACTATGGCCATAGTAATGAGCTAACCTGTCGTAATGAACGACTTTAGGTTTAGATTTCGAAGACTTACGAATCCGAACCACGACATCATTCAGCCTGTTTAGGACTGTGTCTGGAAACCACTAATGAGAGGTTATTAAGGATGGTCCGATTGAACCTCTCTACCATGCCGTCCGACTGAAGATGCAATGGCGTCGTTTGAGTTTTGTCAATGCCGAGTAGTTTGCATATTTCTTTGATTACTGCCGAGGCAAAATTCCTTCCCTGATCGGAATGTAACTGAAGAGGCACTCCGAACCTGGAAATCCAATGCTGTATCATTACCTCAGCTACTGCGACAGCCTCTTGATCAGGAACAGGGTACACGTCAGGCCACTTGGTGAAGTAATCAATGACAACGAGTATGTATTTGTTGCCATCAGCAGTTCGTGGCAGAGGTACCAAGATGTCAAAGGCGATACGTTCAAAAGGCGCCCCTACGTTGTAACGTTGCAGCTTGCCTCGGCTGCGTCTCTTCGGTCCTTTCCGATCTGCACAGGCATCGCAGGATCGGCACCACTTTTGCACGTCATCCTTTGCATTATTCCAGTAAAAGCGCTCACGAACTCTCTGTAAGGTCTTCATTATTCCAAAGTGACCTCCCCTAGGGCTGTTATGTAGTTCTTTAAGGACATCAGGAATGCGGGATCTTGTAAGTATCAGCTGCCATCGGAACGTCTTCCCATCATCCGGTTCGAATTTCCGGTTTAAGACGCCGTTTCGAATGTGAAGTGAATCCCAGAGTGCCCAATAGTGTTTGGTTGTAGGACTACAGATAGAAATGTCCTGCCAGGTAGGTTTTCTGGTTGATGACTCCATTAAATCAATTATGGGTTTAATGTCGCGGTCTTCCAGCTGGTCTTTCCTGACTTCATCATCACTCCACGGTTCTCGATCAGCCGATGTTGATGTTGTAATTTGTCTTGCGACCGGAGTCAGCAGCTCGTATTTCGCTTCCACCCTGGAACAATATCGGCAGCTTTCTTGGCAAGGTCTTCTAGACAGGGCGTCGGCGTTTCCGTGTGATGATCCGTTACAATGACGGATAGTGATGTCATATTCTTGGAGTCTGTATCCACCTGGCTATTTGACCCTCAGGATTCTTGAAATTTAAAAGCCAGGTCAATGATGCATGATCGGTGCGGAACAGGAATTTTCTGCCGTATAGATAGTGATGGAACTGTTTTACAGCTTTAACTATGGCGAGCAACTCTTTCCTGGTGACACAATAATTCCTCTTGGAATTGCCGCCAGAGCGGACCACACACTACGGCCTATAAGGAACATTACTGAACATCTTCTGACACCAAAAATTGTTGCGTGCGTACGGATTCGTTACTAAATGAATGCACAAGTCCGATGAAAAATGAACAAAAATTTATTATTATCACAACAAAAATGCTTAAATTTTCTCAAATTATCACGCAGTATTACAATATCTCACAGTAGTTTTCTTTTAACTACTCAAATGTCCAATAGAACGTAATTCAAAACAGCTAAAGAACGCTAATCCGCGAATTCGCTACAATCAACAACAGTAGTTTTCTAAACAACAACAAACTAAGCAACTACTACAAACTGAGATGTTTTCCTCCTTTTATAAGATTTTAAAATCACGCGCTAGAATTTTCCAGTACTTTCTCGAAATCAAAAAGAGATATTTATTTATTTAATGCACGCGCTCTTGTATTTTCAATTTTCCGGCTTAGCTTTCTTTTAATATTCGTCACGCGCTGCACTGCGCGAGAAATAAAACCATTTAATTTATAATTGAACAAACATTGGCTTTTTAAATACCAAATTCGTAACACTGCCCCCTTCCCAAGGACTGCACGTCCCGGGCAGTACAATCCCTGGACAGGAAGCTAAACTTACAACTGTGGCATAAATGCATTAATAAGCATTACATTACAATAATAAACAACATGAACAATAAATGCAATACATAAAACAAATCAAATGCTATCAAATACAAATCAAATACACATTTAAAAACAAAATGGACCATGGTCTTATACTATTTACAATTATTTATATTACGTACTATGGCCATAGTAATGAGCTAACCTGTCGTAATGAACGACTTTAGGTTTAGATTTCGAAGACTTACGAATCCGAACCACGACATCATTCAGCCTGTTTAGGACTGTGTCTGGAAACCACTAATGAGAGGTTATTAAGGATGGTCCGATTGAACCTCTCTACCATGCCGTCCGACTGGGGATGCAATGGCGTCGTTTGAGTTTTGTCAATGCCGAGTAGTTTGCATATTTCTTTGATTACTGCCGAGGCAAAATTCCTTCCCTGATCGGAATGTAACTGAAGAGGCACTCCGAACCTGGAAATCCAATGCTGTATCATTACCTCAGCTACTGCGACAGCCTCTTGATCAGGAACAGGGTACACGTCAGGCCACTTGGTGAAGTAATCAATGACAACGAGTATGTATTTGTTGCCATCAGCAGTTCGTGGCAGAGGTACCAAGATGTCAAAGGCGATACGTTCAAAAGGCGCCCCTACGTTGTAACGTTGCAGCTTGCCTCGGCTGCGTCTCTTCGGTCCTTTCCGATCTGCACAGGCATCGCAGGATCGGCACCACTTTTGCACGTCATCCTTTGCATTATTCCAGTAAAAGCGCTCACGAACTCTCTGTAAGGTCTTCATTATTCCAAAGTGACCTCCCCTAGGGCTGTTATGTAGTTCTTTAAGGACATCAGGAATGCGGGATCTTGTAAGTATCAGCTGCCATCGGAACGTCTTCCCATCATCCGGTTCGAATTTCCGGTTTAAGACGCCGTTTCGAATGTGAAGTGAATCCCAGAGTGCCCAATAGTGTTTGGTTGTAGGACTACAGATAGAAATGTCCTGCCAGGTAGGTTTTCTGGTTGATGACTCCATTAAATCAATTATGGGTTTAATGTCGCGGTCTTCCAGCTGGTCTTTCCTGACTTCATCATCACTCCACGGTTCTCGATCAGCCGATGTTGATGTTGTAATTTGTCTTGCGACCGGAGTCAGCAGCTCGTATTTCGCTTCCACCCTGGAACAATATCGGCAGCTTTCTTGGCAAGGTCTTCTAGACAGGGCGTCGGCGTTTCCGTGTGATGATCCGTTACAATGACGGATAGTGATGTCATATTCTTGGAGTCTCTGTATCCACCTGGCTATTTGACCCTCAGGATTCTTGAAATTTAAAAGCCAGGTCAATGATGCATGATCGGTGCGGAACAGGAATTTTCTGCCGTATAGATAGTGATGGAACTGTTTTACAGCTTTAACTATGGCGAGCAACTCTTTCCTGGTGACACAATAATTCCTCTTGTAATTGCCGCCAGAGCGGACCACACACTACGGCCTATGAGGAACATTACTGAACATCTTCTGACACCAAAAATTGTTGCGTGCGTACGGATTCGTTACTAAATGAATGCACAAGTCCGATGAAAAATGAACAAAAATTTATTATTATCACAACAAAAATGCTTAAATTTTCTCAAATTATCATGCAGTATTACAATATCTCACAGTAGTTTTCTTTTAACTACTCAAATGTCCAATAGAACGTAATTCAAAACAGCTAAAGAACGCTAATCCGCGAATTCGCTACAATCAACAACAGTAGTTTTCTAAACAACAACAAACTAAGCAACTACTACAAACTGAGATGTTTTCCTCCTTTTATAAGATTTTAAAATCACGCGCTAGAATTTTCCAGTACTTTCTCGAAGTCAAAAAGAGATATTTATTTATTTAATGCACGCGCTCTTGTATTTTCAATTTTCCGGCTTAGCTTTCTTTTAATATTCGTCACGCGCTGCACTGCGCGAGAAATAAAACCATTTAATTTATAATTGAACAAACATTGGCTTTTTAAATACCAAATTCGTAACACTGCCCCCTTCCCAAGGACTGCACGTCCCGGGCAGTACAATCCCTGGACAGGAAGCTAAACTTACAACTGTGGCATAAATGCATTAATAAGCATTACATTACAATAATAAACAACATGAACAATAAATGCAATACATAAAACAAATCAAATGCTATCAAATACAAATCAAATACACATTTAAAAACAAAATGGACCATGCTCTTATACTATTTACAATTATTTATATTACGTACTATGGCCATAGTAATGAGCTAACCTGTTCTAATGAACGACTTTAGGTTTAGATTTCGAAGACTTACGAATCCGAACCACGACATCATTCAGCCTGTTTAGGACTGTGTCTGGAAACCACTAATGAGAGGTTATTAAGGATGGTCCGATTGAACCTCTCTACCATGCCGTCCGACTGGGGATGCAATGGCGTCGTTTGAGTTTTGTCAATGCCGAGTAGTTTGCATATTTCTTTGATTACTGCCGAGGCAAAATTCCTTCCCTGATCGGAATGTAACTGAAGAGGCACTCCGAACCTGGAAATCCAATGCTGTATCATTACCTCAGCTACTGCGACAGCCTCTTGATCAGGAACAGGGTACACGTCAGGCCACTTGGTGAAGTAATCAATGACAACGAGTATGTATTTGTTGCCATCAGCAGTTCGTGGCAGAGGTACCAAGATGTCAAAGGCGATACGTTCAAAAGGCGCCCCTACGTTGTAACGTTGCAGCTTGCCTCGGCTGCGTCTCTTCGGTCCTTTCCGATCTGCACAGGCATCGCAGGATCGGCACCACTTTTGCACGTCATCCTTTGCATTATTCCAGTAAAAGCGCTCACGAACTCTCTGTAAGGTCTTCATTATTCCAAAGTGACCTCCCCTAGGGCTGTTATGTAGTTCTTTAAGGACATCAGGAATGCGGGATCTTGTAAGTATCAGCTGCCATCGGAACGTCTTCCCATCATCCGGTTCGAATTTCCGGTTTAAGACGCCGTTTCGAATGTGAAGTGAATCCCAGAGTGCCCAATAGTGTTTGGTTGTAGGACTACAGATAGAAATGTCCTGCCAGGTAGGTTTTCTGGTTGATGACTCCATTAAATCAATTATGGGTTTAATGTCGCGGTCTTCCAGCTGGTCTTTCCTGACTTCATCATCACTCCACGGTTCTCGATCAGCCGATGTTGATGTTGTAATTTGTCTTGCGACCGGAGTCAGCAGCTCGTATTTCGCTTCCACCCTGGAACAATATCGGCAGCTTTCTTGGCAAGGTCTTCTAGACAGGGCGTCGGCGTTTCCGTGTGATGATCCGTTACAATGACGGATAGTGATGTCATATTCTTGGAGTCTCTGTATCCACCTGGCTATTTGACCCTCAGGATTCTTGAAATTTAAAAGCCAGGTCAATGATGCATGATCGGTGCGGAACAGGAATTTTCTGCCGTATAGATAGTGATGGAACTGTTTTACAGCTTTAACTATGGCGAGCAACTCTTTCCTGGTGACACAATAATTCCTCTTGGAATTGCCGCCAGAGCGGACCACACACTACGGCCTATAAGGAACATTACTGAACATCTTCTGACACCAAAAATTGTTGCGTGCGTACGGATTCGTTACTAAATGAATGCACAAGTCAGATGAAAAATGAACAAAAATTTATTATTATCACAACAAAAATGCTTAAATTTTCTCAAATTATCACGCAGTATTACAATATCTCACAGTAGTTTTCTTTTAACTACTCAAATGTCCAATAGAACGTAATTCAAAACAGCTAAAGAACGCTAATCCGCGAATTCGCTACAATCAACAACAGTAGTTTTCTAAACAACAACAAACTAAGCAACTACTACAAACTGAGATGTTTTCCTCCTTTTATAAGATTTTAAAATCACGCGCTAGAATTTTCCAGTACTTTCTCGAAATCAAAAAGAGATATTTATTTATTTAATGCACGCGCTCTTGTATTTTCAATTTTCCGGCTTAGCTTTCTTTTAATATTCGTCACGCGCTGCACTGCGCGAGAAATAAAACCATTTAATTTATAATTGAACAAACATTGGCTTTTTAAATACCAAATTCGTAACACTGCCCCCTTCCCAAGGACTGCACGTCCCGGGCAGTACAATCCCTGGACAGGAAGCTAAACTTACAACTGTGGCATAAATGCATTAATAAGCATTACATTACAATAATAAACAACATGAACAATAAATGCAATACATAAAACAAATCAAATGCTATCAAATACAAATCAAATACACATTTAAAAACAAAATGGACCATGCTCTTATACTATTTACAATTATTTATATTACGTACTATGGCCATAGTAATGAGCTAACCTGTCGTAATGAACGACTTTAGGTTTAGATTTCGAAGACTTACGAATCCGAACCACGACATCATTCAGCCTGTTTAGGACTGTGTCTGGAAACCACTAATGAGAGGTTATTAAGGATGGTCCGATTGAACCTCTCTACCATGCCGTCCGACTGGGGATGCAATGGCGTCGTTTGAGTTTTGTCAATGCCGAGTAGTTTGCATATTTCTTTGATTACTGCCGAGGCAAAATTCCTTCCCTGATCGGAATGTAACTGAAGAGGCACTCCGAACCTGGAAATCCAATGCTGTATCATTACCTCAGCTACTGCGACAGCCTCTTGATCAGGAACAGGGTACACGTCAGGCCACTTGGTGAAGTAATCAATGACAACGAGTATGTATTTGTTGCCATCAGCAGTTCGTGGCAGAGGTACCAAGATGTCAAAGGCGATACGTTCAAAAGGCGCCCCTACGTTGTAACGTTGCAGCTTGCCTCGGCTGCGTCTCTTCGGTCCTTTCCGATCTGCACAGGCATCGCAGGATCGGCACCACTTTTGCACGTCATCCTTTGCATTATTCCAGTAAAAGCGCTCACGAACTCTCTGTAAGGTCTTCATTATTCCAAAGTGACCTCCCCTAGGGCTGTTATGTAGTTCTTTAAGGACATCAGGAATGCGGGATCTTGTAAGTATCAGCTGCCATCGGAACGTCTTCCCATCATCCGGTTCGAATTTCCGGTTTAAGACGCCGTTTCGAATGTGAAGTGAATCCCAGAGTGCCCAATAGTGTTTGGTTGTAGGACTACAGATAGAAATGTCCTGCCAGGTAGGTTTTCTGGTTGATGACTCCATTAAATCAATTATGGGTTTAATGTCGCGGTCTTCCAGCTGGTCTTTCCTGACTTCATCATCACTCCACGGTTCTCGATCAGCCGATGTTGATGTTGTAATTTGTCTTGCGACCGGAGTCAGCAGCTCGTATTTCGCTTCCACCCTGGAACAATATCGGCAGCTTTCTTGGCAAGGTCTTCTAGACAGGGCGTCGGCGTTTCCGTGTGATGATCCGTTACAATGACGGATAGTGATGTCATATTCTTGGAGTCTCTGTATCCACCTGGCTATTTGACCCTCAGGATTCTTGAAATTTAAAAGCCAGGTCAATGATGCATGATCGGTGCGGAACAGGAATTTTCTGCCGTATAGATAGTGATGGAACTGTTTTACAGCTTTAACTATGGCGAGCAACTCTTTCCTGGTGACACAATAATTCCTCTTGTAATTGCCGCCAGAGCGGACCACACACTACGGCCTATGAGGAACATTACTGAACATCTTCTGACACCAAAAATTGTTGCGTGCGTACGGATTCGTTACTAAATGAATGCACAAGTCCGATGAAAAATGAACAAAAATTTATTATTATCACAACAAAAATGCTTAAATTTTCTCAAATTATCATGCAGTATTACAATATCTCACAGTAGTTTTCTTTTAACTACTCAAATGTCCAATAGAACGTAATTCAAAACAGCTAAAGAACGCTAATCCGCGAATTCGCTACAATCAACAACAGTAGTTTTCTAAACAACAACAAACTAAGCAACTACTACAAACTGAGATGTTTTCCTCCTTTTATAAGATTTTAAAATCACGCGCTAGAATTTTCCAGTACTTTCTCGAAGTCAAAAAGAGATATTTATTTATTTAATGCACGCGCTCTTGTATTTTCAATTTTCCGGCTTAGCTTTCTTTTAATATTCGTCACGCGCTGCACTGCGCGAGAAATAAAACCATTTAATTTATAATTGAACAAACATTGGCTTTTTAAATACCAAATTCGTAACACTGCCCCCTTCCCAAGGACTGCACGTCCCGGGCAGTACAATCCCTGGACAGGAAGCTAAACTTACAACTGTGGCATAAATGCATTAATAAGCATTACATTACAATAATAAACAACATGAACAATAAATGCAATACATAAAACAAATCAAATGCTATCAAATACAAATCAAATACACATTTAAAAACAAAATGGACCATGGTCTTATACTATTTACAATTATTTATATTACGTACTATGGCCATAGTAATGAGCTAACCTGTCGTAATGAACGACTTTAGGTTTAGATTTCGAAGACTTACGAATCCGAACCACGACATCATTCAGCCTGTTTAGGACTGTGTCTGGAAACCACTAATGAGAGGTTATTAAGGATGGTCCGATTGAACCTCTCTACCATGCCGTCCGACTGGGGATGCAATGGCGTCGTTTGAGTTTTGTCAATGCCGAGTAGTTTGCATATTTCTTTGATTACTGCCGAGGCAAAATTCCTTTCCTGATCGGAATGTAACTGAAGAGGCACTCCGAACCTGGAAATCCAATGCTGTATCATTACCTCAGCTACTGCGACAGCCTCTTGATCAGGAACAGGGTACACGTCAGGCCACTTGGTGAAGTAATCAATGACAACGAGTATGTATTTGTTGCCATCAGCAGTTCGTGGCAGAGGTACCAAGATGTCAAAGGCGATATGTTCAAAAGGCGCCCCTACGTTGTAACGTTGCAGCTTGCCTCGGCTGCGTCTCTTCGGTCCTTTCCGATCTGCACAGGCATCGCAGGATCGGCACCACTTTTGCACGTCATCCTTTGCATTATTCCAGTAAAAGCGCTCACGAACTCTCTGTAAGGTCTTCATTATTCCAAAGTGACCTCCCCTAGGGCTGTTATGTAGTTCTTTAAGGACATCAGGAATGCGGGATCTTGTAAGTATCAGCTGCCATCGGAACGTCTTCCCATCATCCGGTTCGAATTTCCGGTTTAAGACGCCGTTTCGAATGTGAAGTGAATCCCAGAGTGCCCAATAGTGTTTGGTTGTAGGACTACAGATAGAAATGTCCTGCCAGGTAGGTTTTCTGGTTGATGACTCCATTAAATCAATTATGGGTTTAATGTCGCGGTCTTCCAGCTGGTCTTTCCTGACTTCATCATCACTCCACGGTTCTCGATCAGCCGATGTTGATGTTGTAATTTGTCTTGCGACCGGAGTCAGCAGCTCGTATTTCGCTTCCACCCTGGAACAATATCGGCAGCTTTCTTGGCAAGGTCTTCTAGACAGGGCGTCGGCGTTTCCGTGTGATGATCCGTTACAATGACGGATAGTGATGTCATATTCTTGGAGTCTCTGTATCCACCTGGCTATTTGACCCTCAGGATTCTTGAAATTTAAAAGCCAGGTCAATGATGCATGATCGGTGCGGAACAGGAATTTTCTGCCGTATAGATAGTGATGGAACTGTTTTACAGCTTTAACTATGGCGAGCAACTCTTTCCTGGTGACACAATAATTCCTCTTGGAATTGCCGCCAGAGCGGACCACACACTACGGCCTATAAGGAACATTACTGAACATCTTCTGACACCAAAAATTGTTGCGTGCGTACGGATTCGTTACTAAATGAATGCACAAGTCCGATGAAAAATGAACAAAAATTTATTATCACAACAAAAATGCTTAAATTTTCTCAAATTATCACGCAGTATTACAATATCTCACAGTAGTTTTCTTTTAACTACTCAAATGTCCAATAGAACGTAATTCAAAACAGCTAAAGAACGCTAATCCGCGAATTCGCTACAATCAACAACAGTAGTTTTCTAAACAACAACAAACTAAGCAACTACTACAAACTGAGATGTTTTCCTCCTTTTATAAGATTTTAAAATCACGCGCTAGAATTTTCCAGTACTTTCTCGAAATCAAAAAGAGATATTTATTTATTTAATGCACGCGCTCTTGTATTTTCAATTTTCCGGCTTAGCTTTCTTTTAATATTCGTCACGCGCTGCACTGCGCGAGAAATAAAACCATTTAATTTATAATTGAACAAACATTGGCTTTTTAAATACCAAATTCGTAACACTGCCCCCTTCCCAAAGACTGCACGTCCCGGGCAGTACAATCCCTGGACAGGAAGCTAAACTTACAACTGTGGCATAAATGCATTAATAAGCATTACATTACAATAATAAACAACATGAACAATAAATGCAATACATAAAACAAATCAAATGCTATCAAATACAAATCAAATACACATTTAAAAACAAAATGGACCATGGTCTTATACTATTTACAATTATTTATATTACGTACTATGGCCATAGTAATGAGCTAACCTGTCGTAATGAACGACTTTAGGTTTAGATTTCGAAGACTTACGAATCCGAACCACGACATCATTCAGCCTGTTTAGGACTGTGTCTGGAAACCACTAATGAGAGGTTATTAAGGATGGTCCGATTGAACCTCTCTACCATGCCGTCCTACTGGGGATGCAATGGCGTCGTTTGAGTTTTGTCAATGCCGAGTAGTTTGCATAGTTCTTTGATTACTGCCGAGGCAAAATTCCTTCCCTGATCGGAATGTAACTGAAGAGGCACTCCGAACCTGGAAATCCAATGCTGTATCATTACCTCAGCTACTGCGACAGCCTCTTGATCAGGAACAGGGTACGCGTCAGGCCACTTGGTGAAGTAATCAATGACAACGAGTATGTATTTGTTGCCATCAGCAGTTCGTGGCAGAGGTACCAAGATGTCAAAGGCGATACGTTCAAAAGGCGCCCCTACGTTGTAACGTTGCAGCTTGCCTCGGCTGCGTCTCTTCGGTCCTTTCCAATCTGCACAGGCATCGCAGGATCGGCACCACTTTTGCACGTCATCCTTTGCATTATTCCAGTAAAAGCGCTCACGAACTCTCTGTAAGGTCTTCATTATTCCAAAGTGACCTCCCCTAGGGCTGTTATGTAGTTCTTTAAGGACATCAGGAATGCGGGATCTTGTAAGTATCAGCTGCCATCGGAACGTCTTCCCATCATCCGGTTCGAATTTCCGGTTTAAGACGCCGTTTCGAATGTGAAGTGAATCCCAGAGTGCCCAATAGTGTTTGGTTGTAGGACTACAGATAGAAATGTCCTGCCAGGTAGGTTTTCTGGTTGATGACTCCATTAAATCAATTATGGGTTTAATGTCGCGGTCTTCCAGCTGGTCTTTCCTGACTTCATCATCACTCCACGGTTCTCGATCAGCCGATGTTGATGTTGTAATTTGTCTTGCGACCGGAGTCAGCAGCTCGTATTTCGCTTCCACCCTGGAACAATATCGGCAGCTTTCTTGGCAAGGTCTTCTAGACAGGGCGTCGGCGTTTCCGTGTGATGATCCGTTACAATGACGGATAGTGATGTCATATTCTTGGAGTCTCTGTATCCACCTGGCTATTTGACCCTCAGGATTCTTGAAATTTAAAAGCCAGGTCAATGATGCATGATCGGTGCGGAACAGGAATTTTCTGCCGTATAGATAGTGATGGAACTGTTTTACAGCTTTAACTATGGCGAGCAACTCTTTCCTGGTGACACAATAATTCCTCTTGTAATTGCCGCCAGAGCGGACCACACACTACGGCCTTTAAGGAACATTACTGAACATCTTCTGACACCAAAAATTGTTGCGTGCGTACGGATTCGTTACTAAATGAATGCACAAGTCCGATGAAAAATGAACAAAAATTTATTATTATCACAACAAAAATGCTTAAATTTTCTCAAATTATCACGCAGTATTACAATATCTCACAGTAGTTTTCTTTTAACTACTCAAATGTCCAATAGAACGTAATTCAAAACAGCTAAAGAACGCTAATCCGCGAATTCGCTACAATCAACAACAGTAGTTTTCTAAACAACAACAAACTAAGCAACTACTAAAAACTGAGATGTTTTCCTCCTTTTATAAGATTTTAAAATCACGCGCTAGAATTTTCCAGTACTTTCTCGAAATCAAAAAGAGATATTTATTTATTTAATGCACGCGCTCTTGTATTTTCAATTTTCCGGCTTAGCTTTCTTTTAATATTCGTCACGCGCTGCACTGCGCGAGAAATAAAACCATTTAATTTATAATTGAACAAACATTGGCTTTTTAAATACCAAATTCGTAACACTGCCCCCTTCCCAAGGACTGCACGTCCCGGGCAGTACAATCCCTGGACAGGAAGCTAAACTTACAACTGTGGCATAAATGCATTAATAAGCATTACATTACAATAATAAACAACATGAACAATAAATGCAATACATAAAACAAATCAAATGCTATCAAATACAAATCAAATACACATTTAAAAACAAAATGGACCATGGTCTTATACTATTTACAATTATTTATATTACGTACTATGGCCATAGTAATGAGCTAACCTGTCGTAATGAACGACTTTAGGTTTAGATTTCGAAGACTTACGAATCCGAACCACGACATCATTCAGCCTGTTTAGGACTGTGTCTGGAAACCACTAATGAGAGGTTATTAAGGATGGTCCGATTGAACCTCTCTACCATGCCGTCCGACTGGGGATGCAATGGCGTCGTTTGAGTTTTGTCAATGCCGAGTAGTTTGCATATTTCTTTGATTACTGCCGAGGCAAAATTCCTTTCCTGATCGGAATGTAACTGAAGAGGCACTCCGAACCTGGAAATCCAATGCTGTATCATTACCTCAGCTACTGCGACAGCCTCTTGATCAGGAACAGGGTACACGTCAGGCCACTTGGTGAAGTAATCAATGACAACGAGTATGTATTTGTTGCCATCAGCAGTTCGTGGCAGAGGTACCAAGATGTCAAAGGCGATATGTTCAAAAGGCGCCCCTACGTTGTAACGTTGCAGCTTGCCTCGGCTGCGTCTCTTCGGTCCTTTCCGATCTGCACAGGCATCGCAGGATCGGCACCACTTTTGCACGTCATCCTTTGCATTATTCCAGTAAAAGCGCTCACGAACTCTCTGTAAGGTCTTCATTATTCCAAAGTGACCTCCCCTAGGGCTGTTATGTAGTTCTTTAAGGACATCAGGAATGCGGGATCTTGTAAGTATCAGCTGCCATCGGAACGTCTTCCCATCATCCGGTTCGAATTTCCGGTTTAAGACGCCGTTTCGAATGTGAAGTGAATCCCAGAGTGCCCAATAGTGTTTGGTTGTAGGACTACAGATAGAAATGTCCTGCCAGGTAGGTTTTCTGGTTGATGACTCCATTAAATCAATTATGGGTTTAATGTCGCGGTCTTCCAGCTGGTCTTTCCTGACTTCATCATCACTCCACGGTTCTCGATCAGCCGATGTTGATGTTGTAATTTGTCTTGCGACCGGAGTCAGCAGCTCGTATTTCGCTTCCACCCTGGAACAATATCGGCAGCTTTCTTGGCAAGGTCTTCTAGACAGGGCGTCGGCGTTTCCGTGTGATGATCCGTTACAATGACGGATAGTGATGTCATATTCTTGGAGTCTCTGTATCCACCTGGCTATTTGACCCTCAGGATTCTTGAAATTTAAAAGCCAGGTCAATGATGCATGATCGGTGCGGAACAGGAATTTTCTGCCGTATAGATAGTGATGGAACTGTTTTACAGCTTTAACTATGGCGAGCAACTCTTTCCTGGTGACACAATAATTCCTCTTGGAATTGCCGCCAGAGCGGACCACACACTACGGCCTATAAGGAACATTACTGAACATCTTCTGACACCAAAAATTGTTGCGTGCGTACGGATTCGTTACTAAATGAATGCACAAGTCCGATGAAAAATGAACAAAAATTTATTATCACAACAAAAATGCTTAAATTTTCTCAAATTATCACGCAGTATTACAATATCTCACAGTAGTTTTCTTTTAACTACTCAAATGTCCAATAGAACGTAATTCAAAACAGCTAAAGAACGCTAATCCGCGAATTCGCTACAATCAACAACAGTAGTTTTCTAAACAACAACAAACTAAGCAACTACTACAAACTGAGATGTTTTCCTCCTTTTATAAGATTTTAAAATCACGCGCTAGAATTTTCCAGTACTTTCTCGAAATCAAAAAGAGATATTTATTTATTTAATGCACGCGCTCTTGTATTTTCAATTTTCCGGCTTAGCTTTCTTTTAATATTCGTCACGCGCTGCACTGCGCGAGAAATAAAACCATTTAATTTATAATTGAACAAACATTGGCTTTTTAAATACCAAATTCGTAACACTGCCCCCTTCCCAAGGACTGCACGTCCCGGGCAGTACAATCCCTGGACAGGAAGCTAAACTTACAACTGTGGCATAAATGCATTAATAAGCATTACATTACAATAATAAACAACATGAACAATAAATGCAATACATAAAACAAATCAAATGCTATCAAATACAAATCAAATACACATTTAAAAACAAAATGGACCATGGTCTTATACTATTTACAATTATTTATATTACGTACTATGGCCATAGTAATGAGCTAACCTGTCGTAATGAACGACTTTAGGTTTAGATTTCGAAGACTTACGAATCCGAACCACGACATCATTCAGCCTGTTTAGGACTGTGTCTGGAAACCACTAATGAGAGGTTATTAAGGATGGTCCGATTGAACCTCTCTACCATGCCGTCCTACTGGGGATGCAATGGCGTCGTTTGAGTTTTGTCAATGCCGAGTAGTTTGCATAGTTCTTTGATTACTGCCGAGGCAAAATTCCTTCCCTGATCGGAATGTAAATGAAGAGGCACTCCGAACCTGCAAATCCAATGCTGTATCATTACCTCAGCTACTGCGACAGCCTCTTGATCAGGAACAGGGTACGCGTCAGGCCACTTGGTGAAGTAATCAATGACAACGAGTATGTATTTGTTGCCATCAGCAGTTCGTGGCAGAGGTACCAAGATGTCAAAGGCGATACGTTCAAAAGGCGCCCCTACGTTGTAACGTTGCAGCTTGCCTCGGCTGCGTCTCTTCGGTCCTTTCCAATCTGCACAGGCATCGCAGGATCGGCACCACTTTTGCACGTCATCCTTTGCATTATTCCAGTAAAAGCGCTCACGAACTCTCTGTAAGGTCTTCATTATTCCAAAGTGACCTCCCCTAGCGCTGTTATGTAGTTCTTTAAGGACATCAGGAATGCGGGATCTTGTAAGTATCAGCTGCCATCGGAACGTCTTCCCATCATCCGGTTCGAATTTCCGGTTTAAGACGCCGTTTCGAATGTGAAGTGAATCCCAGAGTGCCCAATAGTGTTTGGTTGTAGGACTACAGATAGAAATGTCCTGCCAGGTAGGTTTTCTGGTTGATGACTCCATTAAATCAATTATGGGTTTAATGTCGCGGTCTTCCAGCTGGTCTTTCCTGACTTCATCATCACTCCACGGTTCTCGATCAGCCGATGTTGATGTTGTAATTTGTCTTGCGACCGGAGTCAGCAGCTCGTATTTCGCTTCCACCCTGGAACAATATCGGCAGCTTTCTTGGCAAGGTCTTCTAGACAGGGCGTCGGCGTTTCCGTGTGATGATCCGTTACAATGACGGATAGTGATGTCATATTCTTGGAGTCTCTGTATCCACCTGGCTATTTGACCCTCAGGATTCTTGAAATTTAAAAGCCAGGTCAATGATGCATGATCGGTGCGGAACAGGAATTTTCTGCCGTATAGATAGTGATGGAACTGTTTTACAGCTTTAACTATGGCGAGCAACTCTTTCCTGGTGACACAATAATTCCTCTTGTAATTGCCGCCAGAGCGGACCACACACTACGGCCTTTAAGGAACATTACTGAACATCTTCTGACACCAAAAATTGTTGCGTGCGTACGGATTCGTTACTAAATGAATGCACAAGTCCGATGAAAAATGAACAAAAATTTATTATTATCACAACAAAAATGCTTAAATTTTCTCAAATTATCACGCAGTATTACAATATCTCACAGTAGTTTTCTTTTAACTACTCAAATGTCCAATAGAACGTAATTCAAAACAGCTAAAGAACGCTAATCCGCGAATTCGCTACAATCAACAACAGTAGTTTTCTAAACAACAACAAACTAAGCAACTACTACAAACTGAGATGTTTTCCTCCTTTTATAAGATTTTAAAATCACGCGCTAGAATTTTCCAGTACTTTCTCGAAATCAAAAAGAGATATTTATTTATTTAATGCACGCGCTCTTGTATTTTCAATTTTCCGGCTTAGCTTTCTTTTAATATTCGTCACGCGCTGCACTGCGCGAGAAATAAAACCATTTAATTTATAATTGAACAAACATTGGCTTTTTAAATACCAAATTCGTAACACTGCCCCCTTCCCAAGGACTGCACGTCCCGGGCAGTACAATCCCTGGACAGGAAGCTAAACTTACAACTGTGGCATAAATGCATTAATAAGCATTACATTACAATAATAAACAACATGAACAATAAATGCAATACATAAAACAAATCAAATGCTATCAAATACAAATCAAATACACATTTAAAAACAAAATGGACCATGCTCTTATACTATTTACAATTATTTATATTACGTACTATGGCCATAGTAATGAGCTAACCTGTCGTAATGAACGACTTTAGGTTTAGATTTCGAAGACTTACGAATCCGAACCACGACATCATTCAGCCTGTTTAGGACTGTGTCTGGAAACCACTAATGAGAGGTTATTAAGGATGGTCCGATTGAACCTCTCTACCATGCCGTCCGACTGGGGATGCAATGGCGTCGTTTGAGTTTTGTCAATGCCGAGTAGTTTGCATATTTCTTTGATTACTGCCGAGGCAAAATTCCTTCCCTGATCGGAATGTAACTGAAGAGGCACTCCGAACCTGGAAATCCAATGCTGTATCATTACCTCAGCTACTGCGACAGCCTCTTGATCAGGAACAGGGTACACGTCAGGCCACTTGGTGAAGTAATCAATGACAACGAGTATGTATTTGTTGCCATCAGCAGTTCGTGGCAGAGGTACCAAGATGTCAAAGGCGATACGTTCAAAAGGCGCCCCTACGTTGTAACGTTGCAGCTTGCCTCGGCTGCGTCTCTTCGGTCCTTTCCGATCTGCACAGGCATCGCAGGATCGGCACCACTTTTGCACGTCATCCTTTGCATTATTCCAGTAAAAGCGCTCACGAACTCTCTGTAAGGTCTTCATTATTCCAAAGTGACCTCCCCTAGGGCTGTTATGTAGTTCTTTAAGGACATCAGGAATGCGGGATCTTGTAAGTATCAGCTGCCATCGGAACGTCTTCCCATCATCCGGTTCGAATTTCCGGTTTAAGACGCCGTTTCGAATGTGAAGTGAATCCCAGAGTGCCCAATAGTGTTTGGTTGTAGGACTACAGATAGAAATGTCCTGCCAGGTAGGTTTTCTGGTTGATGACTCCATTAAATCAATTATGGGTTTAATGTCGCGGTCTTCCAGCTGGTCTTTCCTGACTTCATCATCACTCCACGGTTCTCGATCAGCCGATGTTGATGTTGTAATTTGTCTTGCGACCGGAGTCAGCAGCTCGTATTTCGCTTCCACCCTGGAACAATATCGGCAGCTTTCTTGGCAAGGTCTTCTAGACAGGGCGTCGGCGTTTCCGTGTGATGATCCGTTACAATGACGGATAGTGATGTCATATTCTTGGAGTCTCTGTATCCACCTGGCTATTTGACCCTCAGGATTCTTGAAATTTAAAAGCCAGGTCAATGATGCATGATCGGTGCGGAACAGGAATTTTCTGCCGTATAGATAGTGATGGAACTGTTTTACAGCTTTAACTATGGCGAGCAACTCTTTCCTGGTGACACAATAATTCCTCTTGGAATTGCCGCCAGAGCGGACCACACACTACGGCCTATAAGGAACATTACTGAACATCTTCTGACACCAAAAATTGTTGCGTGCGTACGGATTCGTTACTAAATGAATGCACAAGTCAGATGAAAAATGAACAAAAATTTATTATTATCACAACAAAAATGCTTAAATTTTCTCAAATTATCACGCAGTATTACAATATCTCACAGTAGTTTTCTTTTAACTACTCAAATGTCCAATAGAACGTAATTCAAAACAGCTAAAGAACGCTAATCCGCGAATTCGCTACAATCAACAACAGTAGTTTTCTAAACAACAACAAACTAAGCAACTACTACAAACTGAGATGTTTTCCTCCTTTTATAAGATTTTAAAATCACGCGCTAGAATTTTCCAGTACTTTCTCGAAATCAAAAAGAGATATTTATTTATTTAATGCACGCGCTCTTGTATTTTCAATTTTCCGGCTTAGCTTTCTTTTAATATTCGTCACGCGCTGCACTGCGCGAGAAATAAAACCATTTAATTTATAATTGAACAAACATTGGCTTTTTAAATACCAAATTCGTAACACTGCCCCCTTCCCAAGGACTGCACGTCCCGGGCAGTACAATCCCTGGACAGGAAGCTAAACTTACAACTGTGGCATAAATGCATTAATAAGCATTACATTACAATAATAAACAACATGAACAATAAATGCAATACATAAAACAAATCAAATGCTATCAAATACAAATCAAATACACATTTAAAAACAAAATGGACCATGGTCTTATACTATTTACAATTATTTATATTACGTACTATGGCCATAGTAATGAGCTAACCTGTCGTAATGAACGACTTTAGGTTTAGATTTCGAAGACTTACGAATCCGAACCACGACATCATTCAGCCTGTTTAGGACTGTGTCTGGAAACCACTAATGAGAGGTTATTAAGGATGGTCCGATTGAACCTCTCTACCATGCCGTCCTACTGGGGATGCAATGGCGTCGTTTGAGTTTTGTCAATGCCGAGTAGTTTGCATAGTTCTTTGATTACTGCCGAGGCAAAATTCCTTCCCTGATCGGAATGTAAATGAAGAGGCACTCCGAACCTGGAAATCCAATGCTGTATCATTACCTCAGCTACTGCGACAGCCTCTTGATCAGGAACAGGGTACGCGTCAGGCCACTTGGTGAAGTAATCAATGACAACGAGTATGTATTTGTTGCCATCAGCAGTTCGTGGCAGAGGTACCAAGATGTCAAAGGCGATACGTTCAAAAGGCGCCCCTACGTTGTAACGTTGCAGCTTGCCTCGGCTGCGTCTCTTCGGTCCTTTCCAATCTGCACAGGCATCGCAGGATCGGCACCACTTTTGCACGTCATCCTTTGCATTATTCCAGTAAAAGCGCTCACGAACTCTCTGTAAGGTCTTCATTATTCCAAAGTGACCTCCCCTAGCGCTGTTATGTAGTTCTTTAAGGACATCAGGAATGCGGGATCTTGTAAGTATCAGCTGCCATCGGAACGTCTTCCCATCATCCGGTTCGAATTTCCGGTTTAAGACGCCGTTTCGAATGTGAAGTGAATCCCAGAGTGCCCAATAGTGTTTGGTTGTAGGACTACAGATAGAAATGTCCTGCCAGGTAGGTTTTCTGGTTGATGACTCCATTAAATCAATTATGGGTTTAATGTCGCGGTCTTCCAGCTGGTCTTTCCTGACTTCATCATCACTCCACGGTTCTCGATCAGCCGATGTTGATGTTGTAATTTGTCTTGCGACCGGAGTCAGCAGCTCGTATTTCGCTTCCACCCTGGAACAATATCGGCAGCTTTCTTGGCAAGGTCTTCTAGACAGGGCGTCGGCGTTTCCGTGTGATGATCCGTTACAATGACGGATAGTGATGTCATATTCTTGGAGTCTCTGTATCCACCTGGCTATTTGACCCTCAGGATTCTTGAAATTTAAAAGCCAGGTCAATGATGCATGATCGGTGCGGAACAGGAATTTTCTGCCGTATAGATTGTGATGGAACTGTTTTACAGCTTTAACTATGGCGAGCAACTCTTTCCTGGTGACACAATAATTCCTCTTGTAATTGCCGCCAGAGCGGACCACACACTACGGCCTTTAAGGAACATTACTGAACATCTTCTGACACCAAAAATTGTTGCGTGCGTACGGATTCGTTACTAAATGAATGCACAAGTCCGATGAAAAATGAACAAAAATTTATTATTATCACAACAAAAATGCTTAAATTTTCTCAAATTATCACGCAGTATTACAATATCTCACAGTAGTTTTCTTTTAACTACTCAAATGTCCAATAGAACGTAATTCAAAACAGCTAAAGAACGCTAATCCGCGAATTCGCTACAATCAACAACAGTAGTTTTCTAAACAACAACAAACTAAGCAACTACTACAAACTGAGATGTTTTCCTCCTTTTATAAGATTTTAAAATCACGCGCTAGAATTTTCCAGTACTTTCTCGAAATCAAAAAGAGATATTTATTTATTTAATGCACGCGCTCTTGTATTTTCAATTTTCCGGCTTAGCTTTCTTTTAATATTCGTCACGCGCTGCACTGCGCGAGAAATAAAACCATTTAATTTATAATTGAACAAACATTGGCTTTTTAAATACCAAATTCGTAACACTGCCCCCTTCCCAAGGACTGCACGTCCCGGGCAGTACAATCCCTGGACAGGAAGCTAAACTTACAACTGTGGCATAAATGCATTAATAAGCATTACATTACAATAATAAACAACATGAACAATAAATGCAATACATAAAACAAATCAAATGCTATCAAATACAAATCAAATACACATTTAAAAACAAAATGGACCATGCTCTTATACTATTTACAATTATTTATATTACGTACTATGGCCATAGTAATGAGCTAACCTGTCGTAATGAACGACTTTAGGTTTAGATTTCGAAGACTTACGAATCCGAACCACGACATCATTCAGCCTGTTTAGGACTGTGTCTGGAAACCACTAATGAGAGGTTATTAAGGATGGTCCGATTGAACCTCTCTACCATGCCGTCCGACTGGGGATGCAATGGCGTCGTTTGAGTTTTGTCAATGCCGAGTAGTTTGCATATTTCTTTGATTACTGCCGAGGCAAAATTCCTTCCCTGATCGGAATGTAACTGAAGAGGCACTCCGAACCTGGAAATCCAATGCTGTATCATTACCTCAGCTACTGCGACAGCCTCTTGATCAGGAACAGGGTACACGTCAGGCCACTTGGTGAAGTAATCAATGACAACGAGTATGTATTTGTTGCCATCAGCAGTTCGTGGCAGAGGTACCAAGATGTCAAAGGCGATACGTTCAAAAGGCGCCCCTACGTTGTAACGTTGCAGCTTGCCTCGGCTGCGTCTCTTCGGTCCTTTCCGATCTGCACAGGCATCGCAGGATCGGCACCACTTTTGCACGTCATCCTTTGCATTATTCCAGTAAAAGCGCTCACGAACTCTCTGTAAGGTCTTCATTATTCCAAAGTGACCTCCCCTAGGGCTGTTATGTAGTTCTTTAAGGACATCAGGAATGCGGGATCTTGTAAGTATCAGCTGCCATCGGAACGTCTTCCCATCATCCGGTTCGAATTTCCGGTTTAAGACGCCGTTTCGAATGTGAAGTGAATCCCAGAGTGCCCAATAGTGTTTGGTTGTAGGACTACAGATAGAAATGTCCTGCCAGGTAGGTTTTCTGGTTGATGACTCCATTAAATCAATTATGGGTTTAATGTCGCGGTCTTCCAGCTGGTCTTTCCTGACTTCATCATCACTCCACGGTTCTCGATCAGCCGATGTTGATGTTGTAATTTGTCTTGCGACCGGAGTCAGCAGCTCGTATTTCGCTTCCACCCTGGAACAATATCGGCAGCTTTCTTGGCAAGGTCTTCTAGACAGGGCGTCGGCGTTTCCGTGTGATGATCCGTTACAATGACGGATAGTGATGTCATATTCTTGGAGTCTCTGTATCCACCTGGCTATTTGACCCTCAGGATTCTTGAAATTTAAAAGCCAGGTCAATGATGCATGATCGGTGCGGAACAGGAATTTTCTGCCGTATAGATAGTGATGGAACTGTTTTACAGCTTTAACTATGGCGAGCAACTCTTTCCTGGTGACACAATAATTCCTCTTGGAATTGCCGCCAGAGCGGACCACACACTACGGCCTATAAGGAACATTACTGAACATCTTCTGACACCAAAAATTGTTGCGTGCGTACGGATTCGTTACTAAATGAATGCACAAGTCAGATGAAAAATGAACAAAAATTTATTATTATCACAACAAAAATGCTTAAATTTTCTCAAATTATCACGCAGTATTACAATATCTCACAGTAGTTTTCTTTTAACTACTCAAATGTCCAATAGAACGTAATTCAAAACAGCTAAAGAACGCTAATCCGCGAATTCGCTACAATCAACAACAGTAGTTTTCTAAACAACAACAAACTAAGCAACTACTACAAACTGAGATGTTTTCCTCCTTTTATAAGATTTTAAAATCACGCGCTAGAATTTTCCAGTACTTTCTCGAAATCAAAAAGAGATATTTATTTATTTAATGCACGCGCTCTTGTATTTTCAATTTTCCGGCTTAGCTTTCTTTTAATATTCGTCACGCGCTGCACTGCGCGAGAAATAAAACCATTTAATTTATAATTGAACAAACATTGGCTTTTTAAATACCAAATTCGTAACACTGCCCCCTTCCCAAGGACTGCACGTCCCGGGCAGTACAATCCCTGGACAGGAAGCTAAACTTACAACTGTGGCATAAATGCATTAATAAGCATTACATTACAATAATAAACAACATGAACAATAAATGCAATACATAAAACAAATCAAATGCTATCAAATACAAATCAAATACACATTTAAAAACAAAATGGACCATGGTCTTATACTATTTACAATTATTTATATTACGTACTATGGCCATAGTAATGAGCTAACCTGTCGTAATGAACGACTTTAGGTTTAGATTTCGAAGACTTACGAATCCGAACCACGACATCATTCAGCCTGTTTAGGACTGTGTCTGGAAACCACTAATGAGAGGTTATTAAGGATGGTCCGATTGAACCTCTCTACCATGCCGTCCTACTGGGGATGCAATGGCGTCGTTTGAGTTTTGTCAATGCCGAGTAGTTTGCATAGTTCTTTGATTACTGCCGAGGCAAAATTCCTTCCCTGATCGGAATGTAAATGAAGAGGCACTCCGAACCTGGAAATCCAATGCTGTATCATTACCTCAGCTACTGCGACAGCCTCTTGATCAGGAACAGGGTACGCGTCAGGCCACTTGGTGAAGTAATCAATGACAACGAGTATGTATTTGTTGCCATCAGCAGTTCGTGGCAGAGGTACCAAGATGTCAAAGGCGATACGTTCAAAAGGCGCCCCTACGTTGTAACGTTGCAGCTTGCCTCGGCTGCGTCTCTTCGGTCCTTTCCAATCTGCACAGGCATCGCAGGATCGGCACCACTTTTGCACGTCATCCTTTGCATTATTCCAGTAAAAGCGCTCACGAACTCTCTGTAAGGTCTTCATTATTCCAAAGTGACCTCCCCTAGCGCTGTTATGTAGTTCTTTAAGGACATCAGGAATGCGGGATCTTGTAAGTATCAGCTGCCATCGGAACGTCTTCCCATCATCCGGTTCGAATTTCCGGTTTAAGACGCCGTTTCGAATGTGAAGTGAATCCCAGAGTGCCCAATAGTGTTTGGTTGTAGGACTACAGATAGAAATGTCCTGCCAGGTAGGTTTTCTGGTTGATGACTCCATTAAATCAATTATGGGTTTAATGTCGCGGTCTTCCAGCTGGTCTTTCCTGACTTCATCATCACTCCACGGTTCTCGATCAGCCGATGTTGATGTTGTAATTTGTCTTGCGACCGGAGTCAGCAGCTCGTATTTCGCTTCCACCCTGGAACAATATCGGCAGCTTTCTTGGCAAGGTCTTCTAGACAGGGCGTCGGCGTTTCCGTGTGATGATCCGTTACAATGACGGATAGTGATGTCATATTCTTGGAGTCTCTGTATCCACCTGGCTATTTGACCCTCAGGATTCTTGAAATTTAAAAGCCAGGTCAATGATGCATGATCGGTGCGGAACAGGAATTTTCTGCCGTATAGATTGTGATGGAACTGTTTTACAGCTTTAACTATGGCGAGCAACTCTTTCCTGGTGACACAATAATTCCTCTTGTAATTGCCGCCAGAGCGGACCACACACTACGGCCTTTAAGGAACATTACTGAACATCTTCTGACACCAAAAATTGTTGCGTGCGTACGGATTCGTTACTAAATGAATGCACAAGTCCGATGAAAAATGAACAAAAATTTATTATTATCACAACAAAAATGCTTAAATTTTCTCAAATTATCACGCAGTATTACAATATCTCACAGTAGTTTTCTTTTAACTACTCAAATGTCCAATAGAACGTAATTCAAAACAGCTAAAGAACGCTAATCCGCGAATTCGCTACAATCAACAACAGTAGTTTTCTAAACAACAACAAACTAAGCAACTACTACAAACTGAGATGTTTTCCTCCTTTTATAAGATTTTAAAATCACGCGCTAGAATTTTCCAGTACTTTCTCGAAATCAAAAAGAGATATTTATTTATTTAATGCACGCGCTCTTGTATTTTCAATTTTCCGGCTTAGCTTTCTTTTAATATTCGTCACGCGCTGCACTGCGCGAGAAATAAAACCATTTAATTTATAATTGAACAAACATTGGCTTTTTAAATACCAAATTCGTAACACTGCCCCCTTCCCAAGGACTGCACGTCCCGGGCAGTACAATCCCTGGACAGGAAGCTAAACTTACAACTGTGGCATAAATGCATTAATAAGCATTACATTACAATAATAAACAACATGAACAATAAATGCAATACATAAAACAAATCAAATGCTATCAAATACAAATCAAATACACATTTAAAAACAAAATGGACCATGCTCTTATACTATTTACAATTATTTATATTACGTACTATGGCCATAGTAATGAGCTAACCTGTCGTAATGAACGACTTTAGGTTTAGATTTCGAAGACTTACGAATCCGAACCACGACATCATTCAGCCTGTTTAGGACTGTGTCTGGAAACCACTAATGAGAGGTTATTAAGGATGGTCCGATTGAACCTCTCTACCATGCCGTCCGACTGGGGATGCAATGGCGTCGTTTGAGTTTTGTCAATAACGAGTAGTTTGCATATTTCTTTGATTACTGCCGAGGCAAAATTCCTTCCCTGATCGGAATGTAACTGAAGAGGCACTCCGAACCTGGAAATCCAATGCTGTATCATTACCTCAGCTACTGCGACAGCCTCTTGATCAGGAACAGGGTACACGTCAGGCCACTTGGTGAAGTAATCAATGACAACGAGTATGTATTTGTTGCCATCAGCAGTTCGTGGCAGAGGTACCAAGATGTCAAAGGCGATACGTTCAAAAGGCGCCCCTACGTTGTAACGTTGCAGCTTGCCTCGGCTGCGTCTCTTCGGTCCTTTCCGATCTGCACAGGCATCGCAGGATCGGCACCACTTTTGCACGTCATCCTTTGCATTATTCCAGTAAAAGCGCTCACGAACTCTCTGTAAGGTCTTCATTATTCCAAAGTGACCTCCCCTAGGGCTGTTATGTAGTTCTTTAAGGACATCAGGAATGCGGGATCTTGTAAGTATCAGCTGCCATCGGAACGTCTTCCCATCATCCGGTTCGAATTTCCGGTTTAAGACGCCGTTTCGAATGTGAAGTGAATCCCAGAGTGCCCAATAGTGTTTGGTTGTAGGACTACAGATAGAAATGTCCTGCCAGGTAGGTTTTCTGGTTGATGACTCCATTAAATCAATTATGGGTTTAATGTCGCGGTCTTCCAGCTGGTCTTTCCTGACTTCATCATCACTCCACGGTTCTCGATCAGCCGATGTTGATGTTGTAATTTGTCTTGCGACCGGAGTCAGCAGCTCGTATTTCGCTTCCACCCTGGAACAATATCGGCAGCTTTCTTGGCAAGGTCTTCTAGACAGGGCGTCGGCGTTTCCGTGTGATGATCCGTTACAATGACGGATAGTGATGTCATATTCTTGGAGTCTCTGTATCCACCTGGCTATTTGACCCTCAGGATTCTTGAAATTTAAAAGCCAGGTCAATGATGCATGATCGGTGCGGAACAGGAATTTTCTGCCGTATAGATAGTGATGGAACTGTTTTACAGCTTTAACTATGGCGAGCAACTCTTTCCTGGTGACACAATAATTCCTCTTGGAATTGCCGCCAGAGCGGACCACACACTACGGCCTATAAGGAACATTACTGAACATCTTCTGACACCAAAAATTGTTGCGTGCGTACGGATTCGTTACTAAATGAATGCACAAGTCAGATGAAAAATGAACAAAAATTTATTATTATCACAACAAAAATGCTTAAATTTTCTCAAATTATCACGCAGTATTACAATATCTCACAGTAGTTTTCTTTTAACTACTCAAATGTCCAATAGAACGTAATTCAAAACAGCTAAAGAACGCTAATCCGCGAATTCGCTACAATCAACAACAGTAGTTTTCTAAACAACAACAAACTAAGCAACTACTAAAAACTGAGATGTTTTCCTCCTTTTATAAGATTTTAAAATCACGCGCTAGAATTTTCCAGTACTTTCTCGAAATCAAAAAGAGATATTTATTTATTTAATGCACGCGCTCTTGTATTTTCAATTTTCCGGCTTAGCTTTCTTTTAATATTCGTCACGCGCTGCACTGCGCGAGAAATAAAACCATTTAATTTATAATTGAACAAACATTGGCTTTTTAAATACCAAATTCGTAACACTGCCCCCTTCCCAAGGACTGCACGTCCCGGGCAGTACAATCCCTGGACAGGAAGCTAAACTTACAACTGTGGCATAAATGCATTAATAAGCATTACATTACAATAATAAACAACATGAACAATAAATGCAATACATAAAACAAATCAAATGCTATCAAATACAAATCAAATACACATTTAAAAACAAAATGGACCATGGTCTTATACTATTTACAATTATTTATATTACGTACTATGGCCATAGTAATGAGCTAACCTGTCGTAATGAACGACTTTAGGTTTAGATTTCGAAGACTTACGAATCCGAACCACGACATCATTCAGCCTGTTTAGGACTGTGTCTGGAAACCACTAATGAGAGGTTATTAAGGATGGTCCGATTGAACCTCTCTACCATGCCGTCCGACTGGGGATGCAATGGCGTCGTTTGAGTTTTGTCAATGCCGAGTAGTTTGCATATTTCTTTGATTACTGCCGAGGCAAAATTCCTTTCCTGATCGGAATGTAACTGAAGAGGCACTCCGAACCTGGAAATCCAATGCTGTATCATTACCTCAGCTACTGCGACAGCCTCTTGATCAGGAACAGGGTACACGTCAGGCCACTTGGTGAAGTAATCAATGACAACGAGTATGTATTTGTTGCCATCAGCAGTTCGTGGCAGAGGTACCAAGATGTCAAAGGCGATATGTTCAAAAGGCGCCCCTACGTTGTAACGTTGCAGCTTGCCTCGGCTGCGTCTCTTCGGTCCTTTCCGATCTGCACAGGCATCGCAGGATCGGCACCACTTTTGCACGTCATCCTTTGCATTATTCCAGTAAAAGCGCTCACGAACTCTCTGTAAGGTCTTCATTATTCCAAAGTGACCTCCCCTAGGGCTGTTATGTAGTTCTTTAAGGACATCAGGAATGCGGGATCTTGTAAGTATCAGCTGCCATCGGAACGTCTTCCCATCATCCGGTTCGAATTTCCGGTTTAAGACGCCGTTTCGAATGTGAAGTGAATCCCAGAGTGCCCAATAGTGTTTGGTTGTAGGACTACAGATAGAAATGTCCTGCCAGGTAGGTTTTCTGGTTGATGACTCCATTAAATCAATTATGGGTTTAATGTCGCGGTCTTCCAGCTGGTCTTTCCTGACTTCATCATCACTCCACGGTTCTCGATCAGCCGATGTTGATGTTGTAATTTGTCTTGCGACCGGAGTCAGCAGCTCGTATTTCGCTTCCACCCTGGAACAATATCGGCAGCTTTCTTGGCAAGGTCTTCTAGACAGGGCGTCGGCGTTTCCGTGTGATGATCCGTTACAATGACGGATAGTGATGTCATATTCTTGGAGTCTCTGTATCCACCTGGCTATTTGACCCTCAGGATTCTTGAAATTTAAAAGCCAGGTCAATGATGCATGATCGGTGCGGAACAGGAATTTTCTGCCGTATAGATAGTGATGGAACTGTTTTACAGCTTTAACTATGGCGAGCAACTCTTTCCTGGTGACACAATAATTCCTCTTGGAATTGCCGCCAGAGCGGACCACACACTACGGCCTATAAGGAACATTACTGAACATCTTCTGACACCAAAAATTGTTGCGTGCGTACGGATTCGTTACTAAATGAATGCACAAGTCCGATGAAAAATGAACAAAAATTTATTATCACAACAAAAATGCTTAAATTTTCTCAAATTATCACGCAGTATTACAATATCTCACAGTAGTTTTCTTTTAACTACTCAAATGTCCAATAGAACGTAATTCAAAACAGCTAAAGAACGCTAATCCGCGAATTCGCTACAATCAACAACAGTAGTTTTCTAAACAACAACAAACTAAGCAACTACTACAAACTGAGATGTTTTCCTCCTTTTATAAGATTTTAAAATCACGCGCTAGAATTTTCCAGTACTTTCTCGAAATCAAAAAGAGATATTTATTTATTTAATGCACGCGCTCTTGTATTTTCAATTTTCCGGCTTAGCTTTCTTTTAATATTCGTCACGCGCTGCACTGCGCGAGAAATAAAACCATTTAATTTATAATTGAACAAACATTGGCTTTTTAAATACCAAATTCGTAACACTGCCCCCTTCCCAAGGACTGCACGTCCCGGGCAGTACAATCCCTGGACAGGAAGCTAAACTTACAACTGTGGCATAAATGCATTAATAAGCATTACATTACAATAATAAACAACATGAACAATAAATGCAATACATAAAACAAATCAAATGCTATCAAATACAAATCAAATACACATTTAAAAACAAAATGGACCATGGTCTTATACTATTTACAATTATTTATATTACGTACTATGGCCATAGTAATGAGCTAACCTGTCGTAATGAACGACTTTAGGTTTAGATTTCGAAGACTTACGAATCCGAACCACGACATCATTCAGCCTGTTTAGGACTGTGTCTGGAAACCACTAATGAGAGGTTATTAAGGATGGTCCGATTGAACCTCTCTACCATGCCGTCCTACTGGGGATGCAATGGCGTCGTTTGAGTTTTGTCAATGCCGAGTAGTTTGCATAGTTCTTTGATTACTGCCGAGGCAAAATTCCTTCCCTGATCGGAATGTAAATGAAGAGGCACTCCGAACCTGCAAATCCAATGCTGTATCATTACCTCAGCTACTGCGACAGCCTCTTGATCAGGAACAGGGTACGCGTCAGGCCACTTGGTGAAGTAATCAATGACAACGAGTATGTATTTGTTGCCATCAGCAGTTCGTGGCAGAGGTACCAAGATGTCAAAGGCGATACGTTCAAAAGGCGCCCCTACGTTGTAACGTTGCAGCTTGCCTCGGCTGCGTCTCTTCGGTCCTTTCCAATCTGCACAGGCATCGCAGGATCGGCACCACTTTTGCACGTCATCCTTTGCATTATTCCAGTAAAAGCGCTCACGAACTCTCTGTAAGGTCTTCATTATTCCAAAGTGACCTCCCCTAGCGCTGTTATGTAGTTCTTTAAGGACATCAGGAATGCGGGATCTTGTAAGTATCAGCTGCCATCGGAACGTCTTCCCATCATCCGGTTCGAATTTCCGGTTTAAGACGCCGTTTCGAATGTGAAGTGAATCCCAGAGTGCCCAATAGTGTTTGGTTGTAGGACTACAGATAGAAATGTCCTGCCAGGTAGGTTTTCTGGTTGATGACTCCATTAAATCAATTATGGGTTTAATGTCGCGGTCTTCCAGCTGGTCTTTCCTGACTTCATCATCACTCCACGGTTCTCGATCAGCCGATGTTGATGTTGTAATTTGTCTTGCGACCGGAGTCAGCAGCTCGTATTTCGCTTCCACCCTGGAACAATATCGGCAGCTTTCTTGGCAAGGTCTTCTAGACAGGGCGTCGGCGTTTCCGTGTGATGATCCGTTACAATGACGGATAGTGATGTCATATTCTTGGAGTCTCTGTATCCACCTGGCTATTTGACCCTCAGGATTCTTGAAATTTAAAAGCCAGGTCAATGATGCATGATCGGTGCGGAACAGGAATTTTCTGCCGTATAGATAGTGATGGAACTGTTTTACAGCTTTAACTATGGCGAGCAACTCTTTCCTGGTGACACAATAATTCCTCTTGTAATTGCCGCCAGAGCGGACCACACACTACGGCCTTTAAGGAACATTACTGAACATCTTCTGACACCAAAAATTGTTGCGTGCGTACGGATTCGTTACTAAATGAATGCACAAGTCCGATGAAAAATGAACAAAAATTTATTATTATCACAACAAAAATGCTTAAATTTTCTCAAATTATCACGCAGTATTACAATATCTCACAGTAGTTTTCTTTTAACTACTCAAATGTCCAATAGAACGTAATTCAAAACAGCTAAAGAACGCTAATCCGCGAATTCGCTACAATCAACAACAGTAGTTTTCTAAACAACAACAAACTAAGCAACTACTACAAACTGAGATGTTTTCCTCCTTTTATAAGATTTTAAAATCACGCGCTAGAATTTTCCAGTACTTTCTCGAAATCAAAAAGAGATATTTATTTATTTAATGCACGCGCTCTTGTATTTTCAATTTTCCGGCTTAGCTTTCTTTTAATATTCGTCACGCGCTGCACTGCGCGAGAAATAAAACCATTTAATTTATAATTGAACAAACATTGGCTTTTTAAATACCAAATTCGTAACACTGCCCCCTTCCCAAGGACTGCACGTCCCGGGCAGTACAATCCCTGGACAGGAAGCTAAACTTACAACTGTGGCATAAATGCATTAATAAGCATTACATTACAATAATAAACAACATGAACAATAAATGCAATACATAAAACAAATCAAATGCTATCAAATACAAATCAAATACACATTTAAAAACAAAATGGACCATGCTCTTATACTATTTACAATTATTTATATTACGTACTATGGCCATAGTAATGAGCTAACCTGTCGTAATGAACGACTTTAGGTTTAGATTTCGAAGACTTACGAATCCGAACCACGACATCATTCAGCCTGTTTAGGACTGTGTCTGGAAACCACTAATGAGAGGTTATTAAGGATGGTCCGATTGAACCTCTCTACCATGCCGTCCGACTGGGGATGCAATGGCGTCGTTTGAGTTTTGTCAATGCCGAGTAGTTTGCATATTTCTTTGATTACTGCCGAGGCAAAATTCCTTCCCTGATCGGAATGTAACTGAAGAGGCACTCCGAACCTGGAAATCCAATGCTGTATCATTACCTCAGCTACTGCGACAGCCTCTTGATCAGGAACAGGGTACACGTCAGGCCACTTGGTGAAGTAATCAATGACAACGAGTATGTATTTGTTGCCATCAGCAGTTCGTGGCAGAGGTACCAAGATGTCAAAGGCGATACGTTCAAAAGGCGCCCCTACGTTGTAACGTTGCAGCTTGCCTCGGCTGCGTCTCTTCGGTCCTTTCCGATCTGCACAGGCATCGCAGGATCGGCACCACTTTTGCACGTCATCCTTTGCATTATTCCAGTAAAAGCGCTCACGAACTCTCTGTAAGGTCTTCATTATTCCAAAGTGACCTCCCCTAGGGCTGTTATGTAGTTCTTTAAGGACATCAGGAATGCGGGATCTTGTAAGTATCAGCTGCCATCGGAACGTCTTCCCATCATCCGGTTCGAATTTCCGGTTTAAGACGCCGTTTCGAATGTGAAGTGAATCCCAGAGTGCCCAATAGTGTTTGGTTGTAGGACTACAGATAGAAATGTCCTGCCAGGTAGGTTTTCTGGTTGATGACTCCATTAAATCAATTATGGGTTTAATGTCGCGGTCTTCCAGCTGGTCTTTCCTGACTTCATCATCACTCCACGGTTCTCGATCAGCCGATGTTGATGTTGTAATTTGTCTTGCGACCGGAGTCAGCAGCTCGTATTTCGCTTCCACCCTGGAACAATATCGGCAGCTTTCTTGGCAAGGTCTTCTAGACAGGGCGTCGGCGTTTCCGTGTGATGATCCGTTACAATGACGGATAGTGATGTCATATTCTTGGAGTCTCTGTATCCACCTGGCTATTTGACCCTCAGGATTCTTGAAATTTAAAAGCCAGGTCAATGATGCATGATCGGTGCGGAACAGGAATTTTCTGCCGTATAGATAGTGATGGAACTGTTTTACAGCTTTAACTATGGCGAGCAACTCTTTCCTGGTGACACAATAATTCCTCTTGGAATTGCCGCCAGAGCGGACCACACACTACGGCCTATAAGGAACATTACTGAACATCTTCTGACACCAAAAATTGTTGCGTGCGTACGGATTCGTTACTAAATGAATGCACAAGTCCGATGAAAAATGAACAAAAATTTATTATTATCACAACAAAAATGCTTAAATTTTCTCAAATTATCACGCAGTATTACAATATCTCACAGTAGTTTTCTTTTAACTACTCAAATGTCCAATAGAACGTAATTCAAAACAGCTAAAGAACGCTAATCCGCGAATTCGCTACAATCAACAACAGTAGTTTTCTAAACAACAACAAACTAAGCAACTACTACAAACTGAGATGTTTTCCTCCTTTTATAAGATTTTAAAATCACGCGCTAGAATTTTCCAGTACTTTCTCGAAATCAAAAAGAGATATTTATTTATTTAATGCACGCGCTCTTGTATTTTCAATTTTCCGGCTTAGCTTTCTTTTAATATTCGTCACGCGCTGCACTGCGCGAGAAATAAAACCATTTAATTTATAATTGAACAAACATTGGCTTTTTAAATACCAAATTCGTAACACTGCCCCCTTCCCAAGGACTGCACGTCCCGGGCAGTACAATCCCTGGACAGGAAGCTAAACTTACAACTGTGGCATAAATGCATTAATAAGCATTACATTACAATAATAAACAACATGAACAATAAATGCAATACATAAAACAAATCAAATGCTATCAAATACAAATCAAATACACATTTAAAAACAAAATGGACCATGGTCTTATACTATTTACAATTATTTATATTACGTACTATGGCCATAGTAATGAGCTAACCTGTCGTAATGAACGACTTTAGGTTTAGATTTCGAAGACTTACGAATCCGAACCACGACATCATTCAGCCTGTTTAGGACTGTGTCTGGAAACCACTAATGAGAGGTTATTAAGGATGGTCCGATTGAACCTCTCTACCATGCCGTCCTACTGGGGATGCAATGGCGTCGTTTGAGTTTTGTCAATGCCGAGTAGTTTGCATAGTTCTTTGATTACTGCCGAGGCAAAATTCCTTCCCTGATCGGAATGTAAATGAAGAGGCACTCCGAACCTGGAAATCCAATGCTGTATCATTACCTCAGCTACTGCGACAGCCTCTTGATCAGGAACAGGGTACGCGTCAGGCCACTTGGTGAAGTAATCAATGACAACGAGTATGTATTTGTTGCCATCAGCAGTTCGTGGCAGAGGTACCAAGATGTCAAAGGCGATACGTTCAAAAGGCGCCCCTACGTTGTAACGTTGCAGCTTGCCTCGGCTGCGTCTCTTCGGTCCTTTCCAATCTGCACAGGCATCGCAGGATCGGCACCACTTTTGCACGTCATCCTTTGCATTATTCCAGTAAAAGCGCTCACGAACTCTCTGTAAGGTCTTCATTATTCCAAAGTGACCTCCCCTAGCGCTGTTATGTAGTTCTTTAAGGACATCAGGAATGCGGGATCTTGTAAGTATCAGCTGCCATCGGAACGTCTTCCCATCATCCGGTTCGAATTTCCGGTTTAAGACGCCGTTTCGAATGTGAAGTGAATCCCAGAGTGCCCAATAGTGTTTGGTTGTAGGACTACAGATAGAAATGTCCTGCCAGGTAGGTTTTCTGGTTGATGACTCCATTAAATCAATTATGGGTTTAATGTCGCGGTCTTCCAGCTGGTCTTTCCTGACTTCATCATCACTCCACGGTTCTCGATCAGCCGATGTTGATGTTGTAATTTGTCTTGCGACCGGAGTCAGCAGCTCGTATTTCGCTTCCACCCTGGAACAATATCGGCAGCTTTCTTGGCAAGGTCTTCTAGACAGGGCGTCGGCGTTTCCGTGTGATGATCCGTTACAATGACGGATAGTGATGTCATATTCTTGGAGTCTCTGTATCCACCTGGCTATTTGACCCTCAGGATTCTTGAAATTTAAAAGCCAGGTCAATGATGCATGATCGGTGCGGAACAGGAATTTTCTGCCGTATAGATAGTGATGGAACTGTTTTACAGCTTTAACTATGGCGAGCAACTCTTTCCTGGTGACACAATAATTCCTCTTGTAATTGCCGCCAGAGCGGACCACACACTACGGCCTTTAAGGAACATTACTGAACATCTTCTGACACCAAAAATTGTTGCGTGCGTACGGATTCGTTACTAAATGAATGCACAAGTCCGATGAAAAATGAACAAAAATTTATTATTATCACAACAAAAATGCTTAAATTTTCTCAAATTATCACGCAGTATTACAATATCTCACAGTAGTTTTCTTTTAACTACTCAAATGTCCAATAGAACGTAATTCAAAACAGCTAAAGAACGCTAATCCGCGAATTCGCTACAATCAACAACAGTAGTTTTCTAAACAACAACAAACTAAGCAACTACTACAAACTGAGATGTTTTCCTCCTTTTATAAGATTTTAAAATCACGCGCTAGAATTTTCCAGTACTTTCTCGAAATCAAAAAGAGATATTTATTTATTTAATGCACGCGCTCTTGTATTTTCAATTTTCCGGCTTAGCTTTCTTTTAATATTCGTCACGCGCTGCACTGCGCGAGAAATAAAACCATTTAATTTATAATTGAACAAACATTGGCTTTTTAAATACCAAATTCGTAACACTGCCCCCTTCCCAAGGACTGCACGTCCCGGGCAGTACAATCCCTGGACAGGAAGCTAAACTTACAACTGTGGCATAAATGCATTAATAAGCATTACATTACAATAATAAACAACATGAACAATAAATGCAATACATAAAACAAATCAAATGCTATCAAATACAAATCAAATACACATTTAAAAACAAAATGGACCATGCTCTTATACTATTTACAATTATTTATATTACGTACTATGGCCATAGTAATGAGCTAACCTGTCGTAATGAACGACTTTAGGTTTAGATTTCGAAGACTTACGAATCCGAACCACGACATCATTCAGCCTGTTTAGGACTGTGTCTGGAAACCACTAATGAGAGGTTATTAAGGATGGTCCGATTGAACCTCTCTACCATGCCGTCCGACTGGGGATGCAATGGCGTCGTTTGAGTTTTGTCAATAACGAGTAGTTTGCATATTTCTTTGATTACTGCCGAGGCAAAATTCCTTCCCTGATCGGAATGTAACTGAAGAGGCACTCCGAACCTGGAAATCCAATGCTGTATCATTACCTCAGCTACTGCGACAGCCTCTTGATCAGGAACAGGGTACACGTCAGGCCACTTGGTGAAGTAATCAATGACAACGAGTATGTATTTGTTGCCATCAGCAGTTCGTGGCAGAGGTACCAAGATGTCAAAGGCGATACGTTCAAAAGGCGCCCCTACGTTGTAACGTTGCAGCTTGCCTCGGCTGCGTCTCTTCGGTCCTTTCCGATCTGCACAGGCATCGCAGGATCGGCACCACTTTTGCACGTCATCCTTTGCATTATTCCAGTAAAAGCGCTCACGAACTCTCTGTAAGGTCTTCATTATTCCAAAGTGACCTCCCCTAGGGCTGTTATGTAGTTCTTTAAGGACATCAGGAATGCGGGATCTTGTAAGTATCAGCTGCCATCGGAACGTCTTCCCATCATCCGGTTCGAATTTCCGGTTTAAGACGCCGTTTCGAATGTGAAGTGAATCCCAGAGTGCCCAATAGTGTTTGGTTGTAGGACTACAGATAGAAATGTCCTGCCAGGTAGGTTTTCTGGTTGATGACTCCATTAAATCAATTATGGGTTTAATGTCGCGGTCTTCCAGCTGGTCTTTCCTGACTTCATCATCACTCCACGGTTCTCGATCAGCCGATGTTGATGTTGTAATTTGTCTTGCGACCGGAGTCAGCAGCTCGTATTTCGCTTCCACCCTGGAACAATATCGGCAGCTTTCTTGGCAAGGTCTTCTAGACAGGGCGTCGGCGTTTCCGTGTGATGATCCGTTACAATGACGGATAGTGATGTCATATTCTTGGAGTCTCTGTATCCACCTGGCTATTTGACCCTCAGGATTCTTGAAATTTAAAAGCCAGGTCAATGATGCATGATCGGTGCGGAACAGGAATTTTCTGCCGTATAGATAGTGATGGAACTGTTTTACAGCTTTAACTATGGCGAGCAACTCTTTCCTGGTGACACAATAATTCCTCTTGGAATTGCCGCCAGAGCGGACCACACACTACGGCCTATAAGGAACATTACTGAACATCTTCTGACACCAAAAATTGTTGCGTGCGTACGGATTCGTTACTAAATGAATGCACAAGTCAGATGAAAAATGAACAAAAATTTATTATTATCACAACAAAAATGCTTAAATTTTCTCAAATTATCACGCAGTATTACAATATCTCACAGTAGTTTTCTTTTAACTACTCAAATGTCCAATAGAACGTAATTCAAAACAGCTAAAGAACGCTAATCCGCGAATTCGCTACAATCAACAACAGTAGTTTTCTAAACAACAACAAACTAAGCAACTACTACAAACTGAGATGTTTTCCTCCTTTTATAAGATTTTAAAATCACGCGCTAGAATTTTCCAGTACTTTCTCGAAATCAAAAAGAGATATTTATTTATTTAATGCACGCGCTCTTGTATTTTCAATTTTCCGGCTTAGCTTTCTTTTAATATTCGTCACGCGCTGCACTGCGCGAGAAATAAAACCATTTAATTTATAATTGAACAAACATTGGCTTTTTAAATACCAAATTCGTAACACTGCCCCCTTCCCAAGGACTGCACGTCCCGGGCAGTACAATCCCTGGACAGGAAGCTAAACTTACAACTGTGGCATAAATGCATTAATAAGCATTACATTACAATAATAAACAACATGAACAATAAATGCAATACATAAAACAAATCAAATGCTATCAAATACAAATCAAATACACATTTAAAAACAAAATGGACCATGGTCTTATACTATTTACAATTATTTATATTACGTACTATGGCCATAGTAATGAGCTAACCTGTCGTAATGAACGACTTTAGGTTTAGATTTCGAAGACTTACGAATCCGAACCACGACATCATTCAGCCTGTTTAGGACTGTGTCTGGAAACCACTAATGAGAGGTTATTAAGGATGGTCCGATTGAACCTCTCTACCATGCCGTCCGACTGGGGATGCAATGGCGTCGTTTGAGTTTTGTCAATGCCGAGTAGTTTGCATATTTCTTTGATTACTGCCGAGGCAAAATTCCTTCCCTGATCGGAATGTAACTGAAGAGGCACTCCGAACCTGGAAATCCAATGCTGTATCATTACCTCAGCTACTGCGACAGCCTCTTGATCAGGAACAGGGTACACGTCAGGCCACTTGGTGAAGTAATCAATGACAACGAGTATGTATTTGTTGCCATCAGCAGTTCGTGGCAGAGGTACCAAGATGTCAAAGGCGATACGTTCAAAAGGCGCCCCTACGTTGTAACGTTGCAGCTTGCCTCGGCTGCGTCTCTTCGGTCCTTTCCGATCTGCACAGTCATCGCAGGATCGGCACCACTTTTGCACGTCATCCTTTGCATTATTCCAGTAAAAGCGCTCACGAACTCTCTGTAAGGTCTTCATTATTCCAAAGTGACCTCCCCTAGGGCTGTTATGTAGTTCTTTAAGGACATCAGGAATGCGGGATCTTGTAAGTATCAGCTGCCATCGGAACGTCTTCCCATCATCCGGTTCGAATTTCCGGTTTAAGACGCCGTTTCGAATGTGAAGTGAATCCCAGAGTGCCCAATAGTGTTTGGTTGTAGGACTACAGATAGAAATGTCCTGCCAGGTAGGTTTTCTGGTTGATGACTCCATTAAATCAATTATGGGTTTAATGTCGCGGTCTTCCAGCTGGTCTTTCCTGACTTCATCATCACTCCACGGTTCTCGATCAGCCGATGTTGATGTTGTAATTTGTCTTGCGACCGGAGTCAGCAGCTCGTATTTCGCTTCCACCCTGGAACAATATCGGCAGCTTTCTTGGCAAGGTCTTCTAGACAGGGCGTCGGCGTTTCCGTGTGATGATCCGTTACAATGACGGATAGTGATGTCATATTCTTGGAGTCTCTGTATCCACCTGGCTATTTGACCCTCAGGATTCTTGAAATTTAAAAGCCAGGTCAATGATGCATGATCGGTGCGGAACAGGAATTTTCTGCCGTATAGATAGTGATGGAACTGTTTTACAGCTTTAACTATGGCGAGCAACTCTTTCCTGGTGACACAATAATTCCTCTTGGAATTGCCGCCAGAGCGGACCACACACTACGGCCTATAAGGAACATTACTGAACATCTTCTGACACCAAAAATTGTTGCGTGCGTACGGATTCGTTACTAAATGAATGCACAAGTCAGATGAAAAATGAACAAAAATTTATTATTATCACAACAAAAATGCTTAAATTTTCTCAAATTATCACGCAGTATTACAATATCTCACAGTAGTTTTCTTTTAACTACTCAAATGTCCAATAGAACGTAATTCAAAACAGCTAAAGAACGCTAATCCGCGAATTCGCTACAATCAACAACAGTAGTTTTCTAAACAACAACAAACTAAGCAACTACTACAAACTGAGATGTTTTCCTCCTTTTATAAGATTTTAAAATCACGCGCTAGAATTTTCCAGTACTTTCTCGAAATCAAAAAGAGATATTTATTTATTTAATGCACGCGCTCTTGTATTTTCAATTTTCCGGCTTAGCTTTCTTTTAATATTCGTCACGCGCTGCACTGCGCGAGAAATAAAACCATTTAATTTATAATTGAACAAACATTGGCTTTTTAAATACCAAATTCGTAACACTGCCCCCTTCCCAAGGACTGCACGTCCCGGGCAGTACAATCCCTGGACAGGAAGCTAAACTTACAACTGTGGCATAAATGCATTAATAAGCATTACATTACAATAATAAACAACATGAACAATAAATGCAATACATAAAACAAATCAAATGCTATCAAATACAAATCAAATACACATTTAAAAACAAAATGGACCATGGTCTTATACTATTTACAATTATTTATATTACGTACTATGGCCATAGTAATGAGCTAACCTGTCGTAATGAACGACTTTAGGTTTAGATTTCGAAGACTTACGAATCCGAACCACGACATCATTCAGCCTGTTTAGGACTGTGTCTGGAAACCACTAATGAGAGGTTATTAAGGATGGTCCGATTGAACCTCTCTACCATGCCGTCCGACTGGGGATGCAATGGCGTCGTTTGAGTTTTGTCAATGCCGAGTAGTTTGCATATTTCTTTGATTACTGCCGAGGCAAAATTCCTTCCCTGATCGGAATGTAACTGAAGAGGCACTCCGAACCTGGAAATCCAATGCTGTATCATTACCTCAGCTACTGCGACAGCCTCTTGATCAGGAACAGGGTACACGTCAGGCCACTTGGTGAAGTAATCAATGACAACGAGTATGTATTTGTTGCCATCAGCAGTTCGTGGCAGAGGTACCAAGATGTCAAAGGCGATACGTTCAAAAGGCGCCCCTACGTTGTAACGTTGCAGCTTGCCTCGGCTGCGTCTCTTCGGTCCTTTCCGATCTGCACAGGCATCGCAGGATCGGCACCACTTTTGCACGTCATCCTTTGCATTATTCCAGTAAAAGCGCTCACGAACTCTCTGTAAGGTCTTCATTATTCCAAAGTGACCTCCCCTAGGGCTGTTATGTAGTTCTTTAAGGACATCAGGAATGCGGGATCTTGTAAGTATCAGCTGCCATCGGAACGTCTTCCCATCATCCGGTTCGAATTTCCGGTTTAAGACGCCGTTTCGAATGTGAAGTGAATCCCAGAGTGCCCAATAGTGTTTGGTTGTAGGACTACAGATAGAAATGTCCTGCCAGGTAGGTTTTCTGGTTGATGACTCCATTAAATCAATTATGGGTTTAATGTCGCGGTCTTCCAGCTGGTCTTTCCTGACTTCATCATCACTCCACGGTTCTCGATCAGCCGATGTTGATGTTGTAATTTGTCTTGCGACCGGAGTCAGCAGCTCGTATTTCGCTTCCACCCTGGAACAATATCGGCAGCTTTCTTGGCAAGGTCTTCTAGACAGGGCGTCGGCGTTTCCGTGTGATGATCCGTTACAATGACGGATAGTGATGTCATATTCTTGGAGTCTCTGTATCCACCTGGCTATTTGACCCTCAGGATTCTTGAAATTTAAAAGCCAGGTCAATGATGCATGATCGGTGCGGAACAGGAATTTTCTGCCGTATAGATAGTGATGGAACTGTTTTACAGCTTTAACTATGGCGAGCAACTCTTTCCTGGTGACACAATAATTCCTCTTGTAATTGCCGCCAGAGCGGACCACACACTACGGCCTATGAGGAACATTACTGAACATCTTCTGACACCAAAAATTGTTGCGTGCGTACGGATTCGTTACTAAATGAATGCACAAGTCCGATGAAAAATGAACAAAAATTTATTATTATCACAACAAAAATGCTTAAATTTTCTCAAATTATCATGCAGTATTACAATATCTCACAGTAGTTTTCTTTTAACTACTCAAATGTCCAATAGAACGTAATTCAAAACAGCTAAAGAACGCTAATCCGCGAATTCGCTACAATCAACAACAGTAGTTTTCTAAACAACAACAAACTAAGCAACTACTACAAACTGAGATGTTTTCCTCCTTTTATAAGATTTTAAAATCACGCGCTAGAATTTTCCAGTACTTTCTCGAAGTCAAAAAGAGATATTTATTTATTTAATGCACGCGCTCTTGTATTTTCAATTTTCCGGCTTAGCTTTCTTTTAATATTCGTCACGCGCTGCACTGCGCGAGAAATAAAACCATTTAATTTATAATTGAACAAACATTGGCTTTTTAAATACCAAATTCGTAACACTGCCCCCTTCCCAAGGACTGCACGTCCCGGGCAGTACAATCCCTGGACAGGAAGCTAAACTTACAACTGTGGCATAAATGCATTAATAAGCATTACATTACAATAATAAACAACATGAACAATAAATGCAATACATAAAACAAATCAAATGCTATCAAATACAAATCAAATACACATTTAAAAACAAAATGGACCATGGTCTTATACTATTTACAATTATTTATATTACGTACTATGGCCATAGTAATGAGCTAACCTGTCGTAATGAACGACTTTAGGTTTAGATTTCGAAGACTTACGAATCCGAACCACGACATCATTCAGCCTGTTTAGGACTGTGTCTGGAAACCACTAATGAGAGGTTATTAAGGATGGTCCGATTGAACCTCTCTACCATGCCGTCCGACTGGGGATGCAATGGCGTCGTTTGAGTTTTGTCAATGCCGAGTAGTTTGCATATTTCTTTGATTACTGCCGAGGCAAATATCCTTTCCTGATCGGAATGTAACTGAAGAGGCACTCCGAACCTGGAAATCCAATGCTGTATCATTACCTCAGCTACTGCGACAGCCTCTTGATCAGGAACAGGGTACACGTCAGGCCACTTGGTGAAGTAATCAATGACAACGAGTATGTATTTGTTGCCATCAGCAGTTCGTGGCAGAGGTACCAAGATGTCAAAGGCGATATGTTCAAAAGGCGCCCCTACGTTGTAACGTTGCAGCTTGCCTCGGCTGCGTCTCTTCGGTCCTTTCCGATCTGCACAGGCATCGCAGGATCGGCACCACTTTTGCACGTCATCCTTTGCATTATTCCAGTAAAAGCGCTCACGAACTCTCTGTAAGGTCTTCATTATTCCAAAGTGACCTCCCCTAGGGCTGTTATGTAGTTCTTTAAGGACATCAGGAATGCGGGATCTTGTAAGTATCAGCTGCCATCGGAACGTCTTCCCATCATCCGGTTCGAATTTCCGGTTTAAGACGCCGTTTCGAATGTGAAGTGAATCCCAGAGTGCCCAATAGTGTTTGGTTGTAGGACTACAGATAGAAATGTCCTGCCAGGTAGGTTTTCTGGTTGATGACTCCATTAAATCAATTATGGGTTTAATGTCGCGGTCTTCCAGCTGGTCTTTCCTGACTTCATCATCACTCCACGGTTCTCGATCAGCCGATGTTGATGTTGTAATTTGTCTTGCGACCGGAGTCAGCAGCTCGTATTTCGCTTCCACCCTGGAACAATATCGGCAGCTTTCTTGGCAAGGTCTTCTAGACAGGGCGTCGGCGTTTCCGTGTGATGATCCGTTACAATGACGGATAGTGATGTCATATTCTTGGAGTCTCTGTATCCACCTGGCTATTTGACCCTCAGGATTCTTGAAATTTAAAAGCCAGGTCAATGATGCATGATCGGTGCGGAACAGGAATTTTCTGCCGTATAGATAGTGATGGAACTGTTTTACAGCTTTAACTATGGCGAGCAACTCTTTCCTGGTGACACAATAATTCCTCTTGGAATTGCCGCCAGAGCGGACCACACACTACGGCCTATAAGGAACATTACTGAACATCTTCTGACACCAAAAATTGTTGCGTGCGTACGGATTCGTTACTAAATGAATGCACAAGTCCGATGAAAAATGAACAAAAATTTATTATCACAACAAAAATGCTTAAATTTTCTCAAATTATCACGCAGTATTACAATATCTCACAGTAGTTTTCTTTTAACTACTCAAATGTCCAATAGAACGTAATTCAAAACAGCTAAAGAACGCTAATCCGCGAATTCGCTACAATCAACAACAGTAGTTTTCTAAACAACAACAAACTAAGCAACTACTACAAACTGAGATGTTTTCCTCCTTTTATAAGATTTTAAAATCACGCGCTAGAATTTTCCAGTACTTTCTCGAAATCAAAAAGAGATATTTATTTATTTAATGCACGCGCTCTTGTATTTTCAATTTTCCGGCTTAGCTTTCTTTTAATATTCGTCACGCGCTGCACTGCGCGAGAAATAAAACCATTTAATTTATAATTGAACAAACATTGGCTTTTTAAATACCAAATTCGTAACACTGCCCCCTTCCCAAGGACTGCACGTCCCGGGCAGTACAATCCCTGGACAGGAAGCTAAACTTACAACTGTGGCATAAATGCATTAATAAGCATTACATTACAATAATAAACAACATGAACAATAAATGCAATACATAAAACAAATCAAATGCTATCAAATACAAATCAAATACACATTTAAAAACAAAATGGACCATGGTCTTATACTATTTACAATTATTTATATTACGTACTATGGCCATAGTAATGAGCTAACCTGTCGTAATGAACGACTTTAGGTTTAGATTTCGAAGACTTACGAATCCGAACCACGACATCATTCAGCCTGTTTAGGACTGTGTCTGGAAACCACTAATGAGAGGTTATTAAGGATGGTCCGATTGAACCTCTCTACCATGCCGTCCTACTGGGGATGCAATGGCGTCGTTTGAGTTTTGTCAATGCCGAGTAGTTTGCATAGTTCTTTGATTACTGCCGAGGCAAAATTCCTTCCCTGATCGGAATGTAACTGAAGAGGCACTCCGAACCTGGAAATCCAATGCTGTATCATTACCTCAGCTACTGCGACAGCCTCTTGATCAGGAACAGGGTACGCGTCAGGCCACTTGGTGAAGTAATCAATGACAACGAGTATGTATTTGTTGCCATCAGCAGTTCGTGGCAGAGGTACCAAGATGTCAAAGGCGATACGTTCAAAAGGCGCCCCTACGTTGTAACGTTGCAGCTTGCCTCGGCTGCGTCTCTTCGGTCCTTTCCAATCTGCACAGGCATCGCAGGATCGGCACCACTTTTGCACGTCATCCTTTGCATTATTCCAGTAAAAGCGCTCACGAACTCTCTGTAAGGTCTTCATTATTCCAAAGTGACCTCCCCTAGCGCTGTTATGTAGTTCTTTAAGGACATCAGGAATGCGGGATCTTGTAAGTATCAGCTGCCATCGGAACGTCTTCCCATCATCCGGTTCGAATTTCCGGTTTAAGACGCCGTTTCGAATGTGAAGTGAATCCCAGAGTGCCCAATAGTGTTTGGTTGTAGGACTACAGATAGAAATGTCCTGCCAGGTAGGTTTTCTGGTTGATGACTCCATTAAATCAATTATGGGTTTAATGTCGCGGTCTTCCAGCTGGTCTTTCCTGACTTCATCATCACTCCACGGTTCTCGATCAGCCGATGTTGATGTTGTAATTTGTCTTGCGACCGGAGTCAGCAGCTCGTATTTCGCTTCCACCCTGGAACAATATCGGCAGCTTTCTTGGCAAGGTCTTCTAGACAGGGCGTCGGCGTTTCCGTGTGATGATCCGTTACAATGACGGATAGTGATGTCATATTCTTGGAGTCTCTGTATCCACCTGGCTATTTGACCCTCAGGATTCTTGAAATTTAAAAGCCAGGTCAATGATGCATGATCGGTGCGGAACAGGAATTTTCTGCCGTATAGATAGTGATGGAACTGTTTTACAGCTTTAACTATGGCGAGCAACTCTTTCCTGGTGACACAATAATTCCTCTTGTAATTGCCGCCAGAGCGGACCACACACTACGGCCTATAAGGAACATTACTGAACATCTTCTGACACCAAAAATTGTTGCGTGCGTACGGATTCGTTACTAAATGAATGCACAAGTCCGATGAAAAATGAACAAAAATTTATTATTATCACAACAAAAATGCTTAAATTTTCTCAAATTATCACGCAGTATTACAATATCTCACAGTAGTTTTCTTTTAACTACTCAAATGTCCAATAGAACGTAATTCAAAACAGCTAAAGAACGCTAATCCGCGAATTCGCTACAATCAACAACAGTAGTTTTCTAAACAACAACAAACTAAGCAACTACTACAAACTGAGATGTTTTCCTCCTTTTATAAGATTTTAAAATCACGCGCTAGAATTTTCCAGTACTTTCTCGAAATCAAAAAGAGATATTTATTTATTTAATGCACGCGCTCTTGTATTTTCAATTTTCCGGCTTAGCTTTCTTTTAATATTCGTCACGCGCTGCACTGCGCGAGAAATAAAACCATTTAATTTATAATTGAACAAACATTGGCTTTTTAAATACCAAATTCGTAACACTGCCCCCTTCCCAAGGACTGCACGTCCCGGGCAGTACAATCCCTGGACAGGAAGCTAAACTTACAACTGTGGCATAAATGCATTAATAAGCATTACATTACAATAATAAACAACATGAACAATAAATGCAATACATAAAACAAATCAAATGCTATCAAATACAAATCAAATACACATTTAAAAACAAAATGGACCATGGTCTTATACTATTTACAATTATTTATATTACGTACTATGGCCATAGTAATGAGCTAACCTGTCGTAATGAACGACTTTAGGTTTAGATTTCGAAGACTTACGAATCCGAACCACGACATCATTCAGCCTGTTTAGGACTGTGTCTGGAAACCACTAATGAGAGGTTATTAAGGATGGTCCGATTGAACCTCTCTACCATGCCGTCCGACTGGGGATGCAATGGCGTCGTTTGAGTTTTGTCAATGCCGAGTAGTTTGCATATTTCTTTGATTACTGCCGAGGCAAAATTCCTTCCCTGATCGGAATGTAACTGAAGAGGCACTCCGAACCTGGAAATCCAATGCTGTATCATTACCTCAGCTACTGCGACAGCCTCTTGATCAGGAACAGGGTACACGTCAGGCCACTTGGTGAAGTAATCAATGACAACGAGTATGTATTTGTTGCCATCAGCAGTTCGTGGCAGAGGTACCAAGATGTCAAAGGCGATACGTTCAAAAGGCGCCCCTACGTTGTAACGTTGCAGCTTGCCTCGGCTGCGTCTCTTCGGTCCTTTCCGATCTGCACAGGCATCGCAGGATCGGCACCACTTTTGCACGTCATCCTTTGCATTATTCCAGTAAAAGCGCTCACGAACTCTCTGTAAGGTCTTCATTATTCCAAAGTGACCTCCCCTAGGGCTGTTATGTAGTTCTTTAAGGACATCAGGAATGCGGGATCTTGTAAGTATCAGCTGCCATCGGAACGTCTTCCCATCATCCGGTTCGAATTTCCGGTTTAAGACGCCGTTTCGAATGTGAAGTGAATCCCAGAGTGCCCAATAGTGTTTGGTTGTAGGACTACAGATAGAAATGTCCTGCCAGGTAGGTTTTCTGGTTGATGACTCCATTAAATCAATTATGGGTTTAATGTCGCGGTCTTCCAGCTGGTCTTTCCTGACTTCATCATCACTCCACGGTTCTCGATCAGCCGATGTTGATGTTGTAATTTGTCTTGCGACCGGAGTCAGCAGCTCGTATTTCGCTTCCACCCTGGAACAATATCGGCAGCTTTCTTGGCAAGGTCTTCTAGACAGGGTGTCGGCGTTTCCGTGTGATGATCCGTTACAATGACGGATAGTGATGTCATATTCTTGGAGTCTCTGTATCCACCTGGCTATTTGACCCTCAGGATTCTTGAAATTTAAAAGCCAGGTCAATGATGCATGATCGGTGCGGAACAGGAATTTTCTGCCGTATAGATAGTGATGGAACTGTTTTACAGCTTTAACTATGGCGAGCAACTCTTTCCTGGTGACACAATAATTCCTCTTGTAATTGCCGCCAGAGCGGACCACACACTACGGCCTATAAGGAACATTACTGAACATCTTCTGACACCAAAAATTGTTGCGTGCGTACGGATTCGTTACTAAATGAATGCACAAGTCCGATGAAAAATGAACAAAAATTTATTATTATCACAACAAAAATGCTTAAATTTTCTCAAATTATCACGCAGTATTACAATATCTCACAGTAGTTTTCTTTTAACTACTCAAATGTCCAATAGAACGTAATTCAAAACAGCTAAAGAACGCTAATCCGCGAATTCGCTACAATCAACAACAGTAGTTTTCTAAACAACAACAAACTAAGCAACTACTACAAACTGAGATGTTTTCCTCCTTTTATAAGATTTTAAAATCACGCGCTAGAATTTTCCAGTACTTTCTCGAAATCAAAAAGAGATATTTATTTATTTAATGCACGCGCTCTTGTATTTTCAATTTTCCGGCTTAGCTTTCTTTTAATATTCGTCACGCGCTGCACTGCGCGAGAAATAAAACCATTTAATTTATAATTGAACAAACATTGGCTTTTTAAATACCAAATTCGTAACACTGCCCCCTTCCCAAGGACTGCACGTCCCGGGCAGTACAATCCCTGGACAGGAAGCTAAACTTACAACTGTGGCATAAATGCATTAATAAGCATTACATTACAATAATAAACAACATGAACAATAAATGCAATACATAAAACAAATCAAATGCTATCAAATACAAATCAAATACACATTTAAAAACAAAATGGACCATGGTCTTATACTATTTACAATTATTTATATTACGTACTATGGCCATAGTAATGAGCTAACCTGTCGTAATGAACGACTTTAGGTTTAGATTTCGAAGACTTACGAATCCGAACCACGACATCATTCAGCCTGTTTAGGACTGTGTCTGGAAACCACTAATGAGAGGTTATTAAGGATGGTCCGATTGAACCTCTCTACCATGCCGTCCGACTGGGGATGCAATGGCGTCGTTTGAGTTTTGTCAATGCCGAGTAGTTTGCATATTTCTTTGATTACTGCCGAGGCAAAATTCCTTCCCTGATCGGAATGTAACTGAAGAGGCACTCCGAACCTGGAAATCCAATGCTGTATCATTACCTCAGCTACTGCGACAGCCTCTTGATCAGGAACAGGGTACACGTCAGGCCACTTGGTGAAGTAATCAATGACAACGAGTATGTATTTGTTGCCATCAGCAGTTCGTGGCAGAGGTACCAAGATGTCAAAGGCGATACGTTCAAAAGGCGCCCCTACGTTGTAACGTTGCAGCTTGCCTCGGCTGCGTCTCTTCGGTCCTTTCCAATCTGCACAGGCATCGCAGGATCGGCACCACTTTTGCACGTCATCCTTTGCATTATTCCAGTAAAAGCGCTCACGAACTCTCTGTAAGGTCTTCATTATTCCAAAGTGACCTCCCCTAGCGCTGTTATGTAGTTCTTTAAGGACATCAGGAATGCGGGATCTTGTAAGTATCAGCTGCCATCGGAACGTCTTCCCATCATCCGGTTCGAATTTCCGGTTTAAGACGCCGTTTCGAATGTGAAGTGAATCCCAGAGTGCCCAATAGTGTTTGGTTGTAGGACTACAGATAGAAATGTCCTGCCAGGTAGGTTTTCTGGTTGATGACTCCATTAAATCAATTATGGGTTTAATGTCGCGGTCTTCCAGCTGGTCTTTCCTGACTTCATCATCACTCCACGGTTCTCGATCAGCCGATGTTGATGTTGTAATTTGTCTTGCGACCGGAGTCAGCAGCTCGTATTTCGCTTCCACCCTGGAACAATATCGGCAGCTTTCTTGGCAAGGTCTTCTAGACAGGGCGTCGGCGTTTCCGTGTGATGATCCGTTACAATGACGGATAGTGATGTCATATTCTTGGAGTCTCTGTATCCACCTGGCTATTTGACCCTCAGGATTCTTGAAATTTAAAAGCCAGGTCAATGATGCATGATCGGTGCGGAACAGGAATTTTCTGCCGTATAGATAGTGATGGAACTGTTTTACAGCTTTAACTATGGCGAGCAACTCTTTCCTGGTGACACAATAATTCCTCTTGGAATTGCCGCCAGAGCGGACCACACACTACGGCCTATAAGGAACATTACTGAACATCTTCTGACACCAAAAATTGTTGCGTGCGTACGGATTCGTTACTAAATGAATGCACAAGTCCGATGAAAAATGAACAAAAATTTATTATTATCACAACAAAAATGCTTAAATTTTCTCAAATTATCACGCAGTATTACTATATCTCACAGTAGTTTTCTTTTAACTACTCAAATGTCCAATAGAACGTAATTCAAAACAGCTAAAGAACGCTAATCCGCGAATTCGCTACAATCAACAACAGTAGTTTTCTAAACAACAACAAACTAAGCAACTACTACAAACTGAGATGTTTTCCTCCTTTTATAAGATTTTAAAATCACGCGCTAGAATTTTCCAGTACTTTCTCGAAATCAAAAAGAGATATTTATTTATTTAATGCACGCGCTCTTGTATTTTCAATTTTCCGGCTTAGCTTTCTTTTAATATTCGTCACGCGCTGCACTGCGCGAGAAATAAAACCATTTAATTTATAATTGAACAAACATTGGCTTTTTAAATACCAAATTCGTAACACTGCCCCCTTCCCAAGGACTGCACGTCCCGGGCAGTACAATCCCTGGACAGGAAGCTAAACTTACAACTGTGGCATAAATGCATTAATAAGCATTACATTACAATAATAAACAACATGAACAATAAATGCAATACATAAAACAAATCAAATGCTATCAAATACAAATCAAATACACATTTAAAAACAAAATGGACCATGGTCTTATACTATTTACAATTATTTATATTACGTACTATGGCCATAGTAATGAGCTAACCTGTCGTAATGAACGACTTTAGGTTTAGATTTCGAAGACTTACGAATCCGAACCACGACATCATTCAGCCTGTTTAGGACTGTGTCTGGAAACCACTAATGAGAGGTTATTAAGGATGGTCCGATTGAACCTCTCTACCATGCCGTCCGACTGGGGATGCAATGGCGTCGTTTGAGTTTTGTCAATGCCGAGTAGTTTGCATATTTCTTTGATTACTGCCGAGGCAAAATTCCTTTCCTGATCGGAATGTAACTGAAGAGGCACTCCGAACCTGGAAATCCAATGCTGTATCATTACCTCAGCTACTGCGACAGCCTCTTGATCAGGAACAGGGTACACGTCAGGCCACTTGGTGAAGTAATCAATGACAACGAGTATGTATTTGTTGCCATCAGCAGTTCGTGGCAGAGGTACCAAGATGTCAAAGGCGATACGTTCAAAAGGCGCCCCTACGTTGTAACGTTGCAGCTTGCCTCGGCTGCGTCTCTTCGGTCCTTTCCGATCTGCACAGGCATCGCAGGATCGGCACCACTTTTGCACGTCATCCTTTGCATTATTCCAGTAAAAGCGCTCACGAACTCTCTGTAAGGTCTTCATTATTCCAAAGTGACCTCCCCTAGGGCTGTTATGTAGTTCTTTAAGGACATCAGGAATGCGGGATCTTGTAAGTATCAGCTGCCATCGGAACGTCTTCCCATCATCCGGTTCGAATTTCCGGTTTAAGACGCCGTTTCGAATGTGAAGTGAATCCCAGAGTGCCCAATAGTGTTTGGTTGTAGGACTACAGATAGAAATGTCCTGCCAGGTAGGTTTTCTGGTTGATGACTCCATTAAATCAATTATGGGTTTAATGTCGCGGTCTTCCAGCTGGTCTTTCCTGACTTCATCATCACTCCACGGTTCTCGATCAGCCGATGTTGATGTTGTAATTTGTCTTGCGACCGGAGTCAGCAGCTCGTATTTCGCTTCCACCCTGGAACAATATCGGCAGCTTTCTTGGCAAGGTCTTCTAGACAGGGCGTCGGCGTTTCCGTGTGATGATCCGTTACAATGACGGATAGTGATGTCATATTCTTGGAGTCTCTGTATCCACCTGGCTATTTGACCCTCAGGATTCTTGAAATTTAAAAGCCAGGTCAATGATGCATGATCGGTGCGGAACAGGAATTTTCTGCCGTATAGATAGTGATGGAACTGTTTTACAGCTTTAACTATGGCGAGCAACTCTTTCCTGGTGACACAATAATTCGTCTTGGAATTGCCGCCAGAGCGGACCACACACTACGGCCTATGAGGAACATTACTGAACATCTTCTGACACCAAAAATTGTTGCGTGCGTACGGATTCGTTACTAAATGAATGCACAAGTCCGATGAAAAATGAACAAAAATTTATTATCACAACAAAAATGCTTAAATTTTCTCAAATTATCACGCAGTATTACAATATCTCACAGTAGTTTTCTTTTAACTACTCAAATGTCCAATAGAACGTAATTCAAAACAGCTAAAGAACGCTAATCCGCGAATTCGCTACAATCAACAACAGTAGTTTTCTAAACAACAACAAACTAAGCAACTACTACAAACTGAGATGTTTTCCTCCTTTTATAAGATTTTAAAATCACGCGCTAGAATTTTCCAGTACTTTCTCGAAATCAAAAAGAGATATTTATTTATTTAATGCACGCGCTCTTGTATTTTCAATTTTCCGGCTTAGCTTTCTTTTAATATTCGTCACGCGCTGCACTGCGCGAGAAATAAAACCATTTAATTTATAATTGAACAAACATTGGCTTTTTAAATACCAAATTCGTAACACTGCCCCCTTCCCAAGGACTGCACGTCCCGGGCAGTACAATCCCTGGACAGGAAGCTAAACTTACAACTGTGGCATAAATGCATTAATAAGCATTACATTACAATAATAAACAACATGAACAATAAATGCAATACATAAAACAAATCAAATGCTATCAAATACAAATCAAATACACATTTAAAAACAAAATGGACCATGGTCTTATACTATTTACAATTATTTATATTACGTACTATGGCCATAGTAATGAGCTAACCTGTCGTAATGAACGACTTTAGGTTTAGATTTCGAAGACTTACGAATCCGAACCACGACATCATTCAGCCTGTTTAGGACTGTGTCTGGAAACCACTAATGAGAGGTTATTAAGGATGGTTCGATTGAACCTCTCTACCATGCCGTCCGACTGGGGATGCAATGGCGTCGTTTGAGTTTTGTCAATGCCGAGTAGTTTGCATATTTCTTTGATTACTGCCGAGGCAAAATTCCTTCCCTGATCGGAATGTAACTGAAGAGGCACTCCGAACCTGGAAATCCAATGCTGTATCATTACCTCAGCTACTGCGACAGCCTCTTGATCAGGAACAGGGTACACGTCAGGCCACTTGGTGAAGTAATCAATGACAACGAGTATGTATTTGTTGCCATCAGCAGTTCGTGGCAGAGGTACCAAGATGTCAAAGGCGATACGTTCAAAAGGCGCCCCTACGTTGTAACGTTGCAGCTTGCCTCGGCTGCGTCTCTTCGGTCCTTTCCGATCTGCACAGGCATCGCAGGATCGGCACCACTTTTGCACGTCATCCTTTGCATTATTCCAGTAAAAGCGCTCACGAACTCTCTGTAAGGTCTTCATTATTCCAAAGTGACCTCCCCTAGGGCTGTTATGTAGTTCTTTAAGGACATCAGGAATGCGGGATCTTGTAAGTATCAGCTGCCATCGGAACGTCTTCCCATCATCCGGTTCGAATTTCCGGTTTAAGACGCCGTTTCGAATGTGAAGTGAATCCCAGAGTGCCCAATAGTGTTTGGTTGTAGGACTACAGATAGAAATGTCCTGCCAGGTAGGTTTTCTGGTTGATGACTCCATTAAATCAATTATGGGTTTAATGTCGCGGTCTTCCAGCTGGTCTTTCCTGACTTCATCATCACTCCACGGTTCTCGATCAGCCGATGTTGATGTTGTAATTTGTCTTGCGACCGGAGTCAGCAGCTCGTATTTCGCTTCCACCCTGGAACAATATCGGCAGCTTTCTTGGCAAGGTCTTCTAGACAGGGTGTCGGCGTTTCCGTGTGATGATCCGTTACAATGACGGATAGTGATGTCATATTCTTGGAGTCTCTGTATCCACCTGGCTATTTGACCCTCAGGATTCTTGAAATTTAAAAGCCAGGTCAATGATGCATGATCGGTGCGGAACAGGAATTTTCTGCCGTATAGATAGTGATGGAACTGTTTTACAGCTTTAACTATGGCGAGCAACTCTTTCCTGGTGACACAATAATTCCTCTTGGAATTGCCGCCAGAGCGGACCACACACTACGGCCTATAAGGAACATTACTGAACATCTTCTGACACCAAAAATTGTTGCGTGCGTACGGATTCGTTACTAAATGAATGCACAAGTCCGATGAAAAATGAACAAAAATTTATTATTATCACAACAAAAATGCTTAAATTTTCTCAAATTATCACGCAGTATTACAATATCTCACAGTAGTTTTCTTTTAACTACTCAAATGTCCAATAGAACGTAATTCAAAACAGCTAAAGAACGCTAATCCGCGAATTCGCTACAATCAACAACAGTAGTTTTCTAAACAACAACAAACTAAGCAACTACTACAAACTGAGATGTTTTCCTCCTTTTATAAGATTTTAAAATCACGCGCTAGAATTTTCCAGTACTTTCTCGAAATCAAAAAGAGATATTTATTTATTTAATGCACGCGCTCTTGTATTTTCAATTTTCCGGCTTAGCTTTCTTTTAATATTCGTCACGCGCTGCACTGCGCGAGAAATAAAACCATTTAATTTATAATTGAACAAACATTGGCTTTTTAAATACCAAATTCGTAACACTGCCCCCTTCCCAAGGACTGCACGTCCCGGGCAGTACAATCCCTGGACAGGAAGCTAAACTTACAACTGTGGCATAAATGCATTAATAAGCATTACATTACAATAATAAACAACATGAACAATAAATGCAATACATAAAACAAATCAAATGCTATCAAATACAAATCAAATACACATTTAAAAACAAAATGGACCATGGTCTTATACTATTTACAATTATTTATATTACGTACTATGGCCATAGTAATGAGCTAACCTGTCGTAATGAACGACTTTAGGTTTAGATTTCGAAGACTTACGAATCCGAACCACGACATCATTCAGCCTGTTTAGGACTGTGTCTGGAAACCACTAATGAGAGGTTATTAAGGATGGTCCGATTGAACCTCTCTACCATGCCGTCCGACTGGGGATGCAATGGCGTCGTTTGAGTTTTGTCAATGCCGAGTAGTTTGCATATTTCTTTGATTACTGCCGAGGCAAAATTCCTTCCCTGATCGGAATGTAACTGAAGAGGCACTCCGAACCTGGAAATCCAATGCTGTATCATTACCTCAGCTACTGCGACAGCCTCTTGATCAGGAACAGGGTACACGTCAGGCCACTTGGTGAAGTAATCAATGACAACGAGTATGTATTTGTTGCCATCAGCAGTTCGTGGCAGAGGTACCAAGATGTCAAAGGCGATACGTTCAAAAGGCGCCCCTACGTTGTAACGTTGCAGCTTGCCTCGGCTGCGTCTCTTCGGTCCTTTCCAATCTGCACAGGCATCGCAGGATCGGCACCACTTTTGCACGTCATCCTTTGCATTATTCCAGTAAAAGCGCTCACGAACTCTCTGTAAGGTCTTCATTATTCCAAAGTGACCTCCCCTAGCGCTGTTATGTAGTTCTTTAAGGACATCAGGAATGCGGGATCTTGTAAGTATCAGCTGCCATCGGAACGTCTTCCCATCATCCGGTTCGAATTTCCGGTTTAAGACGCCGTTTCGAATGTGAAGTGAATCCCAGAGTGCCCAATAGTGTTTGGTTGTAGGACTACAGATAGAAATGTCCTGCCAGGTAGGTTTTCTGGTTGATGACTCCATTAAATCAATTATGGGTTTAATGTCGCGGTCTTCCAGCTGGTCTTTCCTGACTTCATCATCACTCCACGGTTCTCGATCAGCCGATGTTGATGTTGTAATTTGTCTTGCGACCGGAGTCAGCAGCTCGTATTTCGCTTCCACCCTGGAACAATATCGGCAGCTTTCTTGGCAAGGTCTTCTAGACAGGGCGTCGGCGTTTCCGTGTGATGATCCGTTACAATGACGGATAGTGATGTCATATTCTTGGAGTCTCTGTATCCACCTGGCTATTTGACCCTCAGGATTCTTGAAATTTAAAAGCCAGGTCAATGATGCATGATCGGTGCGGAACAGGAATTTTCTGCCGTATAGATAGTGATGGAACTGTTTTACAGCTTTAACTATGGCGAGCAACTCTTTCCTGGTGACACAATAATTCCTCTTGTAATTGCCGCCAGAGCGGACCACACACTACGGCCTATAAGGAACATTACTGAACATCTTCTGACACCAAAAATTGTTGCGTGCGTACGGATTCGTTACTAAATGAATGCACAAGTCCGATGAAAAATGAACAAAAATTTATTATTATCACAACAAAAATGCTTAAATTTTCTCAAATTATCACGCAGTATTACAATATCTCACAGTAGTTTTCTTTTAACTACTCAAATGTCCAATAGAACGTAATTCAAAACAGCTAAAGAACGCTAATCCGCGAATTCGCTACAATCAACAACAGTAGTTTTCTAAACAACAACAAACTAAGCAACTACTACAAACTGAGATGTTTTCCTCCTTTTATAAGATTTTAAAATCACGCGCTAGAATTTTCCAGTACTTTCTCGAAATCAAAAAGAGATATTTATTTATTTAATGCACGCGCTCTTGTATTTTCAATTTTCCGGCTTAGCTTTCTTTTAATATTCGTCACGCGCTGCACTGCGCGAGAAATAAAACCATTTAATTTATAATTGAACAAACATTGGCTTTTTAAATACCAAATTCGTAACACTGCCCCCTTCCCAAGGACTGCACGTCCCGGGCAGTACAATCCCTGGACAGGAAGCTAAACTTACAACTGTGGCATAAATGCATTAATAAGCATTACATTACAATAATAAACAACATGAACAATAAATGCAATACATAAAACAAATCAAATGCTATCAAATACAAATCAAATACACATTTAAAAACAAAATGGACCATGGTCTTATACTATTTACAATTATTTATATTACGTACTATGGCCATAGTAATGAGCTAACCTGTCGTAATGAACGACTTTAGGTTTAGATTTCGAAGACTTACGAATCCGAACCACGACATCATTCAGCCTGTTTAGGACTGTGTCTGGAAACCACTAATGAGAGGTTATTAAGGATGGTCCGATTGAACCTCTCTACCATGCCGTCCGACTGGGGATGCAATGGCGTCGTTTGAGTTTTGTCAATGCCGAGTAGTTTGCATATTTCTTTGATTACTGCCGAGGCAAAATTCCTTTCCTGATCGGAATGTAACTGAAGAGGCACTCCGAACCTGGAAATCCAATGCTGTATCATTACCTCAGCTACTGCGACAGCCTCTTGATCAGGAACAGGGTACACGTCAGGCCACTTGGTGAAGTAATCAATGACAACGAGTATGTATTTGTTGCCATCAGCAGTTCGTGGCAGAGGTACCAAGATGTCAAAGGCGATACGTTCAAAAGGCGCCCCTACGTTGTAACGTTGCAGCTTGCCTCGGCTGCGTCTCTTCGGTCCTTTCCGATCTGCACAGGCATCGCAGGATCGGCACCACTTTTGCACGTCATCCTTTGCATTATTCCAGTAAAAGCGCTCACGAACTCTCTGTAAGGTCTTCATTATTCCAAAGTGACCTCCCCTAGGGCTGTTATGTAGTTCTTTAAGGACATCAGGAATGCGGGATCTTGTAAGTATCAGCTGCCATCGGAACGTCTTCCCATCATCCGGTTCGAATTTCCGGTTTAAGACGCCGTTTCGAATGTGAAGTGAATCCCAGAGTGCCCAATAGTGTTTGGTTGTAGGACTACAGATAGAAATGTCCTGCCAGGTAGGTTTTCTGGTTGATGACTCCATTAAATCAATTATGGGTTTAATGTCGCGGTCTTCCAGCTGGTCTTTCCTGACTTCATCATCACTCCACGGTTCTCGATCAGCCGATGTTGATGTTGTAATTTGTCTTGCGACCGGAGTCAGCAGCTCGTATTTCGCTTCCACCCTGGAACAATATCGGCAGCTTTCTTGGCAAGGTCTTCTAGACAGGGCGTCGGCGTTTCCGTGTGATGATCCGTTACAATGACGGATAGTGATGTCATATTCTTGGAGTCTCTGTATCCACCTGGCTATTTGACCCTCAGGATTCTTGAAATTTAAAAGCCAGGTCAATGATGCATGATCGGTGCGGAACAGGAATTTTCTGCCGTATAGATAGTGATGCAACTGTTTTACAGCTTTAACTATGGCGAGCAACTCTTTCCTGGTGACACAATAATTCCTCTTGGAATTGCCGCCAGAGCGGACCACACACTACGGCCTATGAGGAACATTACTGAACATCTTCTGACACCAAAAATTGTTGCGTGCGTACGGATTCGTTACTAAATGAATGCACAAGTCCGATGAAAAATGAACAAAAATTTATTATCACAACAAAAATGCTTAAATTTCACTCAAATTATCACGCAGTATTACAATATCTCACAGTAGTTTTCTTTTAACTACTCAAATGTCCAATAGAACGTAATTCAAAACAGCTAAAGAACGCTAATCCGCGAATTCGCTACAATCAACAACAGTAGTTTTCTAAACAACAACAAACTAAGCAACTACTACAAACTGAGATGTTTTCCTCCTTTTATAAGATTTTAAAATCACGCGCTAGAATTTTCCAGTACTTTCTCGAAATCAAAAAGAGATATTTATTTATTTAATGCACGCGCTCTTGTATTTTCAATTTTCCGGCTTAGCTTTCTTTTAATATTCGTCACGCGCTGCACTGCGCGAGAAATAAAACCATTTAATTTATAATTGAACAAACATTGGCTTTTTAAATACCAAATTCGTAACACTGCCCCCTTCCCAAGGACTGCACGTCCCGGGCAGTACAATCCCTGGACAGGAAGCTAAACTTACAACTGTGGCATAAATGCATTAATAAAGCATTACATTACAATAATAAACAACATGAACAATAAATGCAATACATAAAACAAATCAAATGCTATCAAATACAAATCAAATACACATTTAAAAACAAAATGGACCATGGTCTTATACTATTTACAATTATTTATATTACGTACTATGGCCATAGTAATGAGCTAACCTGTCGTAATGAACGACTTTAGGTTTAGATTTCGAAGACTTACGAATCCGAACCACGACATCATTCAGCCTGTTTAGGACTGTGTCTGGAAACCACTAATGAGAGGTTATTAAGGGTGGTCCGATTGAACCTCTCTACCATGCCGTCCTACTGGGGATGCAATGGCGTCGTTTGAGTTTTGTCAATGCCGAGTAGTTTGCATAGTTCTTTGATTACTGCCGAGGCAAAATTCCTTCCCTGATCGGAATGTAACTGAAGAGGCACTCCGAACCTGGAAATCCAATGCTGTATCATTACCTCAGCTACTGCGACAGCCTCTTGATCAGGAACAGGGTACGCGTCAGGCCACTTGGTGAAGTAATCAATGACAACGAGTATGTATTTGTTGCCATCAGCAGTTCGTGGCAGAGGTACCAAGATGTCAAAGGCGATACGTTCAAAAGGCGCCCCTACGTTGTAACGTTGCAGCTTGCCTCGGCTGCGTCTCTTCGGTCCTTTCCGATCTGCACAGGCATCGCAGGATCGGCACCACTTTTGCACGTCATCCTTTGCATTATTCCAGTAAAAGCGCTCACGAACTCTCTGTAAGGTCTTCATTATTCCAAAGTGACCTCCCCTAGGGCTGTTATGTAGTTCTTTAAGGACATCAGGAATGCGGGATCTTGTAAGTATCAGCTGCCATCGGAACGTCTTCCCATCATCCGGTTCGAATTTCCGGTTTAAGACGCCGTTTCGAATGTGAAGTGAATCCCAGAGTGCCCAATAGTGTTTGGTTGTAGGACTACAGATAGAAATGTCCTGCCAGGTAGGTTTTCTGGTTGATGACTCCATTAAATCAATTATGGGTTTAATGTCGCGGTCTTCCAGCTGGTCTTTCCTGACTTCATCATCACTCCACGGTTCTCGATCAGCCGATGTTGATGTTGTAATTTGTCTTGCGACCGGAGTCAGCAGCTCGTATTTCGCTTCCACCCTGGAACAATATCGGCAGCTTTCTTGGCAAGGTCTTCTAGACAGGGCGTCGGCGTTTCCGTGTGATGATCCGTTACAATGACGGATAGTGATGTCATATTCTTGGAGTCTCTGTATCCACCTGGCTATTTGACCCTCAGGATTCTTGAAATTTAAAAGCCAGGTCAATGATGCATGATCGGTGCGGAACAGGAATTTTCTGCCGTATAGATAGTGATGGAACTGTTTTACAGCTTTAACTATGGCGAGCAACTCTTTCCTGGTGACACAATAATTCCTCTTGTAATTGCCGCCAGAGCGGACCACACACTACGGCCTATAAGGAACATTACTGAACATCTTCTGACACCAAAAATTGTTGCGTGCGTACGGATTCGTTACTAAATGAATGCACAAGTCCGATGAAAAATGAACAAAAATTTATTATTATCACAACAAAAATGCTTAAATTTTCTCAAATTATCACGCAGTATTACAATATCTCACAGTAGTTTTCTTTTAACTACTCAAATGTCCAATAGAACGTAATTCAAAACAGCTAAAGAACGCTAATCCGCGAATTCGCTACAATCAACAACAGTAGTTTTCTAAACAACAACAAACTAAGCAACTACTACAAACTGAGATGTTTTCCTCCTTTTATAAGATTTTAAAATCACGCGCTAGAATTTTCCAGTACTTTCTCGAAATCAAAAAGAGATATTTATTTATTTAATGCACGCGCTCTTGTATTTTCAATTTTCCGGCTTAGCTTTCTTTTAATATTCGTCACGCGCTGCACTGCGCGAGAAATAAAACCATTTAATTTATAATTGAACAAACATTGGCTTTTTAAATACCAAATTCGTAACACTGCCCCCTTCCCAAGGACTGCACGTCCCGGGCAGTACAATCCCTGGACAGGAAGCTAAACTTACAACTGTGGCATAAATGCATTAATAAGCATTACATTACAATAATAAACAACATGAACAATAAATGCAATACATAAAACAAATCAAATGCTATCAAATACAAATCAAATACACATTTAAAAACAAAATGGACCATGGTCTTATACTATTTACAATTATTTATATTACGTACTATGGCCATAGTAATGAGCTAACCTGTCGTAATGAACGACTTTAGGTTTAGATTTCGAAGACTTACGAATCCGAACCACGACATCATTCAGCCTGTTTAGGACTGTGTCTGGAAACCACTAATGAGAGGTTATTAAGGATGGTCCGATTGAACCTCTCTACCATGCCGTCCGACTGGGGATGCAATGGCGTCGTTTGAGTTTTGTCAATGCCGAGTAGTTTGCATATTTCTTTGATTACTGCCGAGGCAAAATTCCTTCCCTGATCGGAATGTAACTGAAGAGGCACTCCGAACCTGGAAATCCAATGCTGTATCATTACCTCAGCTACTGCGACAGCCTCTTGATCAGGAACAGGGTACACGTCAGGCCACTTGGTGAAGTAATCAATGACAACGAGTATGTATTTGTTGCCATCAGCAGTTCGTGGCAGAGGTACCAAGATGTCAAAGGCGATACGTTCAAAAGGCGCCCCTACGTTGTAACGTTGCAGCTTGCCTCGGCTGCGTCTCTTCGGTCCTTTCCGATCTGCACAGGCATCGCAGGATCGGCACCACTTTTGCACGTCATCCTTTGCATTATTCCAGTAAAAGCGCTCACGAACTCTCTGTAAGGTCTTCATTATTCCAAAGTGACCTCCCCTAGGGCTGTTATGTAGTTCTTTAAGGACATCAGGAATGCGGGATCTTGTAAGTATCAGCTGCCATCGGAACGTCTTCCCATCATCCGGTTCGAATTTCCGGTTTAAGACGCCGTTTCGAATGTGAAGTGAATCCCAGAGTGCCCAATAGTGTTTGGTTGTAGGACTACAGATAGAAATGTCCTGCCAGGTAGGTTTTCTGGTTGATGACTCCATTAAATCAATTATGGGTTTAATGTCGCGGTCTTCCAGCTGGTCTTTCCTGACTTCATCATCACTCCACGGTTCTCGATCAGCCGATGTTGATGTTGTAATTTGTCTTGCGACCGGAGTCAGCAGCTCGTATTTCGCTTCCACCCTGGAACAATATCGGCAGCTTTCTTGGCAAGGTCTTCTAGACAGGGCGTCGGCGTTTCCGTGTGATGATCCGTTACAATGACGGATAGTGATGTCATATTCTTGGAGTCTCTGTATCCACCTGGCTATTTGACCCTCAGGATTCTTGAAATTTAAAAGCCAGGTCAATGATGCATGATCGGTGCGGAACAGGAATTTTCTGCCGTATAGATAGTGATGGAACTGTTTTACAGCTTTAACTATGGCGAGCAACTCTTTCCTGGTGACACAATAATTCCTCTTGGAATTGCCGCCAGAGCGGACCACACACTACGGCCTATAAGGAACATTACTGAACATCTTCTGACACCAAAAATTGTTGCGTGCGTACGGATTCGTTACTAAATGAATGCACAAGTCCGATGAAAAATGAACAAAAATTTATTATTATCACAACAAAAATGCTTAAATTTTCTCAAATTATCACGCAGTATTACAATATCTCACAGTAGTTTTCTTTTAACTACTCAAATGTCCAATAGAACGTAATTCAAAACAGCTAAAGAACGCTAATCCGCGAATTCGCTACAATCAACAACAGTAGTTTTCTAAACAACAACAAACTAAGCAACTACTACAAACTGAGATGTTTTCCTCCTTTTATAGGATTTTAAAATCACGCGCTAGAATTTTCCAGTACTTTCTCGAAATCAAAAAGAGATATTTATTTATTTAATGCACGCGCTCTTGTATTTTCAATTTTCCGGCTTAGCTTTCTTTTAATATTCGTCACGCGCTGCACTGCGCGAGAAATAAAACCATTTAATTTATAATTGAACAAACATTGGCTTTTTAAATACCAAATTCGTAACACTGCCCCCTTCCCAAGGACTGCACGTCCCGGGCAGTACAATCCCTGGACAGGAAGCTAAACTTACAACTGTGGCATAAATGCATTAATAAGCATTACATTACAATAATAAACAACATGAACAATAAATGCAATACATAAAACAAATCAAATGCTATCAAATACAAATCAAATACACATTTAAAAACAAAATGGACCATGGTCTTATACTATTTACAATTATTTATATTACGTACTATGGCCATAGTAATGAGCTAACCTGTCGTAATGAACGACTTTAGGTTTAGATTTCGAAGACTTACGAATCCGAACCACGACATCATTCAGCCTGTTTAGGACTGTGTCTGGAAACCACTAATGAGAGGTTATTAAGGATGGTCCGATTGAACCTCTCTACCATGCCGTCCGACTGGGGATGCAATGGCGTCGTTTGAGTTTTGTCAATGCCGAGTAGTTTGCATATTTCTTTGATTACTGCCGAGGCAAAATTCCTTCCCTGATCGGAATGTAACTGAAGAGGCACTCCGAACCTGGAAATCCAATGCTGTATCATTACCTCAGCTACTGCGACAGCCTCTTGATCAGGAACAGGGTACACGTCAGGCCACTTGGTGAAGTAATCAATGACAACGAGTATGTATTTGTTGCCATCAGCAGTTCGTGGCAGAGGTACCAAGATGTCAAAGGCGATACGTTCAAAAGGCGCCCCTACGTTGTAACGTTGCAGCTTGCCTCGGCTGCGTCTCTTCGGTCCTTTCCGATCTGCACAGGCATCGCAGGATCGGCACCACTTTTGCACGTCATCCTTTGCATTATTCCAGTAAAAGCGCTCACGAACTCTCTGTAAGGTCTTCATTATTCCAAAGTGACCTCCCCTAGGGCTGTTATGTAGTTCTTTAAGGACATCAGGAATGCGGGATCTTGTAAGTATCAGCTGCCATCGGAACGTCTTCCCATCATCCGGTTCGAATTTCCGGTTTAAGACGCCGTTTCGAATGTGAAGTGAATCCCAGAGTGCCCAATAGTGTTTGGTTGTAGGACTACAGATAGAAATGTCCTGCCAGGTAGGTTTTCTGGTTGATGACTCCATTAAATCAATTATGGGTTTAATGTCGCGGTCTTCCAGCTGGTCTTTCCTGACTTCATCATCACTCCACGGTTCTCGATCAGCCGATGTTGATGTTGTAATTTGTCTTGCGACCGGAGTCAGCAGCTCGTATTTCGCTTCCAGCCTGGAACAATATCGGCAGCTTTCTTGGCAAGGTCTTCTAGACAGGGCGTCGGCGTTTCCGTGTGATGATCCGTTACAATGACGGATAGTGATGTCATATTCTTGGAGTCTCTGTATCCACCTGGCTATTTGACCCTCAGGATTCTTGAAATTTAAAAGCCAGGTCAATGATGCATGATCGGTGCGGAACAGGAATTTTCTGCCGTATAGATAGTGATGGAACTGTTTCACAGCTTTAACTATGGCGAGCAACTCTTTCCTGGTGACACAATAATTCCTCTTGGAATTGCCGCCAGAGCGGACCACACACTACGGCCTATGAGGAACATTACTGAACATCTTCTGACACCAAAAATTGTTGCGTGCGTACGGATTCGTTACTAAATGAATGCACAAGTCCGATGAAAAATGAACAAAAATTTATTATCACAACAAAAATGCTTAAATTTTCTCAAATTATCACGCAGTATTACAATATCTCACAGTAGTTTTCTTTTAACTACTCAAATGTCCAATAGAACGTAATTCAAAACAGCTAAAGAACGCTAATCCGCGAATTCGCTACAATCAACAACAGTAGTTTTCTAAACAACAACAAACTAAGCAACTACTACAAACTGAGATGTTTTCCTCCTTTTATAAGATTTTAAAATCACGCGCTAGAATTTTCCAGTACTTTCTCGAAATCAAAAAGAGATATTTATTTATTTAATGCACGCGCTCTTGTATTTTCAATTTTCCGGCTTAGCTTTCTTTTAATATTCGTCACGCGCTGCACTGCGCGAGAAATAAAACCATTTAATTTATAATTGAACAAACATTGGCTTTTTAAATACCAAATTCGTAACACTGCCCCCTTCCCAAGGACTGCACGTCCCGGGCAGTACAATCCCTGGACAGGAAGCTAAACTTACAACTGTGGCATAAATGCATTAATAAGCATTACATTACAATAATAAACAACATGAACAATAAATGCAATACATAAAACAAATCAAATGCTATCAAATACAAATCAAATACACATTTAAAAACAAAATGGACCATGGTCTTATACTATTTACAATTATTTATATTACGTACTATGGCCATAGTAATGAGCTAACCTGTCGTAATGAACGACTTTAGGTTTAGATTTCGAAGACTTACGAATCCGAACCACGACATCATTCAGCCTGTTTAGGACTGTGTCTGGAAACCACTAATGAGAGGTTATTAAGGATGGTCCGATTGAACCTCTCTACCATGCCGTCCGACTGGGGATGCAATGGCGTCGTTTGAGTTTTGTCAATGCCGAGTAGTTTGCATATTTCTTTGATTACTGCCGAGGCAAAATTCCTTCCCTGATCGGAATGTAACTGAAGAGGCACTCCGAACCTGGAAATCCAATGCTGTATCATTACCTCAGCTACTGCGACAGCCTCTTGATCAGGAACAGGGTACACGTCAGGCCACTTGGTGAAGTAATCAATGACAACGAGTATGTATTTGTTGCCATCAGCAGTTCGTGGCAGAGGTACCAAGATGTCAAAGGCGATACGTTCAAAAGGCGCCCCTACGTTGTAACGTTGCAGCTTGCCTCGGCTGCGTCTCTTCGGTCCTTTCCGATCTGCACAGGCATCGCAGGATCGGCACCACTTTTGCACGTCATCCTTTGCATTATTCCAGTAAAAGCGCTCACGAACTCTCTGTAAGGTCTTCATTATTCCAAAGTGACCTCCCCTAGGGCTGTTATGTAGTTCTTTAAGGACATCAGGAATGCGGGATCTTGTAAGTATCAGCTGCCATCGGAACGTCTTCCCATCATCCGGTTCGAATTTCCGGTTTAAGACGCCGTTTCGAATGTGAAGTGAATCCCAGAGTGCCCAATAGTGTTTGGTTGTAGGACTACAGATAGAAATGTCCTGCCAGGTAGGTTTTCTGGTTGATGACTCCATTAAATCAATTATGGGTTTAATGTCGCGGTCTTCCAGCTGGTCTTTCCTGACTTCATCATCACTCCACGGTTCTCGATCAGCCGATGTTGATGTTGTAATTTGTCTTGCGACCGGAGTCAGCAGCTCGTATTTCGCTTCCAGCCTGGAACAATATCGGCAGCTTTCTTGGCAAGGTCTTCTAGACAGGGCGTCGGCGTTTCCGTGTGATGATCCGTTACAATGACGGATAGTGATGTCATATTCTTGGAGTCTCTGTATCCACCTGGCTATTTGACCCTCAGGATTCTTGAAATTTAAAAGCCAGGTCAATGATGCATGATCGGTGCGGAACAGGAATTTTCTGCCGTATAGATAGTGATGGAACTGTTTTACAGCTTTAACTATGGCGAGCAACTCTTTCCTGGTGACACAATAATTCCTCTTGGAATTGCCGCCAGAGCGGACCACACACTACGGCCTATAAGGAACATTACTGAACATCTTCTGACACCAAAAATTGTTGCGTGCGTACGGATTCGTTACTAAATGAATGCACAAGTCCGATGAAAAATGAACAAAAATTTATTATTATCACAACAAAAATGCTTAAATTTTCTCAAATTATCACGCAGTATTACAATATCTCACAGTAGTTTTCTTTTAACTACTCAAATGTCCAATAGAACGTAATTCAAAACAGCTAAAGAACGCTAATCCGCGAATTCGCTACAATCAACAACAGTAGTTTTCTAAACAACAACAAACTAAGCAACTACTACAAACTGAGATGTTTTCCTCCTTTTATAAGATTTTAAAATCACGCGCTAGAATTTTCCAGTACTTTCTCGAAATCAAAAAGAGATATTTATTTATTTAATGCACGCGCTCTTGTATTTTCAATTTTCCGGCTTAGCTTTCTTTTAATATTCGTCACGCGCTGCACTGCGCGAGAAATAAAACCATTTAATTTATAATTGAACAAACATTGGCTTTTTAAATACCAAATTCGTAACACTGCCCCCTTCCCAAGGACTGCACGTCCCGGGCAGTACAATCCCTGGACAGGAAGCTAAACTTACAACTGTGGCATAAATGCATTAATAAGCATTACATTACAATAATAAACAACATGAACAATAAATGCAATACATAAAACAAATCAAATGCTATCAAATACAAATCAAATACACATTTAAAAACAAAATGGACCATGGTCTTATACTATTTACAATTATTTATATTACGTACTATGGCCATAGTAATGAGCTAACCTGTCGTAATGAACGACTTTAGGTTTAGATTTCGAAGACTTACGAATCCGAACCACGACATCATTCAGCCTGTTTAGGACTGTGTCTGGAAACCACTAATGAGAGGTTATTAAGGATGGTCCGATTGAACCTCTCTACCATGCCGTCCGACTGGGGATGCAATGGCGTCGTTTGAGTTTTGTCAATGCCGAGTAGTTTGCATATTTCTTTGATTACTGCCGAGGCAAAATTCCTTCCCTGATCGGAATGTAACTGAAGAGGCACTCCGAACCTGGAAATCCAATGCTGTATCATTACCTCAGCTACTGCGACAGCCTCTTGATCAGGAACAGGGTACACGTCAGGCCACTTGGTGAAGTAATCAATGACAACGAGTATGTATTTGTTGCCATCAGCAGTTCGTGGCAGAGGTACCAAGATGTCAAAGGCGATACGTTCAAAAGGCGCCCCTACGTTGTAACGTTGCAGCTTGCCTCGGCTGCGTCTCTTCGGTCCTTTCCGATCTGCACAGGCATCGCAGGATCGGCACCACTTTTGCACGTCATCCTTTGCATTATTCCAGTAAAAGCGCTCACGAACTCTCTGTAAGGTCTTCATTATTCCAAAGTGACCTCCCCTAGGGCTGTTATGTAGTTCTTTAAGGACATCAGGAATGCGGGATCTTGTAAGTATCAGCTGCCATCGGAACGTCTTCCCATCATCCGGTTCGAATTTCCGGTTTAAGACGCCGTTTCGAATGTGAAGTGAATCCCAGAGTGCCCAATAGTGTTTGGTTGTAGGACTACAGATAGAAATGTCCTGCCAGGTAGGTTTTCTGGTTGATGACTCCATTAAATCAATTATGGGTTTAATGTCGCGGTCTTCCAGCTGGTCTTTCCTGACTTCATCATCACTCCACGGTTCTCGATCAGCCGATGTTGATGTTGTAATTTGTCTTGCGACCGGAGTCAGCAGCTCGTATTTCGCTTCCACCCTGGAACAATATCGGCAGCTTTCTTGGCAAGGTCTTCTAGACAGGGCGTCGGCGTTTCCGTGTGATGATCCGTTACAATGACGGATAGTGATGTCATATTCTTGGAGTCTCTGTATCCACCTGGCTATTTGACCCTCAGGATTCTTGAAATTTAAAAGCCAGGTCAATGATGCATGATCGGTGCGGAACAGGAATTTTCTGCCGTATAGATAGTGATGGAACTGTTTTACAGCTTTAACTATGGCGAGCAACTCTTTCCTGGTGACACAATAATTCCTCTTGGAATTGCCGCCAGAGCGGACCACACACTACGGCCTATAAGGAACATTACTGAACATCTTCTGACACCAAAAATTGTTGCGTGCGTACGGATTCGTTACTAAATGAATGCACAAGTCCGATGAAAAATGAACAAAAATTTATTATTATCACAACAAAAATGCTTAAATTTTCTCAAATTATCACGCAGTATTACAATATCTCACAGTAGTTTTCTTTTAACTACTCAAATGTCCAATAGAACGTAATTCAAAACAGCTAAAGAACGCTAATCCGCGAATTCGCTACAATCAACAACAGTAGTTTTCTAAACAACAACAAACTAAGCAACTACTACAAACTGAGATGTTTTCCTCCTTTTATAGGATTTTAAAATCACGCGCTAGAATTTTCCAGTACTTTCTCGAAATCAAAAAGAGATATTTATTTATTTAATGCACGCGCTCTTGTATTTTCAATTTTCCGGCTTAGCTTTCTTTTAATATTCGTCACGCGCTGCACTGCGCGAGAAATAAAACCATTTAATTTATAATTGAACAAACATTGGCTTTTTAAATACCAAATTCGTAACACTGCCCCCTTCCCAAGGACTGCACGTCCCGGGCAGTACAATCCCTGGACAGGAAGCTAAACTTACAACTGTGGCATAAATGCATTAATAAGCATTACATTACAATAATAAACAACATGAACAATAAATGCAATACATAAAACAAATCAAATGCTATCAAATACAAATCAAATACACATTTAAAAACAAAATGGACCATGGTCTTATACTATTTACAATTATTTATATTACGTACTATGGCCATAGTAATGAGCTAACCTGTCGTAATGAACGACTTTAGGTTTAGATTTCGAAGACTTACGAATCCGAACCACGACATCATTCAGCCTGTTTAGGACTGTGTCTGGAAACCACTAATGAGAGGTTATTAAGGATGGTCCGATTGAACCTCTCTACCATGCCGTCCGACTGGGGATGCAATGGCGTCGTTTGAGTTTTGTCAATGCCGAGTAGTTTGCATATTTCTTTGATTACTGCCGAGGCAAAATTCCTTCCCTGATCGGAATGTAACTGAAGAGGCACTCCGAACCTGGAAATCCAATGCTGTATCATTACCTCAGCTACTGCGACAGCCTCTTGATCAGGAACAGGGTACACGTCAGGCCACTTGGTGAAGTAATCAATGACAACGAGTATGTATTTGTTGCCATCAGCAGTTCGTGGCAGAGGTACCAAGATGTCAAAGGCGATACGTTCAAAAGGCGCCCCTACGTTGTAACGTTGCAGCTTGCCTCGGCTGCGTCTCTTCGGTCCTTTCCGATCTGCACAGGCATCGCAGGATCGGCACCACTTTTGCACGTCATCCTTTGCATTATTCCAGTAAAAGCGCTCACGAACTCTCTGTAAGGTCTTCATTATTCCAAAGTGACCTCCCCTAGGGCTGTTATGTAGTTCTTTAAGGACATCAGGAATGCGGGATCTTGTAAGTATCAGCTGCCATCGGAACGTCTTCCCATCATCCGGTTCGAATTTCCGGTTTAAGACGCCGTTTCGAATGTGAAGTGAATCCCAGAGTGCCCAATAGTGTTTGGTTGTAGGACTACAGATAGAAATGTCCTGCCAGGTAGGTTTTCTGGTTGATGACTCCATTAAATCAATTATGGGTTTAATGTCGCGGTCTTCCAGCTGGTCTTTCCTGACTTCATCATCACTCCACGGTTCTCGATCAGCCGATGTTGATGTTGTAATTTGTCTTGCGACCGGAGTCAGCAGCTCGTATTTCGCTTCCAGCCTGGAACAATATCGGCAGCTTTCTTGGCAAGGTCTTCTAGACAGGGCGTCGGCGTTTCCGTGTGATGATCCGTTACAATGACGGATAGTGATGTCATATTCTTGGAGTCTCTGTATCCACCTGGCTATTTGACCCTCAGGATTCTTGAAATTTAAAAGCCAGGTCAATGATGCATGATCGGTGCGGAACAGGAATTTTCTGCCGTATAGATAGTGATGGAACTGTTTTACAGCTTTAACTATGGCGAGCAACTCTTTCCTGGTGACACAATAATTCCTCTTGGAATTGCCGCCAGAGCGGACCACACACTACGGCCTATGAGGAACATTACTGAACATCTTCTGACACCAAAAATTGTTGCGTGCGTACGGATTCGTTACTAAATGAATGCACAAGTCCGATGAAAAATGAACAAAAATTTATTATTATCACAACAAAAATGCTTAAATTTTCTCAAATTATCACGCAGTATTACAATATCTCACAGTAGTTTTCTTTTAACTACTCAAATGTCCAATAGAACGTAATTCAAAACAGCTAAAGAACGCTAATCCGCGAATTCGCTACAATCAACAACAGTAGTTTTCTAAACAACAACAAACTAAGCAACTACTACAAACTGAGATGTTTTCCTCCTTTTATAAGATTTTAAAATCACGCGCTAGAATTTTCCAGTACTTTCTCGAAATCAAAAAGAGATATTTATTTATTTAATGCACGCGCTCTTGTATTTTCAATTTTCCGGCTTAGCTTTCTTTTAATATTCGTCACGCGCTGCACTGCGCGAGAAATAAAACCATTTAATTTATAATTGAACAAACATTGGCTTTTTAAATACCAAATTCGTAACACTGCCCCCTTCCCAAGGACTGCACGTCCCGGGCAGTACAATCCCTGGACAGGAAGCTAAACTTACAACTGTGGCATAAATGCATTAATAAGCATTACATTACAATAATAAACAACATGAACAATAAATGCAATACATAAAACAAATCAAATGCTATCAAATACAAATCAAATACACATTTAAAAACAAAATGGACCATGGTCTTATACTATTTACAATTATTTATATTACGTACTATGGCCATAGTAATGAGCTAACCTGTCGTAATGAACGACTTTAGGTTTAGATTTCGAAGACTTACGAATCCGAACCACGACATCATTCAGCCTGTTTAGGACTGTGTCTGGAAACCACTAATGAGAGGTTATTAAGGATGGTCCGATTGAACCTCTCTACCATGCCGTCCGACTGGGGATGCAATGGCGTCGTTTGAGTTTTGTCAATGCCGAGTAGTTTGCATATTTCTTTGATTACTGCCGAGGCAAAATTCCTTCCCTGATCGGAATGTAACTGAAGAGGCACTCCGAACCTGGAAATCCAATGCTGTATCATTACCTCAGCTACTGCGACAGCCTCTTGATCAGGAACAGGGTACACGTCAGGCCACTTGGTGAAGTAATCAATGACAACGAGTATGTATTTGTTGCCATCAGCAGTTCGTGGCAGAGGTACCAAGATGTCAAAGGCGATACGTTCAAAAGGCGCCCCTACGTTGTAACGTTGCAGCTTGCCTCGGCTGCGTCTCTTCGGTCCTTTCCGATCTGCACAGGCATCGCAGGATCGGCACCACTTTTGCACGTCATCCTTTGCATTATTCCAGTAAAAGCGCTCACGAACTCTCTGTAAGGTCTTCATTATTCCAAAGTGACCTCCCCTAGGGCTGTTATGTAGTTCTTTAAGGACATCAGAAATGCGGGATCTTGTAAGTATCAGCTGCCATCGGAACGTCTTCCCATCATCCGGTTCGAATTTCCGGTTTAAGACGCCGTTTCGAATGTGAAGTGAATCCCAGAGTGCCCAATAGTGTTTGGTTGTAGGACTACAGATAGAAATGTCCTGCCAGGTAGGTTTTCTGGTTGATGACTCCATTAAATCAATTATGGGTTTAATGTCGCGGTCTTCCAGCTGGTCTTTCCTGACTTCATCATCACTCCACGGTTCTCGATCAGCCGATGTTGATGTTGTAATTTGTCTTGCGACCGGAGTCAGCAGCTCGTATTTCGCTTCCACCCTGGAACAATATCGGCAGCTTTCTTGGCAAGGTCTTCTAGACAGGGCGTCGGCGTTTCCGTGTGATGATCCGTTACAATGACGGATAGTGATGTCATATTCTTGGAGTCTCTGTATCCACCTGGCTATTTGACCCTCAGGATTCTTGAAATTTAAAAGCCAGGTCAATGATGCATGATCGGTGCGGAACAGGAATTTTCTGCCGTATAGATAGTGATGGAACTGTTTTACAGCTTTAACTATGGCGAGCAACTCTTTCCTGGTGACACAATAATTCCTCTTGGAATTGCCGCCAGAGCGGACCACACACTACGGCCTATAAGGAACATTACTGAACATCTTCTGACACCAAAAATTGTTGCGTGCGTACGGATTCGTTACTAAATGAATGCACAAGTCCGGAGAAAAATGAACAAAAATTTATTATTATCACAACAAAAATGCTTAAATTTTCTCAAATTATCACGCAGTATTACAATATCTCACAGTAGTTTTCTTTTAACTACTCAAATGTCCAATAGAACGTAATTCAAAACAGCTAAAGAACGCTAATCCGCGAATTCGCTACAATCAACAACAGTAGTTTTCTAAACAACAACAAACTAAGCAACTACTACAAACTGAGATGTTTTCCTCCTTTTATAGGATTTTAAAATCACGCGCTAGAATTTTCCAGTACTTTCTCGAAATCAAAAAGAGATATTTATTTATTTAATGCACGCGCTCTTGTATTTTCAATTTTCCGGCTTAGCTTTCTTTTAATATTCGTCACGCGCTGCACTGCGCGAGAAATAAAACCATTTAATTTATAATTGAACAAACATTGGCTTTTTAAATACCAAATTCGTAACACTGCCCCCTTCCCAAGGACTGCACGTCCCGGGCAGTACAATCCCTGGACAGGAAGCTAAACTTACAACTGTGGCATAAATGCATTAATAAGCATTACATTACAATAATAAACAACATGAACAATAAATGCAATACATAAAACAAATCAAATGCTATCAAATACAAATCAAATACACATTTAAAAACAAAATGGACCATGGTCTTATACTATTTACAATTATTTATATTACGTACTATGGCCATAGTAATGAGCTAACCTGTCGTAATGAACGACTTTAGGTTTAGATTTCGAAGACTTACGAATCCGAACCACGACATCATTCAGCCTGTTTAGGACTGTGTCTGGAAACCACTAATGAGAGGTTATTAAGGATGGTCCGATTGAACCTCTCTACCATGCCGTCCGACTGGGGATGCAATGGCGTCGTTTGAGTTTTGTCAATGCCGAGTAGTTTGCATATTTCTTTGATTACTGCCGAGGCAAAATTCCTTCCCTGATCGGAATGTAACTGAAGAGGCACTCCGAACCTGGAAATCCAATGCTGTATCATTACCTCAGCTACTGCGACAGCCTCTTGATCAGGAACAGGGTACACGTCAGGCCACTTGGTCAAGTAATCAATGACAACGAGTATGTATTTGTTGCCATCAGCAGTTCGTGGCAGAGGTACCAAGATGTCAAAGGCGATACGTTCAAAAGGCCCCCCTACGTTGTAACGTTGCAGCTTGCCTCGGCTGCGTCTCTTCGGTCCTTTCCGATCTGCACAGGCATCGCAGGATCGGCACCACTTTTGCACGTCATCCTTTGCATTATTCCAGTAAAAGCGCTCACGAACTCTCTGTAAGGTCTTCATTATTCCAAAGTGACCTCCCCTAGGGCTGTTATGTAGTTCTTTAAGGACATCAGGAATGCGGGATCTTGTAAGTATCAGCTGCCATCGGAACGTCTTCCCATCATCCGGTTCGAATTTCCGGTTTAAGACGCCGTTTCGAATGTGAAGTGAATCCCAGAGTGCCCAATAGTGTTTGGTTGTAGGACTACAGATAGAAATGTCCTGCCAGGTAGGTTTTCTGGTTGATGACTCCATTAAATCAATTATGGGTTTAATGTCGCGGTCTTCCAGCTGGTCTTTCCTGACTTCATCATCACTCCACGGTTCTCGATCAGCCGATGTTGATGTTGTAATTTGTCTTGCGACCGGAGTCAGCAGCTCGTATTTCGCTTCCAGCCTGGAACAATATCGGCAGCTTTCTTGGCAAGGTCTTCTAGACAGGGCGTCGGCGTTTCCGTGTGATGATCCGTTACAATGACGGATAGTGATGTCATATTCTTGGAGTCTCTGTATCCACCTGGCTATTTGACCCTCAGGATTCTTGAAATTTAAAAGCCAGGTCAATGATGCATGATCGGTGCGGAACAGGAATTTTCTGCCGTATAGATAGTGATGGAACTGTTTTACAGCTTTAACTATGGCGAGCAACTCTTTCCTGGTGACACAATAATTCCTCTTGGAATTGCCGCCAGAGCGGACCACACACTACGGCCTATGAGGAACATTACTGAACATCTTCTGACACCAAAAATTGTTGCGTGCGTACGGATTCGTTACTAAATGAATGCACAAGTCCGATGAAAAATGAACAAAAATTTATTATCACAACAAAAATGCTTAAATTTTCTCAAATTATCACGCAGTATTACAATATCTCACAGTAGTTTTCTTTTAACTACTCAAATGTCCAATAGAACGTAATTCAAAACAGCTAAAGAACGCTAATCCGCGAATTCGCTACAATCAACAACAGTAGTTTTCTAAACAACAACAAACTAAGCAACTACTACAAACTGAGATGTTTTCCTCCTTTTATAAGATTTTAAAATCACGCGCTAGAATTTTCCAGTACTTTCTCGAAATCAAAAAGAGATATTTATTTATTTAATGCACGCGCTCTTGTATTTTTAATTTTCCGGCTTAGCTTTCTTTTAATATTCGTCACGCGCTGCACTGCGCGAGAAATAAAACCATTTAATTTATAATTGAACAAACATTGGCTTTTTAAATACCAAATTCGTAACACTGCCCCCTTCCCAAGGACTGCACGTCCCGGGCAGTACAATCCCTGGACAGGAAGCTAAACTTACAACTGTGGCATAAATGCATTAATAAGCATTACATTACAATAATAAACAACATGAACAATAAATGCAATACATAAAACAAATCAAATGCTATCAAATACAAATCAAATACACATTTAAAAACAAAATGGACCATGGTCTTATACTATTTACAATTATTTATATTACGTACTATGGCCATAGTAATGAGCTAACCTGTCGTAATGAACGACTTTAGGTTTAGATTTCGAAGACTTACGAATCCGAACCACGACATCATTCAGCCTGTTTAGGACTGTGTCTGGAAACCACTAATGAGAGGTTATTAAGGATGGTCCGATTGAACCTCTCTACCATGCCGTCCGACTGGGGATGCAATGGCGTCGTTTGAGTTTTGTCAATGCCGAGTAGTTTGCATATTTCTTTGATTACTGCCGAGGCAAAATTCCTTCCCTGATCGGAATGTAACTGAAGAGGCACTCCGAACCTGGAAATCCAATGCTGTATCATTACCTCAGCTACTGCGACAGCCTCTTGATCAGGAACAGGGTACACGTCAGGCCACTTGGTGAAGTAATCAATGACAACGAGTATGTATTTGTTGCCATCAGCAGTTCGTGGCAGAGGTACCAAGATGTCAAAGGCGATACGTTCAAAAGGCGCCCCTACGTTGTAACGTTGCAGCTTGCCTCGGCTGCGTCTCTTCGGTCCTTTCCGATCTGCACAGGCATCGCAGGATCGGCACCACTTTTGCACGTCATCCTTTGCATTATTCCAGTAAAAGCGCTCACGAACTCTCTGTAAGGTCTTCATTATTCCAAAGTGACCTCCCCTAGGGCTGTTATGTAGTTCTTTAAGGACATCAGGAATGCGGGATCTTGTAAGTATCAGCTGCCATCGGAACGTCTTCCCATCATCCGGTTCGAATTTCCGGTTTAAGACGCCGTTTCGAATGTGAAGTGAATCCCAGAGTGCCCAATAGTGTTTGGTTGTAGGACTACAGATAGAAATGTCCTGCCAGGTAGGTTTTCTGGTTGATGACTCCATTAAATCAATTATGGGTTTAATGTCGCGGTCTTCCAGCTGGTCTTTCCTGACTTCATCATCACTCCACGGTTCTCGATCAGCCGATGTTGATGTTGTAATTTGTCTTGCGACCGGAGTCAGCAGCTCGTATTTCGCTTCCACCCTGGAACAATATCGGCAGCTTTCTTGGCAAGGTCTTCTAGACAGGGCGTCGGCGTTTCCGTGTGATGATCCGTTACAATGACGGATAGTGATGTCATATTCTTGGAGTCTCTGTATCCACCTGGCTATTTGACCCTCAGGATTCTTGAAATTTAAAAGCCAGGTCAATGATGCATGATCGGTGCGGAACAGGAATTTTCTGCCGTATAGATAGTGATGGAACTGTTTTACAGCTTTAACTATGGCGAGCAACTCTTTCCTGGTGACACAATAATTCCTCTTGGAATTGCCGCCAGAGCGGACCACACACTACGGCCTATAAGGAACATTACTGAACATCTTCTGACACCAAAAATTGTTGCGTGCGTACGGATTCGTTACTAAATGAATGCACAAGTCCGATGAAAAATGAACAAAAATTTATTATTATCACAACAAAAATGCTTAAATTTTCTCAAATTATCACGCAGTATTACAATATCTCACAGTAGTTTTCTTTTAACTACTCAAATGTCCAATAGAACGTAATTCAAAACAGCTAAAGAACGCTAATCCGCGAATTCGCTACAATCAACAACAGTAGTTTTCTAAACAACAACAAACTAAGCAACTACTACAAACTGAGATGTTTTCCTCCTTTTATAGGATTTTAAAATCACGCGCTAGAATTTTCCAGTACTTTCTCGAAATCAAAAAGAGATATTTATTTATTTAATGCACGCGCTCTTGTATTTTCAATTTTCCGGCTTAGCTTTCTTTTAATATTCGTCACGCGCTGCACTGCGCGAGAAATAAAACCATTTAATTTATAATTGAACAAACATTGGCTTTTTAAATACCAAATTCGTAACACTGCCCCCTTCCCAAGGACTGCACGTCCCGGGCAGTACAATCCCTGGACAGGAAGCTAAACTTACAACTGTGGCATAAATGCATTAATAAGCATTACATTACAATAATAAACAACATGAACAATAAATGCAATACATAAAACAAATCAAATGCTATCAAATACAAATCAAATACACATTTAAAAACAAAATGGACCATGGTCTTATACTATTTACAATTATTTATATTACGTACTATGGCCATAGTAATGAGCTAACCTGTCGTAATGAACGACTTTAGGTTTAGATTTCGAAGACTTACGAATCCGAACCACGACATCATTCAGCCTGTTTAGGACTGTGTCTGGAAACCACTAATGAGAGGTTATTAAGGATGGTCCGATTGAACCTCTCTACCATGCCGTCCGACTGGGGATGCAATGGCGTCGTTTGAGTTTTGTCAATGCCGAGTAGTTTGCATATTTCTTTGATTACTGCCGAGGCAAAATTCCTTCCCTGATCGGAATGTAACTGAAGAGGCACTCCGAACCTGGAAATCCAATGCTGTATCATTACCTCAGCTACTGCGACAGCCTCTTGATCAGGAACAGGGTACACGTCAGGCCACTTGGTGAAGTAATCAATGACAACGAGTATGTATTTGTTGCCATCAGCAGTTCGTGGCAGAGGTACCAAGATGTCAAAGGCGATACGTTCAAAAGGCGCCCCTACGTTGTAACGTTGCAGCTTGCCTCGGCTGCGTCTCTTCGGTCCTTTCCGATCTGCACAGGCATCGCAGGATCGGCACCACTTTTGCACGTCATCCTTTGCATTATTCCAGTAAAAGCGCTCACGAACTCTCTGTAAGGTCTTCATTATTCCAAAGTGACCTCCCCTAGGGCTGTTATGTAGTTCTTTAAGGACATCAGGAATGCGGGATCTTGTAAGTATCAGCTGCCATCGGAACGTCTTCCCATCATCCGGTTCGAATTTCCGGTTTAAGACGCCGTTTCGAATGTGAAGTGAATCCCAGAGTGCCCAATAGTGTTTGGTTGTAGGACTACAGATAGAAATGTCCTGCCAGGTAGGTTTTCTGGTTGATGACTCCATTAAATCAATTATGGGTTTAATGTCGCGGTCTTCCAGCTGGTCTTTCCTGACTTCATCATCACTCCACGGTTCTCGATCAGCCGATGTTGATGTTGTAATTTGTCTTGCGACCGGAGTCAGCAGCTCGTATTTCGCTTCCACCCTGGAACAATATCGGCAGCTTTCTTGGCAAGGTCTTCTAGACAGGGCGTCGGCGTTTCCGTGTGATGATCCGTTACAATGACGGATAGTGATGTCATATTCTTGGAGTCTCTGTATCCACCTGGCTATTTGACCCTCAGGATTCTTGAAATTTAAAAGCCAGGTCAATGATGCATGATCGGTGCGGAACAGGAATTTTCTGCCGTATAGATAGTGATGGAACTGTTTTACAGCTTTAACTATGGCGAGCAACTCTTTCCTGGTGACACAATAATTCCTCTTGGAATTGCCGCCAGAGCGGACCACACACTACGGCCTATGAGGAACATTACTGAACATCTTCTGACACCAAAAATTGTTGCGTGAGTACGGATTCGTTACTAAATGAATGCACAAGTCCGATGAAAAATGAACAAAAATTTATTATTATCACAACAAAAATGCTTAAATTTTCTCAAATTATCACGCAGTATTACAATATCTCACAGTAGTTTTCTTTTAACTACTCAAATGTCCAATAGAACGTAATTCAAAACAGCTAAAGAACGCTAATCCGCGAATTCGCTACAATCAACAACAGTAGTTTTCTAAACAACAACAAACTAAGCAACTACTACAAACTGAGATGTTTTCCTCCTTTTATAAGATTTTAAAATCACGCGCTAGAATTTTCCAGTACTTTCTCGAAATCAAAAAGAGATATTTATTTATTTAATGCACGCGCTCTTGTATTTTCAATTTTCCGGCTTAGCTTTCTTTTAATATTCGTCACGCGCTGCACTGCGCGAGAAATAAAACCATTTAATTTATAATTGAACAAACATTGGCTTTTTAAATACCAAATTCGTAACACTGCCCCATTCCCAAGGACTGCACGTCCCGGGCAGTACAATCCCTGGACAGGAAGCTAAACTTACAACTGTGGCATAAATGCATTAATAAGCATTACATTACAATAATAAACAACATGAACAATAAATGCAATACATAAAACAAATCAAATGCTATCAAATACAAATCAAATACACATTTAAAAACAAAATGGACCATGGTCTTATACTATTTACAATTATTTATATTACGTACTATGGCCATAGTAATGAGCTAACCTGTCGTAATGAACGACTTTAGGTTTAGATTTCGAAGACTTACGAATCCGAACCACGACATCATTCAGCCTGTTTAGGACTGTGTCTGGAAACCACTAATGAGAGGTTATTAAGGATGGTCCGATTGAACCTCTCTACCATGCCGTCCGACTGGGGATGCAATGGCGTCGTTTGAGTTTTGTCAATGCCGAGTAGTTTGCATATTTCTTTGATTACTGCCGAGGCAAAATTCCTTCCCTGATCGGAATGTAACTGAAGAGGCACTCCGAACCTGGAAATCCAATGCTGTATCATTACCTCAGCTACTGCGACAGCCTCTTGATCAGGAACAGGGTACACGTCAGGCCACTTGGTGAAGTAATCAATGACAACGAGTATGTATTTGTTGCCATCAGCAGTTCGTGGCAGAGGTACCAAGATGTCAAAGGCGATACGTTCAAAAGGCGCCCCTACGTTGTAACGTTGCAGCTTGCCTCGGCTGCGTCTCTTCGGTCCTTTCCGATCTGCACAGGCATCGCAGGATCGGCACCACTTTTGCACGTCATCCTTTGCATTATTCCAGTAAAAGCGCTCACGAACTCTCTGTAAGGTCTTCATTATTCCAAAGTGACCTCCCCTAGGGCTGTTATGTAGTTCTTTAAGGACATCAGGAATGCGGGATCTTGTAAGTATCAGCTGCCATCGGAACGTCTTCCCATCATCCGGTTCGAATTTCCGGTTTAAGACGCCGTTTCGAATGTGAAGTGAATCCCAGAGTGCCCAATAGTGTTTGGTTGTAGGACTACAGATAGAAATGTCCTGCCAGGTAGGTTTTCTGGTTGATGACTCCATTAAATCAATTATGGGTTTAATGTCGCGGTCTTCCAGCTGGTCTTTCCTGACTTCATCATCACTCCACGGTTCTCGATCAGCCGATGTTGATGTTGTAATTTGTCTTGCGACCGGAGTCAGCAGCTCGTATTTCGCTTCCACCCTGGAACAATATCGGCAGCTTTCTTGGCAAGGTCTTCTAGACAGGGCGTCGGCGTTTCCGTGTGATGATCCGTTACAATGACGGATAGTGATGTCATATTCTTGGAGTCTCTGTATCCACCTGGCTATTTGACCCTCAGGATTCTTGAAATTTAAAAGCCAGGTCAATGATGCATGATCGGTGCGGAACAGGAATTTTCTGCCGTATAGATAGTGATGGAACTGTTTTACAGCTTTAACTATGGCGAGCAACTCTTTCCTGGTGACACAATAATTCCTCTTGGAATTGCCGCCAGAGCGGACCACACACTACGGCCTATGAGGAACATTACTGAACATCTTCTGACACCAAAAATTGTTGCGTGAGTACGGATTCGTTACTAAATGAATGCACAAGTCCGATGAAAAATGAACAAAAATTTATTATTATCACAACAAAAATGCTTAAATTTTCTCAAATTATCACGCAGTATTACAATATCTCACAGTAGTTTTCTTTTAACTACTCAAATGTCCAATAGAACGTAATTCAAAACAGCTAAAGAACGCTAATCCGCGAATTCGCTACAATCAACAACAGTAGTTTTCTAAACAACAACAAACTAAGCAACTACTACAAACTGAGATGTTTTCCTCCTTTTATAAGATTTTAAAATCACGCGCTAGAATTTTCCAGTACTTTCTCGAAATCAAAAAGAGATATTTATTTATTTAATGCACGCGCTCTTGTATTTTCAATTTTCCGGCTTAGCTTTCTTTTAATATTCGTCACGCGCTGCACTGCGCGAGAAATAAAACCATTTAATTTATAATTGAACAAACATTGGCTTTTTAAATACCAAATTCGTAACACTGCCCCATTCCCAAGGACTGCACGTCCCGGGCAGTACAATCCCTGGACAGGAAGCTAAACTTACAACTGTGGCATAAATGCATTAATAAGCATTACATTACAATAATAAACAACATGAACAATAAATGCAATACATAAAACAAATCAAATGCTATCAAATACAAATCAAATACACATTTAAAAACAAAATGGACCATGGTCTTATACTATTTACAATTATTTATATTACGTACTATGGCCATAGTAATGAGCTAACCTGTCGTAATGAACGACTTTAGGTTTAGATTTCGAAGACTTACGAATCCGAACCACGACATCATTCAGCCTGTTTAGGACTGTGTACGGGCCATCCCAAGGTGACTGTAATTTCGGACAAAGTCCTTTCCGTCGAGTCGGATTCCACCACCACACCTTGTCGTTCGTGGAATTGATGTTCAGTAGCTCTTGTGTCGTATCGGGTCTTCTCGTGCAAAGTTGTGCATCACTTCAAACCGAGCCTGGAGTTCTTGAATATATTCCTCAGACGAAGAAGGAGCATCCGGAAGGCGGCCAAACAGTAGATCACAAGGCAGACGAAGATCACGACAGAAGAGCATCTGTGATGGAGAATAGCCGGTAGTCTCGTGGACAGCACTGCGGTAAGCCAGTAAAAAGAGTGGTAATTTCTTGTCCCAGTCCTGTTGGTTTCTGGAAACCACTAATGAGAGGTTATTAAGGATGGTCCGATTGAACCTCTCTACCATGCCGTCCGACTGGGGATGCAATGGCGTCGTTTGTTTTGTCAATGCCGAGTAGTTTGCATAGTTCTTTGATTACTGCCGAGGCAAAATTCCTTCCCTGATCGGAATGTAACTGAAGAGGCACTCCGAACCTGGAAATCCAATGCTGTATCATTACCTCAGCTACTGCGACAGCCTCTTGATCAGGAACAGGGTACGCGTCAGGCCACTTGGTGAAGTAATCAATGACAACGAGTATGTATTTGTTGCCATCAGCAGTTCGTGGCAGAGGTACCAAGATGTCAAAGGCGATACGTTCAAAAGGCGCCCCTACGTTGTAACGTTGCAGCTTGCCTCGGCTGCGTCTCTTCGGTCCTTTCTGATCTGCACAGGCATCGCAGGATCGGCACCAATTTTGCACGTCATCCTTTGCATTATTCCAGTAAAAGCGCTCACGAACTCTCTGTAAGGTCTTCATTATTCCAAAGTGACCTCCCCTAGGGCTGTTATGTAGTTCTTTAAGGACATCAGGAATGCGGGATCTTGTAAGTATCAGCTGCCATCGGAACGTCTTCCCATCATCCGGTTCGAATTTCCGGTTTAAGACGCCGTTTCGAATGTGAAGTGAATCCCAGAGTGCCCAATAGTGTTTGGTTGTAGGACTACAGATAGAAATGTCCTGCCAGGTAGGTTTTCTGGTTGATGACTCCATTAAATCAATTATGGGTTTAATGTCGCGGTCTTCCAGCTGGTCTTTCCTGACTTCATCATCACTCCACGGTTCTCGATCAGCCGATGTTGATGTTGTAATTTGTCTTGCGACCGGAGTCAGCAGCTCGTATTTCGCTTCCACCCTGGAACAATATCGGCAGCTTTCTTGGCAAGGTCTTCTAGACAGGGCGTCGGCGTTTCCGTGTGATGATCCGTTACAATGACGGATAGTGATGTCATATTCTTGGAGTCTCTGTATCCACCTGGCTATTTGACCCTCAGGATTCTTGAAATTTAAAAGCCAGGTCAATGATGCATGATCGGTGCGGAACAGGAATTTTCTGCCGTATAGATAGTGATGGAACTGTTTTACAGCTTTAACTATGGCGAGCAACTCTTTCCTGGTGACACAATAATTCCTCTTGGAATTGCCGCCAGAGCGGACCACACACTACGGCCTATGAGGAACATTACTGAACATCTTCTGACACCAAAAATTGTTGCGTGAGTACGGATTCGTTACTAAATGAATGCACAAGTCCGATGAAAAATGAACAAAAATTTATTATTATCACAACAAAAATGCTTAAATTTTCTCAAATTATCACGCAGTATTACAATATCTCACAGTAGTTTTCTTTTAACTACTCAAATGTCCAATAGAACGTAATTCAAAACAGCTAAAGAACGCTAATCCGCGAATTCGCTACAATCAACAACAGTAGTTTTCTAAACAACAACAAACTAAGCAACTACTACAAACTGAGATGTTTTCCTCCTTTTATAAGATTTTAAAATCACGCGCTAGAATTTTCCAGTACTTTCTCGAAATCAAAAAGAGATATTTATTTATTTAATGCACGCGCTCTTGTATTTTCAATTTTCCGGCTTAGCTTTCTTTTAATATTCGTCACGCGCTGCACTGCGCGAGAAATAAAACCATTTAATTTATAATTGAACAAACATTGGCTTTTTAAATACCAAATTCGTAACACTGCCCCATTCCCAAGGACTGCACGTCCCGGGCAGTACAATCCCTGGACAGGAAGCTAAACTTACAACTGTGGCATAAATGCATTAATAAGCATTACATTACAATAATAAACAACATGAACAATAAATGCAATACATAAAACAAATCAAATGCTATCAAATACAAATCAAATACACATTTAAAAACAAAATGGACCATGGTCTTATACTATTTACAATTATTTATATTACGTACTATGGCCATAGTAATGAGCTAACCTGTCGTAATGAACGACTTTAGGTTTAGATTTCGAAGACTTACGAATCCGAACCACGACATCATTCAGCCTGTTTAGGACTGTGTACGGGCCATCCCAAGGTGACTGTAATTTCGGACAAAGTCCTTTCCGTCGAGTCGGATTCCACCACCACACCTTGTCGTTCGTGGAATTGATGTTCAGTAGCTCTTGTGTCGTATCGGGTCTTCTCGTGCAAAGTTGTGCATCACTTCAAACCGAGCCTGGAGTTCTTGAATATATTCCTCAGACGAAGAAGGAGCATCCGGAAGGCGGCCAAACAGTAGATCACAAGGCAGACGAAGATCACGACAGAAGAGCATCTGTGATGGAGAATAGCCGGTAGTCTCGTGGACAGCACTGCGGTAAGCCAGTAAAAAGAGTGGTAATTTCTTGTCCCAGTCCTGTTGGTTTCTGGAAACCACTAATGAGAGGTTATTAAGGATGGTCCGATTGAACCTCTCTACCATGCCGTCCGACTGGGGATGCAATGGCGTCGTTTGTTTTGTCAATGCCGAGTAGTTTGCATAGTTCTTTGATTACTGCCGAGGCAAAATTCCTTCCCTGATCGGAATGTAACTGAAGAGGCACTCCGAACCTGGAAATCCAATGCTGTATCATTACCTCAGCTACTGCGACAGCCTCTTGATCAGGAACAGGGTACGCGTCAGGCCACTTGGTGAAGTAATCAATGACAACGAGTATGTATTTGTTGCCATCAGCAGTTCGTGGCAGAGGTACCAAGATGTCAAAGGCGATACGTTCAAAAGGCGCCCCTACGTTGTAACGTTGCAGCTTGCCTCGGCTGCGTCTCTTCGGTCCTTTCTGATCTGCACAGGCATCGCAGGATCGGCACCAATTTTGCACGTCATCCTTTGCATTATTCCAGTAAAAGCGCTCACGAACTCTCTGTAAGGTCTTCATTATTCCAAAGTGACCTCCCCTAGGGCTGTTATGTAGTTCTTTAAGGACATCAGGAATGCGGGATCTTGTAAGTATCAGCTGCCATCGGAACGTCTTCCCATCATCCGGTTCGAATTTCCGGTTTAAGACGCCGTTTAGAATGTGAAGTGAATCCCAGAGTGCCCAATAGTGTTTGGTTGTAGGACTACAGATAGAAATGTCCTGCCAGGTAGGTTTTCTGGTTGATGACTCCATTAAATCAATTATGGGTTTAATGTCGCGGTCTTCCAGCTGGTCTTTCCTGACTTCAGCATCACTCCACGGTTCTCGATCAGCCGATGTTGATGTTGTAATTTGTCTTGCGACCGGAGTCAGCAGCTCGTATTTCGCTTCCAGCCTGGAACATTATCGGCAGCTTTCTTGGCAAGGTCTTCTAGACAGGGCGTCGGCGTTTCCGTGTGATGATCCGTTACAATGACGGATAGTGATGTCATATTCTTGGAGTCTCTGTATCCACCTGGCTATTTGACCCTCAGGATTCTTGAAATTTAAAAGCCAGGTCAATGATGCATGATCGGTGCGGAACAGGAATTTTCTGCCGTATAGATAGTGATGGAACTGTTTTACAGCTTTAACTATGGCGAGCAACTCTTTCCTGGTGACACAATAATTCCTCTTGGAATTGCCGCCAGAGCGGACCACACACTACGGCCTATGAGGAACATTACTGAACATCTTCTGACACCAAAAATTGTTGCGTGCGTACGGATTCGTTACTAAATGAATGCACAAGTCCGATGAAAAATGAACAAAAATTTATTATTATCACAACAAAAATGCTTAAATTTTCTAAAATTATCACGCAGTATTACAATATCTCACAGTAGTTTTCTTTTAACTACTCAAATGTCCAATAGAACGTAATTCAAAACAGCTAAAGAACGCTAATCCGCGAATTCGCTACAATCAACAACAGTAGTTTTCTAAACAACAACAAACTAAGCAACTACTACGAACTGAGATGTTTTCCTCCTTTTATAAGATTTTAAAATCACGCGCTAGAATTTTCCAGTACTTTCTCGAAATCAAAAAGAGATATTTATTTATTTAATGCACGCGCTCTTGTATTTTCAATTTTCCGGCTTACCTTTCTTTTAATATTCGTCACGCGCTGCACTGCGCGAGAAATAAAACCATTTAATTTATAACTGAACAAACATTAGCGTTTTAAATACCAAATTCGTAACACTGCCCCCTTCCCAAGGACTGCACGTCCCGGGCAGTACAATCCCTGGACAGGAAGCTAAACTTACAACTGTGGCATAAATGCATTAATAAGCATTACATTACAATAATAAACCAACATGAACAATAAATGCAATACATAAAACAAATCAAATGCTATCAAATACAAATCAAATACACATTTAAAAACAAAATGGACCATGGTCTTATACTATTTACAATTATTTATATTACGTACTATGGCCATAGTAATGAGCTAACCTGTCGTAATGAACAACTTTAGGTTTAGAGTTCGAAGACTTACGAATCCGAACCACGACATCATTCAGCCTGTTTAGGACTGTGTACGGGCCATCCCAAGGTGACTGTAATTTCGGACAAAGTCCTTTCCGTCGAGTCGGATTCCACCACCACACCTTGTCCTTCGTGGAATTGATGTTCAGTAGCTCTTGTGTCGTATCGGGTCTTCTCGTGCAAAGTTGTGCATCACTTCAAACCGAGCCTGGAGATCTTGAATATATTCCTCAGACGAAGAAGGAGCATCCGGAAGGCGGCCAAACAGTAGATCACAAGGCAGACGAAGATCACGACCGAAGAGCACCTGTCATGGAGAATAGCCGGTAGTCTCGTGGACAGCACTGCGGTAAGCCAGTAAAAAGAGTGGTAATTTCTTGTCCCAGTCCTGTTGGTTTCTGGAAACCACTAATGAGAGGTTATTAAGGATGGTCCGATTGAACCTCTCTACCATGCCGTCCTACTGGGGATGCAATGGCGTCGTTTGAGTTTTGTCAATGCCGAGTAGTTTGCATAGTTCTTTGATTACTGCCGAGGCAAAATTCCTTCCCTGATCGGAATGTAACTGAAGAGGCACTCCGAACCTGGAAATCCAATGCTGTATCATTACCTCAGCTACTGCGACAGCCTCTTGATCAGGAACAGGGTACGCGTCAGGCCACTTGGTGAAGTAATCAATGACAACGAGTATGTATTTGTTGCCATCAGCAGTTCGTGGCAGAGGTACCAAGATGTCAAAGGCGATACGTTCAAAAGGCGCCCCTACGTTGTAACGTTGCAGCTTGCCTCGGCTGCGTCTCTTCGGTCCTTTCCGATCTGCACAGGCATCGCAGGATCGGCACCACTTTTGCACGTCATCCTTTGCATTATTCCAGTAAAAGCGCTCACGAACTCTCTGTAAGGTCTTCATTATTCCAAAGTGACCTCCCCTAGGGCTGTTATGTAGTTCTTTAAGGACATCAGGAATGCGGGATCTTGTAAGTATCAGCTGCCATCGGAACGTCTTCCCATCATCCGGTTCGAATTTCCGGTTTAAGACGCCGTTTCGAATGTGAAGTGAATCCCAGAGTGCCCAATAGTGTTTGGTTGTAGGACTACAGATAGAAATGTCCTGCCAGGTAGGTTTTCTGGTTGATGACTCCATTAAATCAATTATGGGTTTAATGTCGCGGTCTTCCAGCTGGTCTTTCCTGACTTCAGCATCACTCCACGGTTCTCGATCAGCCGATGTTGATGTTGTAATTTGTCTTGCGACCGGAGTCAGCAGCTCGTATTTCGCTTCCAGCCTGGAACAATATCGGCAGCTTTCTTGGCAAGGTCTTCTAGACAGGGCGTCGGCGTTTCCGTGTGATGATCCGTTACAATGACGGATAGTGATGTCATATTCTTGGAGTCTCTGTATCCACCTGGCTATTTGACCCTCAGGATTCTTGAAATTTAAAAGCCAGGTCAATGATGCATGATCGGTGCGGAACAGGAATTTTCTGCCGTATAGATAGTGATGGAACTGTTTTACAGCTTTAACTATGGCGAGCAACTCTTTCCTGGTGACACAATAATTCCTCTTGGAATTGCCGCCTGAGCGGACCACACACTACGGCCTATGAGGAACATTACTGAACATCTTCTGACACCAAAAATTGTTGCGTGCGTACGGATTCGTTACTAAATGAATGCACAAGTCCGATGAAAAATGAACAAAAATTTATTATTATCACAACAAAAATGCTTAAATTTTCTAAAATTATCACGCAGTATTACAATATCTCACAGTAGTTTTCTTTTAACTACTCAAATGTCCAATAGAACGTAATTCAAAACAGCTAAAGAACGCTAATCCGCGAATTCGCTACAATCAACAACAGTAGTTTTCTAAACAACAACAAACTAAGCAACTACTACGAACTGAGATGTTTTCCTCCTTTTATAAGATTTTAAAATCACGCGCTAGAATTTTCCAGTACTTTCTCGAAATCAAAAAGAGATATTTATTTATTTAATGCACGCGCTCTTGTATTTTCAATTTTCCGGCTTACCTTTCTTTTAATATTCGTCACGCGCTGCACTGCGCGAGAAATAAAACCATTTAATTTATAACTGAACAAACATTAGCGTTTTAAATACCAAATTCGTAACACTGCCCCTTCCCAAGGACTGCACGTCCCGGGCAGTACAATCCCTGGACAGGAAGCTAAACTTACAACTGTGGCATAAATGCATTAATAAGCATTACACTACAATAATAAACAACATGAACAATAAATGCAATACATAAAACAAATCAAATGCTATCAAATAAAAATCAAATACACATTTAAAAACAAAATGGACCATGGTCTTATACTATTTACAATTATTTATATTACGTACTATGGCCATAGTAATGAGCTAACCTGTCGTAATGAACAACTTTAGGTTTAGAGTTCGAAGACTTACGAATCCAAACCACGACATCATTCAGCCTGTTTAGGACTGTGTACGGGCCATCCCAAGGTGACTGTAATTTCGGACAAAGTCCTTTCCGTCGAGTCGGATTCCACCACCACACCTTGTCCTTCGTGGAATTGATGTTCAGTAGCTCTTGTGTCGTATCGGGTCTTCTCGTGCAAAGTTGTGCATCACTTCAAACCGAGCCTGGAGATCTTGAATATATTCCTCAGACGAAGAAGGAGCATCCGGAAGGCGGCCAAACAGTAGATCACAAGGCAGACGAAGATCACGACCGAAGAGCATCTGTGATGGAGAATAGCCGGTAGTCTCGTGGACAGCACTGCGGTAAGCCAGTAAAAAGAGTGGTAATTTCTTGTCCCAGTCCTGTTGGTTTCTGGAAACCACTAATGAGAGGTTATTAAGGATGGTCCGATTGAACCTCTCTACCATGCCGTCCTACTGGGGATGCAATGGCGTCGTTTGAGTTTTGTCAATGCCGAGTAGTTTGCATAGTTCTTTGATTACTGCCGAGGCAAAATTCCTTCCCTGATCGGAATGTAACTGAAGAGGCACTCCGAACCTGGAAATCCAATGCTGTATCATTACCTCAGCTACTGCGACAGCCTCTTGATCAGGAACAGGGTACGCGTCAGGCCACTTGGTGAAGTAATCAATGACAACGAGTATGTATTTGTTGCCATCAGCAGTTCGTGGCAGAGGTACCAAGATGTCAAAGGCGATACGTTCAAAAGGCGCCCCTACGTTGTAACGTTGCAGCTTGCCTCGGCTGCGTCTCTTCGGTCCTTTCCGATCTGCACAGGCATCGCAGGATCGGCACCACTTTTGCACGTCATCCTTTGCATTATTCCAGTAAAAGCGCTCACGAACTCTCTGTAAGGTCTTCATTATTCCAAAGTGACCTCCCCTAGGGCTGTTATGTAGTTCTTTAAGGACATCAGGAATGCGGGATCTTGTAAGTATCAGCTGCCATCGGAACGTCTTCCCATCATCCGGTTCGAATTTCCGGTTTAAGACGCCGTTTCGAATGTGAAGTGAATCCCAGAGTGCCCAATAGTGTTTGGTTGTAGGACTACAGATAGAAATGTCCTGCCAGGTAGGTTTTCTGGTTGATGACTCCATTAAATCAATTATGGGTTTAATGTCGCGGTCTTCCAGCTGGTCTTTCCTGACTTCATCATCACTCCACGGTTCTCGATCAGCCGATGTTGATGTTGTAATTTGTCTTGCGACCGGAGTCAGCAGCTCGTATTTCGCTTCCACCCTGGAACAGTATCGGCAGCTTTCTTGGCAAGGTCTTCTAGACAGGGCGTCGGCGTTTCCGTGTGATGATCCCTTACGATGACGGATAGTGATGTCATATTCTTGGAGTCTCTGTATCCACCTGGCTATTTGACCCTCAGGATTCTTGAAATTTAAAAGCCAGGTCAATGATGCATGATCGGTGCGGAACAGGAATTTTCTGCCGTATAGATAGTGATGGAACTGTTTTACAGCTTTAACTATGGCGAGCAACTCTTTCCTGGTGACACAATAATTCCTCTTGTAATTGCCGCCAGAGCGGACCACACACTACGGCCTATGAGGAACATTACTGATCATCTTCTGACACCAAAAATTGTTGCGTGCGTATGGATTCGTTACTAAATGAATGCACAAGTCCGATGAAAAATGAACAAAAATTTATTATTATCACAACAAAAATGCTTAAATTTTCTCAAATTATCACGCAGTATTACAATATCTCACAGTAGTTTTCTTTTAACTACTCAAATGTCCAATAGAACGTAATTCAAAACAGCTAAAGAACGCTAATCCGCGAATTCGCTACAATCAACAACAGTAGTTTTCTAAACAACAACAAACTAAGCAACTACTACAAACTGAGATGTTTTCCTCCTTTTATAAGATTTTAAAATCACGCGCTAGAATTTTCCAGTACTTTCTCGAAATCAAAAAGAGATATTTATTTATTTAATGCACGCGCTCTTGTATTTTCAATTTTCCGGCTTAGCTTTCTTTTAATATTCGTCACGCGCTGCACTGCGCGAGAAATAAAACCATTTAATTTATAATTGAACAAACATTAGCTTTTTAAATACCAAATTCGTAACATAAAAAATAAACATTATAATTATATATATAATTATAATGTTAATTATATATATAATTATAATGTTATATAATTATAACATTAAAAATAAAATGTAAACGAAACTAATATAAGAAAAATATAAAGGGATTTATTTAATATATAAATATAAGCTGTTACACAATGCTTTTAAACAAATGAAAGCGAACTGCGGATTTATACGAGAAAAAAATAGTTAAACATCATTTTCGTGTATAAATTAAAAATGTTAATTAGTACATGTATTTCTAAACTAAATTCAGTTTGGAAACAAATAAAAACCGACTAGACTATGGACTGATTATAGGCATGCATTTGTTGCTAAGGCGTATTTTCATTGTGACGCAATGTCAAAAGTTAATATTCCAACATACGACAATTATTTAGCTACGAAATCTCACCATCACATGTTTTTCTAGTTTAGGGAAAAGAAACAGCAGAAAAGAGAAGAAATTCAACAAATTCCTTTGTATTATTCCCTAGTCTCTTATCTGAAAACTAACAAAGGCGACTAATCCCTTTAACTAAATCACAAGCAAACGAAGAAAAATCTACTAATTAAAGCTCATAACTGAAATGCAATTAAAGTTAGAAAAACGAAAGTTATGCCAAATTAAAGAGGTAATTTTTCTGGAACTAATGATATTAAATACTAAGAAATCAAATTAATTTTTGACATGAAAAACTGAGTTTATTACGTGAAAAAATTCACTTATCCATTGTTTGCGTGTACAAGATTGAAGACGCAGTTCGCGTAAACTTGGAAAGCCAAAATATATTACACTAGAATTAATAGGCCAAAAAAAGAATATAACCAAACTTGTGTAGCTCAAATTTTGAAAAATTACAAATTAAAATTTTGATTTTTATGAATCACTTAAATTAAATTCGCTACACAACATCCCTCCGATGATCGGGAAAGCCAAAAAAAATTTTAGGAGCCACAGACAATGGAAAAGGTTTACATAAGTTACTAAATACGAAGAGAAAAAAAAAAGAGTACATAATGGTACCACATGTTAATTGCCAAACTAATAATAAACTCAAAACTAGTTGTCACGGAGAGCAGTGATAAAAAAAATTAAAATTAAATTACAAAGCCCAAAGTTTAAATCAATTTAATTCAAAAATCTAATTCCAACTCGAATAACCAATTAAACAGCAGCAGGAGTGAAGTGTCACCAAAAAAAATCCATTTGCAAAACAAGTTAACATAAGTACAGAAACCAAAAAGAAATCACAAGTGAGTGAAAATTACACCTTAACAAATCAGTCAACCAACAGTGACACACACACACACACAAAAAAAAAAAAAAAATCCTAAAAATTACACACTGAACTGAACCAGAAGTTGAAAGAAACGGAGAACACCCCTAGGAACGGAAAAGAGAACTTGACCAAAAAAATTAAGCCGAAAAAACTAGAACGCATCTAGAAGAAAAAGGGGAAAAAAATTTAGACAAACTTACTTGGAAACAAGGAAATTAAAATTCGGACCAGCCGAAAAAATCCTTAAAAACAAAACACTATTGTGTCAAGAACTCGAAACCGAAACTAAAAGAAATTCACCAAATGCAGACAACTCCTAGAGCAAACCAGTTGTAAAATGTGGAAGAAAAACCTTTAACTATTCTTTCAAGAAAACAAAACTAACACTCTTAAAAAAAAATCAAATTCATAACCAATTCAAGCTCAAACCAAAAAAAAAAAAAAAAAAATCAAATTCTGAAAATAGCCAAAATGAGTCCAACAAAACAGAAATGAAGCAGGTTACACACAGAATTTACACGTAAACAAGAAGGTGCCCAACAAAAGGTTTGCCACAATTTTTAAAGAAAACAATGCTGCACCAATGTTCTCAAAGTCTAGCTCCTGGAGAGTAATTAAGAAGATGAAGAGTATGCATTGCACTCTAGGTAGCAATCGTAAGCATGACAACTTCACATCAAAACTACAAAACTGCAGGCACAAAACTGCAAAAGCAAACAAGAGGGAAGTGTTTACACAAAAAAAAAAAAAAAAATCTCAACTCAAAATCTCAAAATCCATAATCCCACAAAACTCAATTCTATATTTCTCCTTAAACCACTTCAAAACAAAAACTCCTTGAAATACACTAAGCCTCAAGAGCAATCACAAATTTTTCAGTAACCACACAGTATAACCAGAAACCAGAAAAGTAAAAGTTTTTGAAACACAACCAACTTGAAAACAGAAACTCAGTACAGTTAATCTCTTTTAAAATCTCAAAATCAAATCACAATATTTCTCAAAACAAACTTTCACTTTCACTAGTATCAAAGTTTAAATTTCCAAAATACATCTCACATCCACTTTTAAATTTACTGCAACAAGTTCAGCCCAAGAAAAAAATTTAAATTAAAATCAAAACAATAAGATATTAAGCTCAAAAATTGACAAACCAAAAAAGAAATACTGTCAAAACAAATGTTAGACCACTCACAAGTAACCTCACTATGAATCTACCTTTAAAACTACTTAAAAAGCCAAAACTATGAGTAAGAATAATATCTTTTAACTACATTTCCAAAACTTCAAAGAAAACCAACTCTACCTTTCCAAAAAAAATCTTTGTTTTTCCAAAATTCATAACTCAAAATTTTGCTGTAAAATGCAAAACTCTCTATCTTACAGTTTTCACACATTTCTCAGACAGCAATATGTGTTCACAAAATTCACAAACTAAGTAGAAATTCAATTACTCAAATTCAGAAAGCTAAACAAGAAACTTCGGCTTAATTTTTTTGGTCAAGTTCTCTTTTCCGTTCCTAGGGGTGTTCTCCGTTTCTTTCAACTTCTGGTTTAGTTCAGTGTGTAATTTTTAGGTTTTTTTTTTTTTTTTTTTTTGTGTGTGTGTGTGTGTCACTGTTGGTTGACTGATTTGTTAAGGTGTAATTTTCACTCACTTGTGATTTCTTTTTGGTTTCTGTACTTATGTTAACTTGTTTTGCAAATGGATTTTTTTTGGTGACACTTCACTCCTGCTGCTGTTTAATTGGTTATTCGAGTTGGAATTAGATTTTTGAATTAAATTGATTTAAACTTTGGGCTTTGTAATTTAATTTTAATTTTTTTTATCACTGCTCTCCGTGACAACTAGTTTTGAGTTTATTATTAGTTTGGCAATTAACATGTGGTACCATTATGTACTTTTTTTTTTCTCTTCGTATTTAGTAACTTATGTAAACCTTTTCCATTGTCTGTGGCTCCTAAAATTTTTTTTGGCTTTCCCGATCATCGGAGGGATGTTGTGTAGCGAATTTAATTTAAGTGATTCATAAAAATCAAAATTTTAATTTGTAATTTTTCAAAATTTGAGCTACACAAGTTTGGTTATATTCTTTTTTTGGCCTATTAATTCTAGTGTAATATATTTTGGCTTTCCAAGTTTACGCGAACTGCGTCTTCAATCTTGTACACGCAAACAATGGATAAGTGAATTTTTTCACGTAATAAACTCAGTTTTTCATGTCAAAAATTAATTTGATTTCTTAGTATTTAATATCATTAGTTCCAGAAAAATTACCTCTTTAATTTGGCATAACTTTCGTTTTTCTAACTTTAATTGCATTTCAGTTATGAGCTTTAATTAGTAGATTTTTTTTCGTTTGCTTGTGATTTAGTTAAAGGGAGATGAAATGCCTTCTTTCCGGTTGAAAAGTCACTTTTTGCGAGTTTCAGCGTTCTTTCGTTGGGACCCCTTGCAGGGTTGTTGAAATTCCTAATTTTCCCCTGTCACAGGTGGTGTTTATTTGGCGAGGGTTTGGCGACATAGATTTTCCGTTGAGGTTTCAAAGTAGTGGATTTGGCGAGTTTGATAACATGAGGGTATGCTGTTGTTGCAGCTATTTTAACTTTCGGCGAATAGTGGGTTGTGCCAACTTGGCAGTCCGGGACTCTCCCTTTTAACGGGTTGTTTTGCGGGACGAGGTCACTTTTTGACACTTCTTTTGCCCTTTGAATTGCTTTCTGCTGCTGCTCGAGGCGACAGCTGACTCCGACGAAGAAAATGGAGCTTCGCCCCTATAGATCTACGGGCCTCTTGGCTAAGCGCTTTGAGCGCGGGCCGTAGGTATGGGCATCTATGTCTTCACAAAAATTCGAAATTCTTTCATCAGTTTTTTTGTTCTGTGTGTTTGTGTATCTCAAGAAAAATATACAAAGTAAATTTCTAGAAAAATGATGCGTGCTCCCATCTGATTGTCGATATACTCTGAAATGGAGCGTTAATTTACAACCGTTGCTTTTGGAACCTGTTAGAATTTGATTCATTTCCCGCTGAAGATGTCCGGGAATTGGTTTGAAAATTAGTTCCTGTTAGTCTCCTCGTATCTCCAAATCCGGGACTGTATTCAATTATTTGGCCTGTTTAGATCCTCATTTGTTCATCATAATCTTCTCGTATCTCCACATCCGGAACTGTATTTCACTTATCTTACCGTATTGGAACCTCATTTGTTCATCCTAAAATCTACTAGAACTTCTAGGCTACCGTAATGACTCCATACATTCGACGAACATTTTTTTTTCCATTCAACAGGCTGCCAGCATTCCTCATGAGCTTCAATGGATATTTTTTTTGTTTGACTTTCCTGCTGCTCAGCGAATAGATGTTTTTTTTTTTTTTGTTAATTCTTGGTTAGTTAAATATTATAGATTTCTGCAGTTAAAATGATTGAATTAACTTAATTTGTTGAACCTTAAATTTTTGTAGTTGATAAATTTATCTAACTCTATAGAAATCATTTTTCTTTGGTGTATCAATTAAGTAAAAGCATTAAATTGAATAAAGATTTATAACCTTATTAAAATTATTGTAACTTAACTTAATGGTTAAGAAAATTAAGTTCTTCAGGAAATTATTTAATTGAATTTTTTTTTTTTTTGAATTACTCATTGGTGAGGATGATATGTAATAGTGCTTGTATTAGAGCATTCTTGCTTCTCTCATGACGAACTTGTTTGTAGAAGTGTAAATGTGTCAGTACTTATCTTTATCCGGTTAAACCATATTTAATTAATCAAAAGAAAAAAATTAAATAATAAAAAATTATGTGCAATAATAGTATTTAAATGATGGTATTGAGTGCAATATTAAGCAATATTTTTTTTTGTATTGATGAATTCTGTGTGAAGTGGAAAGTGTAACTTGTTAAATTTATTTTTTTTATTATTTTTCTCCCCGGGGAGGGTAGTGTTCTTAAATTTATAGTTTATTTTGGTTTGTTTTACCAGATTTGCAATATTAAATTTAATAGTAATTACAAGGATGTTAAAAAAATAACTAAATTACTCCGAAATGTTGGATGTGTAAAACAATAGTACAAATTTTGTTGAATATATTTTGATTTTTTTCAACTAATGGATATATATACAATTTGCATTAATAGTTAAATAAATAAGTTTTTCTAGATCATTCAATGGTTAAATTTATTTTGTGTGTTCATGATTTTTACCAGTCTTTACTCAAATGAATTTTAAGGGTTAATGCGGAATAAACACAACGCAAAATTTTCAACTTTATTGTTACTAGTATTTTTCTGTGGTAAGAGTATTTTGGTGTTATGGTAAATTAGTAGGGTACCCTTTTGGTAACTTAGGAAAATTAGAAGGTAAAAATTCAAAAAAAAAAAAAAAAAAAAAAACACCATAACATTTTTGGTGCCGTGACTCTAGCACATAACATTATTTCCTGATGATGTTTTGGTACATTTTCCAAATGGTAGTTAATCGTGGCAGCGAGTAAAAAGGGACTGGCGTTTACGCCGAATACAACCCTTCGGTGCCGATATATAGTCAGTTTTTCAGGCTGTCCTTTCTCGCACCATAGGAACCGGAGAAAATCTCGATCCGCTGGATTCACACCTATCTGAAGAAATGCTCTTTTTATATCCGAAATTACTCCATACTTCCCCTCTCGAAATTTTATCAAAATTTTGGGGATCAATTCAAGATAATTAGGACCCTTTTCCAAGCAGTCTTCCAGAGACACCGAATTTTTCTCCTTTGCAGATGCGTCGAACACTGGTCGAATTTTCCCGAAACACTGCTCTATGTGGCAGATAATGCCCTTTGATCTTTTTTGCCTCCGAAATATCGATAGGTTCAATTATTCCCTCTTCTACCCAATCCTTTAAAACAGTTTGGTAGGCTTCTAAGGAATTCTTACTCTGAAGGGTTTTCACGCAAGACTTCAGACGCTTTTCTGCAAGGATTCTATTATCTGGCGACTCAGGATGAATTTGAAGCCATGGAAGTGACACCTGATATCTTCCAGCGTCATCTCTTTCTAAAGTACGGATAAAATAATTTTCTGTAGCCTTTTCTATTTCTTGTTTTGTTTCGAAAGAGCTGGTTCAGTTATTCCGATAGAATCAAGAGACAAATTTTTCTGTCTCTAATGTGTAGTGATAAAAGAATTTCACTAAAATTCTTTCCCTTTACCTTCGTTCTCCCTAATATAGTCCAACCAAGGTGTGTATTCATCGCTACTAAACTCTCCGTTACGTGTTTTACTTCCCCTGTAAAGAGTTTTCCGGCATAATCTGCTCATACAAGCATGTGTATTTCGTTAGGGTGTTTTTCAAATAAACAAGAATTCTCATTAGTTACATCACTGGGAAAAATTTTGTAACCTCCAAGTTTCTTTAAGCATTCCCTATCCTCCAATTTTGGAATATGTGAGCATATGGTTTTTTGGCTCAAAACTTTCATTTCGCATGTGAATCCTCTTTCTGGATTATTTAACTGAATCAGATACTTGTTGTGATTTTCCCTTTTTTCTATCCCTCCAAAAAGCCCATGAGTCACACTTTCCTGACCTAAAGATTTTAGTTTTAATTTCTCCGCAAGAAATGTGCTGATATATGATCTGCTACTTACGGTATCCAGAATTATTCGTATAAAATTTCTTTCACCATCTCCGTAAACATTGACAATTAAAGTTTGCAAGATTACACTTTCATAGGATGAATTATTCGTTAAGGCCATATTTTCAATTTGTTCTTCCTTAATTTCTCCGTTTTCGGTTTTAAAACACATTATAGTGGCATATCGTTGTTTACATAATTCACACCTTATTCTAGAAGTGCAATTAAAACTAAGATGCCGTGGGTGTAAACAGCGATAACATATTCCTTTCGCTTTGCATTTTTTCTCAGTAGACTATAAAGATGTTTGTTTACACGTTATAGAGTCGTGATTAGAAGAGTCGCAGAAAACACATGGTGTTTGTCCCCCCCCGCAAACTTGCGTTCGTCAACTCCGCAGCTGTGTGTTTCGCAATAGGTCTGGTTTCACTCAGTTTGTTATGCTTTTGCGGCGCCGCCTTTGGCTGGACCGTCTGGAATGAACGTTCCCGCGCAACTAACTGTTCAGAAAGAAATTTCACTAGGTCATTCAAATCGTAATTTGATTTTCGAACTGTTTTATTATATTCCAAAACCAAATCTGGGGGCAATGTTTTAAGCAAAATAGGTGTTAATAAAGCTCCATATGTTTCTGAGGTCATATTTAATGATTCAAGACATCGAATATGTTTCTATATATAATTGAATAACTTACGGAAATTTTGAATGTCATTAGAATCTTTTAGAGGTCTTATTTTCAGTAATTTATCTATATGGGCGTTTATCAGTACATCCTTATTTCCAAATCATTCTGTGAGGAGTTTAACTGAAGTTTCGTAATTTTCTTCGGTTAAATCGAAACCGTCAATGGTGTTATAAGCAGTGCCTCCCAAAAAGGATTTCAAATAATTAAATTTGCTTATAGCGTCAAGCATTTTATTTTATGTATGGCTGATGAAAAAGTGTTCCAAAATGTCAGCCATTCGCAGCTCTCGCCATAAAACTTCGGAATCGTAAGTTTAGGAAGCTTCACATTATGATTTTCGACTTAAACGTTTTCTATAATACTTTCACTTACTGTTCAGTGCTTCTTAACACACTCAATTTTTGTTGTTCTATATTAATTTCTTTCAATTTTTTGTTAGCTTTGTATTTAAATGTAGTTATTCTTTCACGATATTCGTCACCACCGTTTAATTCCTGGTCAAGATCCTTTATGTCTATTAATTTTTCTATATCGGCATCTATTTGTTTTAACTCGTTCGGGTGAGTGAGTGAGAGATTATGGCGCAAAACCAAAGATGATCATAGAGCGCCAAACACGAGATGAGATGATTACAAATGATGAAATTAAAATACAATAATTAAAAACAAGTATACAAATGTACTAAATCCAGAGGATGAAGTCATATAAAAACAAGTTAAAAAGCACATATTAAAATTCAAGACACAGTCTTCAAAACAAATCACATTAGATAATAAAAGCCAGTCTCTTTTAAATAATAAAATTAATTAATATTCACCTCTCTTCCGATTAAACGGTCGAGAGGTAAGTCACAGCTATTAAAATATTTCTGGCGAAGACAATTTAAACATGGACACTCAATTAAAATATGACGAACAGATAAACAAACATTACAATTAAAACACACAGGCTCATTTTCAGCTTTGAGAAGATAAATATGTGTCACTCTAGTTTGGCCAATTCTGAGGCGAGTTAAAAGAACTTCCTCCTTACGATTTCCAGCAAAATCCCAATGCTCAATTCTAGACTTGACATTTCTCAACTTGTTGTGATGCTGAACATCCCAAATTTGCTGCCATTTTTTTCGCACCTTTCCCTTGATGACACAGCAGATATCTCTAAAACGGATAAGGCGACTGGACAGTTCAACAGCAGATTTGGCTACGATATCTGCAAGCTCATTTCCCTTTATTCCAGCATGTCCAGGAACCCAGCAGTACAGGACTTCATATCCTCGAATCGTTAAGCAAATATGAATTTTCAGAACATACACCACCACAGGATTCTGAGTGTTGGGAAAAGCTTCCAAAGATTTAAGAGCACTATACGAGTCTGTATAAACTATGAACTTTTTGTGGCAGAGCTTCGAGATGTACAAAAGAGCATAATATATTGCAGTTAGTTCAGATGTTAGGACTGAAAAAGCATGGTGAGGCATCTGCCCTCTATGTAATCTTCAAATACAAATGCCATCCCGACATGATCTTTTGACTTTGATCCATCTGTATATATCGGATAATAACTGCTATATTTGTGCCTGTGCTCAGCGAAGAGATGTCTGTAAATCATATCGTTAGTGCTCGCCTTCACGTGATCTTTGAAAACATTAAGAAGCTGAAGTCGTGAATTTTCCCAAGGTGGAATTTCAAAATTCTGTACTGCTTGGGGGCGCATATCAGAGAGGGAATGTTCCTCAATGACAGGGCGAACTCTTAAAGGAAAGGTAGGAACGCAAGATGGACGCGTTTCAAATAAAGTGTTACACACATTATCGAGTAAGTAAAGCTTATTGGGATGTTCAGGTTGGGATAGAATATTAAAATATAGCAAGAGGGACAATTGCTCACGCCTCAGATAAAGTGATGGTTCGTTACAATCAACGTAGAGGCTCTGGACGGCAGAGGTCCTGAAAGCTCCTGAACAAATCCGCAGAGCTTGATGGTGAACAGGATCCAGTTTTGACAATACTGATGGCCGAGCGGATCCATAAACAACTGAGCCATAATCCAGTTTAGAGCGGAGAAGCGCTCTGTAAATGCGAAGCATGGAGCAACGTTCTGCACCCCAGGAGGTGTTCGCCAACACTTTTAAAATATTTAGTGTTTTTAGACATCTCTTTCTCAGGTCTAAAACATGAGAAAGGAAGGTCAATTTTCGGTCGAACGTCACTCCTAAAAATTTTACTTCGGGCGTAACTGGAATAATTGTACCATACAGATATAACTCAGGCTCAGAATGGAGATCTCGCTTCCTACAAAAGTGAACACACACATAGACTCCAACTACTACGGATTCTCCGTAGTTTCTACGGAAATTCATGAAAAACTACGAGGTACGAAAAGTATGGAAAAAACTACGGATTTTACAGAAACAAGAGGAGGAGAACCAGTACCGAAAACGGAACCAACTAATTCATTCGATGATTGGCTGAATACTCGTGTTATCATATATCACGTGTTGAGTGCGTTCCTAGTTTTGAAGAATTAGCCAATCGTAGATCAGTAACTCCAATCGTTAACGACTTATCAATAGTCCACGCAATTGTCTGTCTCCCAGGTTCCTCGCTGATGCGTGTTTAGGCTGCATTCGGCTGCATTGTGTAGTTTACGGCGAGAGCTTAGCGTGTGTCTTGTGAACTGTGAATCAGGTGAAAGATTTTTAATCATAATGCTGCCTCGAACGAAAAAGCCAAAATTTCTGTGAATCACGCACACTGCAGTGTATGCAACAAAGACTTCTCAGTTGCTCATGGCGGAAAAGATGACTGTAAACGGCATGTGTTTTCTCAAAAGCATATAGAACTTGGCACCGTAAACTCTAAAGAAATAACAAATTTCTTAATAAAAGATGATGAAACAGATCCTATAAAAGCCGAATGCTATTTTGTTCGTTTTTTAATTGAACATAATCTACCGCTTTCTGTTTCGGATCATTCCAAAGAGCTTTTCAAAGCAATGTTTCCGGATTCTGCCATGGCAAAAAAATTTACCTGCGGTCATACCAAAACTGCTGCAATTGTGAAAACGCTTGCAGAAAATACTGTTGCTGATATTATAAAATCAGTGTGCAGTACATCATTTTCTCTAAGTACTGATGGAAGTAATGATAACAATGATAACAAACTGTACCCATTGTTTATAACATACTATAGTAAAGAAAAGGGAGTGATAATTACTTCATTGATTTCTATTTTAGAATGCACGAATAATACAGGAGAAGGTATTTTTAATTGTATAAATGAAAACTTTAAAAACAAAGGTTTAGAATGGAAAAATTGCTTATCATTTTCTTCAGATAATGCTAGTAATATGATTGGAAAGTTTAAAGGTGTAGCATCATTTATCAAAATGCATCAACCAAGTATAATCACCCGAGGTTGTCCGTGCCACCTCTTGCATATAGCTGCAAAAAAAGCTACTGAAAAATTAATTGGCTCAGAAATTGAAATGTTGATAATAGATATATATTTTTACTTGGAGTAAAGTTCGAAACGGAAGCATAGCTTCAAAGTTGCTCAACAAATTTTGAGACAGAATGCAAAATCTCATAAAATTTTGAAATATTGCAGTACGAGATGGTTATCTCTTTTAGAATCTATAACAAGGATTTTGGAACAGTGGGATGCTGTGATAAATTTTTTTGGAGATAAACCAGATAACAGTGAGAATGAAGGAAAGAGATTGCAAAACATTAAAAAAAAATTTACAGTCCCCGACAACCAAATTGTACTTGTTATTTTTGAAAAATACTTTGCCTTTGTTTATAACAGTAAATATTAATTTGCAACAACAAGCTCCTTATATACATAAATTGAGAAGAGAATTTTTTGAACTTTTAATGAAGTTATTTGTTAGATTCGTAAAACCATCAGTAATTTCTAAAGAAAATAAAGATGTTACTCTAACGTCTATTCCATTTCAGAAGTATAGTAAACAAAAAGAAAATGAAAATTTAGTGATTGGTGCGGAAACAAGACTATATTTAAAAAATGCCAAGTTGAATGAAAGTGAAGTGAAATCATTTTTCAATTCTGTGCGAGCTTTTTTTTGTAACTGCATGTTCATATATAATTGATAAATTTCCACTGAGTGATCCATTTCTAAAACATGCTGAAGTTGCTGACATCAACTTGAGAACTGAAGTCTCATTTTCATCTGTTCTTTACTTGATGAATACTTTTCCATCCATTATTGATGAAAAATGTCTTAATCAAGTAGAAATTGAATTTTCCATGTATCAAGTAGATGATTTGAAAGAAATTGTAGATTTGCGTATTGATATAGCATGGGGAGAAATTGCCAAATTAAAAAATATGAATGGGTGTATTAAATACAAAGTATTGCCTTCTGTAATGCTTGCTGTCTTAATAATACCTCATTCAAATGCAGCTTGCGAAAGAATTTTTTCTATTGTTAAAAAAAATCAGACGGAATTTCGACCAAATTTAGGTCTTTAAAACTCTTGAAGCAGTTTTGATTGAAAAAATAAATATGCAGGCAAATGAAGAACTGTGTTATAAAAAAACATTCTCAAAATCAGAACTTAAGCTTGCTAAGCATGCTACATATAAATCTTTGCATTCATAAATTATGCGTATTTTGTTTAATACTTATATGTATCATTCTTGGTTATTTAAATTTTATTTCCCTGTAGAAATCATATCCAGAATAAAGATATGATTTATAGCTTCTGATTTTTTCTATGATTAGTAGTGATTTGAAGTACTTTTTATTAGTGAATGCTTGAGGAGTTAAAAGAAAATTTCTAATTAAATGTGCATATAATTTAAAAGGTATATTTTTAATTATTCAGTTTTATATGTATATGGATTTTAAATGTAATAAAATTGATTACAATTAATCATTAATTTAAAATTAGTGAATGGTTAATTACAACATACGCTACGCGCACATTTTCAAAGTTGTAAAAATGTCGTTCGCGCGTTGACTACTGACAAGGTTTGCTGAAGGTTGGAGTCTATGCACACACAGTTTTCTTTTTGGAAAAAGTAAATCCCTGTTTGTTTGACCATTCTTGGATCTTATTCAGAGCTAGCTGCAATTGCCTCTCTACGTATCTCATGTCTGCCCCTCGACAGCTAATCTGCAGATCATCAACATATAGAGATCCCAAGATGGTGGAAGGAAGTTCTTTTAGTACTGAGTTTATTTTTCAACTAAACAGGGTTACACTAAGCACACAGCCTTGAAGCACACCCTCTTCCTGTTCAAAAATATCCGAAAAAACAGAGCCAATTCTTAAGTGTTCAAGAAATTCTGAATGAAAATTGGTAGGTTGCCGCGCAAGCCACTCTCGTGAAGATCCCGAAGTATACCGTATCTCCATGCCTTATCATAAGCTTTCTCAATGTCGAAGAATACCGAGACAAGGTGGCTTCTTCTTACAAAAGCTTTTCGAATGGGTGTCTCTAAGAGGAGCATGTTATCTACGGTTGTTCTTCCCTTTCGAAAACCGCTTTGATAAGGCGAAATAATATTATTCTTTTCCAAGAAGTAGACTAGGCGGCTGTTTACCATCTTTTCAAACAGTTTGCATACGCAACTGGTAAGTGCAATTGGCCGATAGTTGGCAGGATTCTTTGGATCTTTCCCTGGCTTAGCAATAGGAATGACAACAGCTCTCCTCCATGCACTGGGAAAGGTACGCTCCTTCCACACTCTATTGTAAAGAGTGAGAAGGGCAGTCAGTGACTTATAGGACAGATGCTTTAGCATTTCGTAATTTATGCCATCAAAACCCGGAGAAGACTTATGTGTCTGCAATAAAGCTCTCTTCAATTCCAGCATAGTAAATGCTCTATTGTAGGACTCAGATTTGGTAGAGTTGAATGCGATGGGATTTATTTCAGAGTGCTGCTTGATAGAGAGAAATGCAGGTGAATAGTTTCTGCTGGAAGAATCGGCAGCAAATGTCTCACCAACAGTATTTGCAATTTCTTCTATGGAGCTAATCACTCGGCCATCATTTTCCAAAAAGGAAAGTGAGTGGTCTTTATATTTTCCGCATGCTTTTCGAACTCTTTCCCAAACCCGCTTACTAGGCGTAGAGGATGTTATTGACGACACATATGAAATCCAAGAATTCCTTTGGCTCTGTCTTCTTACTTTTCCTGCATTTGCTTTGGCTCTTTTAAAGGCTATGAGGTTTCGCAGAGTAGGATATCTACGAAAAATACCCCATGCTTTTTTCTGTTTTTTCAGTGCTTCATGACAGTTGCGATTCCACCACGGTTTCGAATATTTTAGTGTTTTTCCTGATGTTCTAAGAATCGAAAGCATAGCTGCCTGAATAATAGTATTAGTAACAGCTTCAACAGCGTCATCGATATGCCCATCTTCTACCATTTGATCTGTGAGCTCTGCGGAGGAAGAGAAGAGTTCCCAGTCTGCCCTGTCCAGTATAAACCGAGGGAGTCTCGACATGGGGTTTCCTCCTCTTCGTGCAAGAGATACAAAAATGGGATAATGATCGCTGTTGTACAGGTCATTTCCGACATTAAAAGTGCAAAATGGCAAAAGAGATGGTGAACAGATGGCAAGATCGAGAGCGTGGAATGTCCTTGAAGTCTCGTGGAAGTAAGTATCCTGCCCATTATTCAGGAGATAAAGGCGATGATCTTCGATAATCTGCTCAATTTGTCTTCCTCGGCAATTTGTATCTTTACTACCCCAGAGTGGACTATGGCCGTTAAAATCTCCTATTATGATAAAAGGCTCAGGCAGCTGCTCTATTAGATTATTTAAATCCTGCTGATAAATGTGCTCATTTGGAGGCAAATACAAAAAAACAAATGAAACAACAATATGTAGATTTATTTGAATAGCGACAACTTGGAGGGATGTCGTCAAAGAAAGTACATTTGACGGATAATCCAGTGAGGAGAGGAGACCTAAACCTCCACTGGCACGCTCACCTGCAAGGTTATCCTTTCTGACGATAGAAAACCTCCGAAGTTTTGCATGTTGTTCTGGTTTCAGATTTGTTTCCTGTATAGCTAAGCACACATGATGATACGCATTTGTTATAGATTTGATGTCAAGCAAATTTCGGTGGAAACCGCGGCAGTTCCATTACACGAGGTTGGCCATTATGAATGGTTTTTGTTTTTTCTGTGCTGTTCTTTTGTTTTTCGTGGAAGTAGATGCCTGGGAACTTCCAGACCCTCTTCCACTTCAATAAAGTCTGAATCCGATTAAGAGAGCTATTGCTGCGACTTCAATTTTTATTTGATATTTTTTGTGTGGCAGTTTTCGGCTTACTTTGAATAACTGTTTCTTTTTTTGTACTATATGGATTGCATTTTCTTTTTTCTTGTTTTATGTAGACAGTTGGGTTTTATTTGGTACGGTCTGTGTGCCTATTGATGTTTGGGTGGCAACTGTACGAGATGATTTAACAGCAGTGGCGTATGATGTATTTGGTCGAAGCTGTGTGCTCTGGACTACTCTTCTGGCTTCGGCGTAAGAGATGTTCCTAGTAACTTTTGTAGTCTGGATTTCTTTTTCCGATTTCCATTTTGGGCACAAGCGAGAAAATGCTGGGTGGTCACCCTTGCAATTTATACACAAATGCGCAGCGGTACAATTATCAGAATCGTGGCCAATCTGTGAGCATCGGGCGCATGTGAGGCTGCCACGACAAGACGTCTTAGAATGGCCGACACGCTGGCATTGGAAACATCGCATAGGGTTTGCAATATAAGGTCTTACAGGAATATTTAGATATCCGGCCTTAATATTCTTATGCAGATCAGGCGTGTTGAAGGTAAGGATTACGTGTTTCGTGTCTATCAACTTAATTTCTTTACGCATCTTGATCCGCCTTACACCGCAGATATTTTGCTCGGATAGCTCAGAAGCGATCTCTTCTTCAGAAACATACAGAAGGTCGAATTCTGAGATTACACCACCACAATATTTCTGTGACTTATGGGGTGTTACAGTGACATTCGCTTGCCCAAGTTTAGTAATCTGAAGTAAAAAAGCAGACTGGGTGACTGAGGTTGTATCAGTAAGCAAGTCTCCGGAGCGGAGACGCTTTATATTTCTCGGCTCACCAATACAAGAATGAATATATTTATTTATTATGAAAGGAGACATCTGCAGCTCGCCAGAAGGACTAGAGATAACTAGGAAACGGGGACTATTTTTATGATTTTTTTCATTTGAATCTGTACGTAATTTTTTTGCAGTAGACTTTTCAGAACTAGGTTGAGTGATTGGTTTAGCAGTAGACGTTTCAGAACTAGGTTGAGTGACTGGTTTAGTAGACGTTTCAGAACTAGGTTGAGAGACTGGAGTGACTTCAAAATCTTTTAATAAAAAAATATGTGAATTTGCCATATTGAAAATAGAAAACATTCGGGTCCGACGGCCCCGCCCACCACTGAGCCCAAAAAGGTAATACAGATTCCTGTGTTAGGGCTAGCCGGACCTATACGCAAACTAAAGCCCCACTGTCGGCTTTCCCGAAAGCAGGTTGTGTACGTATCCAAATGATCAGAAGGTTGTTGATGCTTGTTCCTTGATCTATTGCACCGAGATATTTTACTGTACATTTATTTACAATTTATTTACAAGTCGTATGCCACCTGGCATGTTTACAAGCGTTATGCCTCCTGGCATGTACATGATAGACATATTCTGCCACCTGGCATGTGAATTGATACATCATATTAGTTTTCTGCCACCTGACAGATACGATGCAATTACCTCAATTAGCGGTAATACGCCCGACATTTTGGCGTGTCCGCTTCCCTTACGTTCTGTAACGCAACTAACTTTTTGTGCAGTGCGCCCTCTGGGCACAAATCACCGCAATCACCGAGGAGGCCAAAACATCCTCCCCCCCCCCGATGAATTATATTCATCTTAATACAATCTTCAATATATGCAAACAAGTAAATGAAAAATATAGAAACTGAAAACATACAAAAACCTTCAAAAGTATAAAATTACATATCACACTTACCAATCTTCTAGCAAAACATCTTATATCTTACTATATTGAAACGTTAACTATGAGGGTTAAACTAGAACAAACAAATAAAACTATTAGTACAATAAGAAATGAAAATAATAATAAAACATATTCAATATAAACCAAACACTTAAGTTAATGTTCTTCAACTGGTAAAAGACACAGTTTGGTAATAGGACGTTTAATGTCCCCGTGCACAGTTTTTAGTCTAACGACTCTGACATTATAGTCTCTTCCAGGAAACACTTCTATTACTCGCCCGAGTTTCCAACGTAATGAAGGCATATTATCTTCTTTAATGAGAACCAAGTCATTTAATTTGTTTTCCATTTTGGGCATGATCGGGAAAATGCTGGATGGTCACCCTTGCAATTAATACACAGTGCTGCAGCGGTGCAATTATCCCTGTCGTGGCCAACCGACGAGCATCGAGCGCACGACAGGACATCTTGGAATGGCCGAAACGCTGGCACTGGAAGCATCGCATAGGATTTGGAATATACGGTCTCACGGCGCAATTAAGATATCCAGTCTCGATATTCTTCGGCAGATCAGGCGACTTGAAAGTCAGGATGACGTGTTTCGTGTCAATCAACTGACTTTCCTTACGGATCTTGATCCGCTTTGCAGCACAAACCTTTTGATCAGCTAACTCGCAAACGAACTCTTCTTCAGGAACAAACAGAAGGTCGACTTCCGAGATTACGCCGCGAGACTAATTCAATGTCTTATGCCCTGTTACAGTGACCGTTGCATTACCAAGTTTGGTTATTTGAAGTAAGGAAGCAGACTGGGTCGCCAAAGTTGTATCAATCAGCAAGTCTCCAGAGCGGAGACGCTTAATATTTTTGGGCTTACCAATGCAAGAATGGATATATTTATTTATAACAAAAGGAGACATCTTTTGAAGCTCACCAGAAGGACTAGAGACAACAAATAAACGAGGACTATTCTTAGGATTATTAGCAGTTGCATCTGTACATACTTTTTTTTTTGCTGATTTTTCGGAACTAGCGCTTAGAGCGACGGGACTGACTTCGAAGTCTTTAATTAAGAATATTTTTGAATTTGCCATATTTAAGAAGAGAAGATTCGGGATTGCCACACCCGTACTCACAAAAGTGAGCCCCATGAGGGGGAATTTTCAGATGATTAGGCATGTAATTAGTTTGATGCTCAATGCACAAGTAATTTTTAGATGATTAACTTTAGGCATTTCGATGTTAAAAATATATCTAAAAAGGTTTGATTTTGGAATTTAAGAGAATTTTTTTGTCTTTCTGTGTTTCAGGTGGTCTAAAGGAAGAGAGAGGTCTCAGCGGATCAATTTATGACTCCACGATGGACATTACGATGTGATTAAATCCCTGAAAGGATTTTTCGGCAGCAAATACTATTGCAATACTTGTGAAAAGCCCTATGAACACCCGGAAGAAAATCGATGTGCCAATGCCTGTCCCATATGCCTAAGGACTGATTGCTTTCCAGGCGTGCCCTAACGATGTCAGGATTGTGACCGTCTCTGCCGCTCCGATGCCTGTTATACAGCACACAAAGCCCTGACTGGAAATCAAGAGTTTTCACTGTGCGATAGAGTAAGTGTTTTGAAAATATATCTTAATGACCAAAGTTATTTACCATGTAATTTTCTCAAAATTGTTGTGTTTAAAAAAATAATAATTGTCGTTACAGGTATACCAGTGCAGGGAATGCTGCCAAGTGATCCGGAGGCGGGATTGCCCTAAAGAGTTGCATAAGTGCGGAACCACCAAGTGTCCGTCTTGCAGCCAGTTTGTCGTGGCTGCCGAGCATCGCTGTTATTTGCGACGTGTTGCTCCGAAGAAGTCCAAAGATAAGCTGATCTTCTTTGACTTTGAAAACGGATCAGTCTTCGGGGGAACACCTCGTAAATTTCGCTGTGGCTCAGTATGCCGACGACACAGAAAAATGTTTCCGGGCTATCACCCCACAGCACAAGGGCTTCACCGCCGTGGCACACAACATGAAAGGGTAAGTTAAAAATACCATAGTTTGCATGATTGAGTTTTCACGATTTTTTTTCAATATTATTCATACTTTTTTTTATTTACAGGTTCGACGGACAGTTCGTGATGGCCTGGCTCCTGGAGCAAGGCACCGCGCCCGAGGTGATCCCTAACGGGTCTATGATCATGAGTGTCAGACACCCTAGTCTAAACATTCAGGTCATAGACTCGTTAAAGTTTCTACCGATGGCGTTGGCCAAGCTGCCGGGATGCTTCGGTCTCACTGAGTTGAAGAAAGGATACTTCCCGCATCTTTTCAACTCCCGAGACAACCAGTGTTATGTCGGACCGCTGCCTGAGGCCCGGTATTACAGCCCGGATACTATGAGCACTTCAGCCCGAAAGGCATTTCTATCCTGGCACGAAGAACACAAGGGGGATGTGTTCAATTTTCAAGCAGAGATGCTGTCCTATGCAGAGATGCAGGTATATTTTTCCCCTTCTTTATTCTTATTTAAGATTTTGTTTTATTCTTATATTTTATATTTCGTATTTTTAACATTTTTTCTTTTAATAGATCGGACGTGGACATTCTTCGCCGTTGCTGCCTGGAGTTTCGAGCCCAGTTTTTGGATATGGCGAATGTGGATCCATTCCAGTAATTCATTTTTCTCATTTTCTTATATAATAATAATCATATTTACAGTTCATTAAATCGTTCTTATTTTTGTCTTTTCAGATACGTGACCATTGCGTCAGCCTGTATGGCAACGTATCGGAGTGGCCACATTCAGCCCGACACGATTGCCATGGTGCCCACACACGGATATGTGAACTCCACAAATTACAGCTCTGATTCGATCCGGTGGTTGGGCTTTGTTGCTGCTTCGGAAGGCACTGCCATTCAACATGCGTTGAACGGTTCCGGAGAGCACAGAGTCGCCGGAATCTCGGTAGACGGTTTCTGCCAAGAAACACAAACCGTCTATCAGTTTCAGGTTAGAAAATATAACCATTCTTTTTCTATGTGATTCGTTTGAATGATTTTACACTTTTAATGTTTAATTTATATGTGGAACCTTATTAATGTATTTGTATTATTTTAGGGCTGTTTCTTCCATGGATGTAGTTCGTGCTATGAAGGGGATGTCATTCATCCGCTAAAAGGGGTTTCCATGGCAACCTTGAGAGAAAAGACAGAGGACACCACACGAAAACTTCGAGCCCAGGGTTTCCACGTCATCGAAACGAGGGAGCATGAGTTTCAACGACAGAAGGAAGAAAATCCAAACCTCCAAGCTTTCCTGGATCAACACCATCTGAAGGACAGACTCAATCCTCGCGAGTCGTTTTTTGGAGGAAGGATCAATGCCCTCAAATTGTTCCACGAGGGAGACGCAAAATATGTGGATTTTACTTCACCCTACCCATGGGTTCGCACTTTTTATTATTTCAAAAATGTTTACTTAAACTTTTCTAAATTTTCTGTATATTTTTATGATGTGTTTTTTCTGACTTTTTTTTGTTTTCATTCACAGGTGAACAAGTATTGCGTCTACCCTGTGGGACATCCAACAATCATCACGGAAAGCTTTGGAGATGTGGAAGATTATTTTGAATTATCCAATGCCGAGTGATTCCTCCAAGGAATCAGTATCTTCCGGTACTGCCCTCTCGGTGCCGGAAGAAGCTAATGTTCCCCCTGTGTCAGACTTGCGCCCTTCTTCAACTGCAGACTCCGTGTACCCACAGACGATGAGCGAGCTCTTGTCGGAACGTGGGTACTGGAGGAAATCGAACTGGCGAAAAAGAAAGGGTACCGCATCACACATGTAAGTACTCAAAGATTATTTTAATCTTTATTTAGTTTCAGAGGTTACTTTTAAAAATTTTTTATAACTGACATTTATTTTTTTTTCTAGATTTACGAAGTGTACCATTTCCAGGCATCGTCTACTTCTCTGTTTCGTTCCTACATTGATCTGTTTCTGAAGATCAAGCAGGAAAGTAGCGGATGGCCTTCGGAATGTGTGACGGAAGAAGCCAGACTGAAGTACATTCGCCAGTATGAAGAAAGAGAGGGCGACAAGTCGCCAAGTTGGCCCTGAACAGTTTCTGGGGCAGGTAAGATGATTTCTTTTGTACTTAATTTTTTATAAATATTTTTAATTCGTTGTGATTTATGATAGCTTTTTTTCCCCTCAGATGGTGAAGATGATTCCTTCACCATGTTTTATTTTTTTTTCAGTAAGTCCGAAAAACTATGCGTACCAGACGGCCACTGGGAAAACTTGTTGCAAAGTCAGAGGATTTTCGTTGAACTTTCGCAATTCCCAGTTACTGAACTTTGACACCATCAAAAGTCTGGTATGTAGTCTGAACCAAAAGGATGTCATCTCTCTCCACAACCCCTCCAAAATCACCCGTGAACCAAAAAGAAGAAAGGTCATCAATAAACCAGAAACAAGACTATACAAAATTGTGCTCGACAAACGAGTGATACAGAAAGACTTGAGCACTTTACCATTTGGATTTTAAAAGAAAGACTATGAACTATATTATAATAGGCTTGTACAAAAAAATGTTTGCATGTAAAATATACATTATGATACATCCAGTATCTGTAAATGAACGTAAAATAAAAAAAAAAGTTTGAATGATAAAATAATGGTGTTTTTTCTTTTTTCCTTTGGAAAAGATGCCATGAAAGTTTTTTAAATATTTTTTTAGAAAATAATGGTTATGATTATGTATATATTAGTTTAATCAGAAAAAAATTATTTTATATATTAACTTCATCAAAGAAAAACATAACACAAATAATCAGAAATTAACTTTTATTATGAACATTTCATTACAATTTCAGCCATAGTTTCGAAGAGGATTTTCTTTTAGGTCTAGCATACATCGTTTTTACAATCATTAAATGTTTGTTTTTCACAAAGTCTTGAACAAAGTTATTCACATTCAGTACATTTTTAAACTGTTCAAAGGCAGTAGGTCTTTCAGTTCTATTTCTCAACAGAAAGTTTATCAGTTGAACAATGTTGGACCCAGAAAACACATGACCGTCCAGAATCAGTTCTTTATTGTGTGTCCAGGAAATCTGATGTCCTTTTAGGAAATCCATTATTTTCTGTGCCGTTCTTTTCTGTTTCACAGGAACAGTCTGCAAAAGATCCTTTTCTACATCTGTCTCAGAAAATTGTTCAGACGGTTGTTTTTCAGACGCATTCACATGAGGAAACGTAACATACTTTTGCAGAACCTGGATGTGAAATTTGGATTTTTCTTCATCGTCCATCTTTTTTTAAGATGTTTTGAATTTGGGTATCTAAATGACTCAAATGTTCATCTTCAAACTGGTGCATACGATCCAGCGGTACCAATGCAAATTTCTTAGTGTGTTCCATGGAGAAGAGAGGATAAGACACTGACTGCTGCAGGAATCAGGAAAGATAGAAAACCGTCACCTTTTTGAACCAAAAGACGTCTTTTCTTAAAAAGAGGTACTTTTGTGTCCGCTAGTTTTCTTAAAGTTCTTTTAAAACGGGCGAGTCGATTTTTGACCCGTTTGGTGATGGGTACGTTTCCTTTTAGAAGATTTAAAACACACTCACAAACTGATTTAATGAGATGATTCGGACACTTTTTCAGTACAGCTGCTTTTATTCGACTTTTCCCTAATAGTTTTAGATAATCCACATCCTTCATATGAGACATGCTGATGACAAATGAGCTCTTTTTCTTGCACACTTTCTTTTATATAGGTAGCAAATGCAGCCGCTTTGGTTAAAGCACAGCAATTAAATCCTTTTGCATGAATCGAACATGTTAAAGAACTTTTCTTTTTTAAATTCTCTATCTTAGGACAGTCTAGATTTATGATGTCTCTACATAATAAATTTTCTAAAAATAATTTCTTTTCTAATCCTTTCACGTATATGACAGAATAAATAGATGACAAATATTGCAAAATAATACGTAGATGAGTATAAGGTAAAAGACCCTCACTCCAATTCACATGATGACGATTTCTTGTGAACCAAGCAAAACACTTTTGCAGAGATCGTGATAATGTTTTCCAAGGCTGAGAGAGTAAAAATGACCAGCAACTCTGATATCCTTCATGCACGGAGTAAAAATCTAATTCTTTAACAATGTAACAATGAGGCATCCACTGAAAACCTTCGAAATCGATCACGATGGGAGAAGACATGTTAGCCATTCGACGTCTCAAACTGAAATGAACTATCGGGGCTCGTAGACATAGTATTTATCCCCAGGAAAGATGCCTGTGCGAAGGCGAAGCGTTTCACTTGTTTCAGGTCGTAAATCAATCAACAAGTAGCTAAATGGAGTTGAAGTAGCATCCTGAAAAATTTCTTGAAAGGCCTTTACTTTTCCGGGGAACATTTGTTTAGCTAAATGCATGATTTGACTTTTATCTCTAGGATTTTTGTATAAGACAAGATAGTGGGAATTTAAATGAATATTTCTCATCTCCTTGCCTTGGTGAAAAAGATTTTGTGTTATAAAAACGACTGAAAGGTTTCGGTGATGACTTCCTTTTGTAAAACGTTTGCTTAAGCGAGTATCACTTGCTAATTCAGACATTAAATCGTCTATAATTAAAGCATTTTGGAGAGTCTGCGGGTTAGATGGTAATCCTTCTTCAAAATTTACATTTTTCATGGAATTAAAAAGAGGTTGATAACTTCCGTAGCAATAAATAATATTGGTCGGCATGAGATGGAACATTTTATGATCTATCAATTTCTTCACAAAAACCGTTTTACCCGAACCGGTAGGTCCGCTCAGAAGACAAGTAGAAGGATGTACGAACTTGGGCAGTTCCATTTTTGGAAATGACAGCCTGTTAAGAAAACACTGACTTTTTTACTTTACCGAAAAATCCTTTTGCATAAGACATTTATTCATTTTGTTTAAATAAGTGTAGAAACAAGAAACACAAGAGACATTTTTACAAATTAAAACTTTATTTTTTAAAAATCATGTTTACACCATATCTTTTTTTGACAAATTGAAATATTTGGAAATCATGATTCTTCCCATCTAAGGGTGATACAATGAGTTCCATACAGAGACCTTGACAGCGTTTAATAATAAAATAAATACAATAATGTCCACATACATTAGAAGTTAAACTTTGAAGCGAAATCTTGTTCCAGCAAACATGACGATATTTCTTGACAAAGGATGTGATATCTTTTCCATATACTTCAGGCGGGAGTCCATAAGAGTAAAAAAATTCCAGAGTCTGTTTATCTGCAATGTAGACAGCAAGCCAATGAGTTCCTTTTTCATCATGTTTATCAGTATTGAGCACCAGTGAACAGGGAAAACTTTGAGTCGCACGTATTTTATCACAAGGAAAAACACCCGCATAATATCTCAAAGAAATAGGATCTCGAGATAAGATTTGATGAATCTGTGATGAATTCATCAGTTTCCAAAATCGTACAGAATATTTCGAGCTTTATTGATTTCTATCAAATATTCAAATTCAGCGTAACGAAACAGTTTGTTGTAAGGGAGTCCCAAATTTTATTTCTAATCTTAAATTGCTGTGTCGAACTAGATTTAAATGAGAGCCATCACAAAGGTCAGGTGACAGGTCGAAGCGAAATAAGGAATATAATTTTGAAAATTCTGATCTTGAAAAGTAAAGTCCTCTGCCGTCTGCATTCATTAATTAATTCTGATATGCTCGTATTAAATGATTTTTGTCAAAATTAGGCTGAAGAGGATTATGCGGTACCGGTTGCCCGTCCACATAAACGCCGATAAAGTTCATATTATAATGCTTGAATTCAAAAGGAGACTTTTTATAGTTTCCGTTAAAGGCAGCATTATCGACACATGCCACCACAATACGATTAAGCATTTGACCTATGAAAATATTGTCTTGAATAAAACTCATATTTCCTGTTGGAATGGAATAGGCTTTGCAGAGCACTCTATTAATGGGATATTTGGCTGTTGATTTTTCTAGGCTTTAGGCATGTCCTAGCACAACACCTGGACTAACTCTCACTTTGCGTACAAACAATGAAGCTTGTTCGAGTAAAACTTTAAATTCACCTTCGCCCAATAAAAAAAATTCAGGTTTGCTGCGTATGAGTTTAATTTTCATATCCACCATATTCAGCAAAAGTCTTTCCTGATGAAACATATCCAACTGCAATCGGCCAATCATATCGACCGAAGCACTCAGTTTAAACAATTCTGCTCGTTGGTTGAATCCTTCATTCGGATGAGTGTCTTGAATATCAAAAACGTTCAGACGTCCTGCTGTATCTTTGAAAAACAATTCTGATGACAGATGAGACGTTTTCGTATCAAAACCATGATTCAATAATTTTTCTATCATGGCTCTGTAAGGATACGTGTTATTGCTGGTGGAAACGAGTCTTTCATGTAAGCTAATATCCACTTGAGAAAACATAGAATGTAAAAAGAGATTGACAGGTCCCACTTTACTTTCAGCTGTGATTGGCTTGCCATCATTTTTTAAAATTTTCACTTTGACGTAGAGTTGTGTCTATGATAATTCTAGGTAGTCGTCTCCGCTTCCAGAAACATTGAACTCGACAGGACTTCCTTCCGATACATTGACTAATGGATGAAATTCAACCCACTGACCTTTTCCGATAACTGTTTGTGTGGGAGGTAACGAAAATAAATCCAATTCGGATTTTGCGCATTCCGGAGAATCTTTTAACAGAAAAGCCATTACGAGTCAAAAATATCACGTCGTTGCACCTTCCTGGCTTTAGAAGAAATGAAGTGTTTGGGGGTTTTGCGCTTCCTTTTAAACCTTCCGTGACCAATCATCTCATTTGCTTTCTGAACTGCTTTCCTCGCTAATTTTTTGCCAGCTTCTTTAGATCTGGTTTTGAGGGAGACTAAAATTTTCTCCCGACAATACGTCGTTTGCAATTTCTGTTCCAGTCCGCAAAGCTTCTTTTCCAACTGTTTTGGCTCCACTCATCAAAAAACGCATAGCACTGCGAAACAGCTTTGCAAAAAATCAACCAATACCATAACCTTTCTGTAAAATGGTTCCTTGATAGTAAGGTAATCTATTTCCAGTTTGAGCTAAATAATAATCTTCAAATTTTTTCGTGCAACACGTATAAGGCACCCGCATGTTTGATGCTTCTAATCTTGCATACACAATCCAAATGAAATCAATTTGCAAATGAAGGCTTCTTTTATAGAATTTGTCTCAGACGAAAATGCAACACAAGAAATACTTTACCTCTTTCGAATGGTACTAAATCTCCAGAGTGAAGTCTTATGTCAATATGTGTAGTCTGAAAATGTTGACGGATAACTGGCAAGTAAATGGGCCGGGGGTAATGAGCATTTATGATGTCTCCGTCATTTCCTTCTACGGTGACAATTTTTAACAACGGAGCTTGTACATCTCCCACAATTTGAGGCTCTACGAGATCGCAATACACATACATGACAGGAAAAGATACTTTGGGATCGGCTACAAAAAGACTTTGCTCCAATCTTTTGTAAACACCCGGCTCGAACCCTAGAAGCTCAGCTAATCCTTCGTGAATAATGACTTTGCAGTTTTCGTCGGTCTTAATGGTCACTTTTTTCGTGACAGGATGATAACTGAATTCAATCTTATTTTTATGGGAAGGTATTTTCATGGCTTTTAATAAATCTGGTATCGTTTCATAACATCCTGGAGAAACTCTTCGTCCTTCCAATTTTCCATCACCCAAATCACATCCAAATAAATTATTGTCTTTTCGGACGTTATACCATGTGTGAGGGTAAATAAAGTCCACAAGAGACAACTCCCACTGACTATTTAAATCAATCGGAGTAGGAAGTTGATTGGTAAATTGTGATATTTTGTTGTCTGGGAAAAAAAGCGCATGGAGCTGTCACTAATCAGTGTGATAAAGAAAGACATGTTTCGTTCAAATGACAGATAAGCCGAATGTACAGGCCTTTTATATCCTTCTAACATCATCTACCCAAGCATTGAAGCTTTCGGAGTACCCTGAAATTTCACAAAATATTCCACTTTCCCGCGACGTTTCCTCTTTTTTAAAACTTTTTCAACGGGATAATAACCAGAGTCCGAAACCTTTTGAAGTTCTTGTTTGTGAAAAGTTCCTTGTATAACTTCTCCTACTAGATCTTTGAGTTTGTAGACAATTGGAATCCGTCGAATAATTTTATAGATTGTAAAAATTTCTCTCGTCCAGTTTTGTTCGTATCCTTTCTCAAAGACCATTTTTTCTCGGCTGATGCGTACCGTATCTCCAATCTTTAAATCTGAAGAAACAGGCACTTGTGCTGGTTGCTGTCCGTATGTTTTCCAAATTCTTTCTTGATTTTGTAATGTAACCGATACAGGTTCTGTCTTAATACTACGATGCCATGTATGGTCATAACTGGATATCAATTTATCAATCACATCAATATACCTTCGTGTATTCATTTCGGTAAAGTATTTCCACATTTTCGTTTTCAGAGTTCCATTAAATCGTTCTATGACAGAAGCTTTGGTTGCATTATGTGTGTCGGGTGTACGTTCCGAAAATACCTTTTCGAAAGCAGATTGGATAGACGTAGATGTTTTATCTTTGAGAGGGATAGCCCAAGCGTATTTGGAAAGGATATCTATACAGGTCAGCAAATATTTGTATCCGTCATTAAAAGAGGCTAGGGATTGCATATCCACTAAATCAGATTGAAATTGCTCGTTTAAGCCTCCTACGATGACTCTGTTCCTGGGAAACCTGTGCCTCAAAGGCTTGTGCAAAGTATAAAGATCCTTGGTTTGCAACCATTCCTGGATGTCTTTTGTTTTTACACGACCTATTAAAGCACGATGCAAAGCCAGAGCAGGTCTGAGCCAGAGCTGCGTTCACTGAAACAGTTGTTATGATCTAAACGTACACTGATATTCATTTATATATGTTTAACTAGAAAAGAAAAAAATACCCTAGTCTCTCGTATATTAAGATTCTAGAAATAGGTCTAAAAAACAAGAGGGAAAAATGAATGTTACTTAACATCTCAAAGGCTGAATAATGAATGAAATCTCTTGAAAAATAACAACACTATTTATACTCTTATAAAAGTCAACAGGTATTTTGAAAATAATTTATGTGAGTAATCATTACAGATTAATTGTTTTACATAATGTTTGAAAGAATGAGGCCATTGTAAAATAAAAATAACATTTTTTTATTGAACATCATAATTAATTTACAGATATTCATAGTATTCAATACCTAAGACACCATTCGTAATACAAAATGTGTTTTTTACTTCGTCGAGAACATGGTTTAAACACACAGATTTTAAAAAGTCCTTGGTAATGTAATGAGCAAGTTTCAGTAACATTAAATAGGGTTCTTCACCCCAAATGTTTCCATAAAATTGCCTGGCGATATCAACAGCATTGAATCTCAGAGCAATGGCATTCAGAGTTTCTGTTTTATGAACGAGTTCTTCACAGTCTATGGGCTGGGGATATTTCAGTTCGTCTTGTTGATTAAGAAGTTCTTCAAGTGACGTCTTTAGAATGGTTTGAAGTCGCGCTCTTCCCATAGAAATGTCAAATGATTGGGGTAGATTTTCCTCTCTGACAGGTTCGTCGGATACGCTTTCGTTGGCTTCACAAAAGTTCATGTTTTGATAAACCAGGTTGGTGACAATATCGCTGATACGGCTAAAGTTGGACATCAGTTCTTCCCACTGCGTCGTTGTAATGCTGAGGCTACTTTTTTCATCTCCTTGAGCAGAAAGTTGTTTCAGAGTAAAGTGGGAATCTTTATATGTGACTACAAAGTTCTTGGGCAACTCCAGATTCAGTGTCAGCAGGTGTGGTTCCTCCACTGTCATGTTGGTTGCGAGAACATTCAAACACCATGGTTCAAATTCACTCCTCGTCTTGTCGGATAGTAAGCTTTACCATATTTGGCGTACTCTCGGATGTGCACAGTCACTTTTCCCTTGTAAATGCTGGATCCCACAAAGACATTGTTTCCCATGTGAGTGAGCTCCTCTGGAATAGCGTCTTCGGTGAAAAGTCCTTTGCGCTGAAAAAAAAATTCAGTTAGTATAGAACCCTCAGGGGGCTCACTTTTGTGAGTACGGGTGTGGCAATCCCGAGGTACCCTAGCCCTTCAGGGGATCATCTTCTTGGTGAGACGGGTGTCACGATCCTGGAGCCCCAGTGATCTATCCTCTTTTCCGTCTCCTCTCCTCTTTGCTGGAACTTTTTCCCTTCTCTTCTCCCTCGTGGTTTCTCTCTACGGAGTTTGGGGCTCGTCACGAGAGACTGGAACAGCCCTTGTCTCTAGTCTTCGAGTGGCGAGAAAACTGCCCACGTGTTTGCCGTGCGTGGAGACCCGTGTCGCTGGAAAGGAGGGTCCTGGTAGTTGAGGAGCGAGGTACTGTCCCCAACACACTACTTTGGCCTCTGCTTCAGCTAAACGGGAGGCACCTTAGTCGTCCTCACGGGTGTCAATCGGCTGGTCACTAGTCCTTGTGTCAGTGGCTTGGGGTCAAGCTCTCGGGAGTACCTGCTTTCGGGAAAGCCGACTGTGGGGCTTCAGTTTGCGTATGGGTCCGGCTAGCCCTAACACAGGAATCTGTGTTCCCTTGTAGGGCTTCGTGGTGGGCGGGGCCGTCGGACACGAGTCTTTTCTTTCCTCATGATGGCTAACCCTCAAATTTTTCTAATCAAGGATTTTGAAGTTACTCCAGTCACTCAACCGAATTCTGAAAAGTCTACTGCTAAACCAGTCACTCAACCTAGTCCTGAAAAGTCTACTTCAAAAAAATTACGAACAGATACAAATGAAAAAAATCATAATAATAGTCCCCGTTTCCTAGTTATCTCTAGTCCTTCTGGCGAGCTGCAGATGTCTCCTTTCATAATAAATAAATATATTCATTCTTGTATTGGTGAGCCGAGAAATATAAAGCGTCTCCGCTCCGGAGACTTGCTTATTGATACAATCTCAGCCATCCAGTCTGCTTCTTTACTTCAAATAACTAAACATGGGCAAGCGAATGTCACTGTAACAGCACATAAGACACTGAATTATTGTCGTGGCGTAATATCGGAATTCGACCTTCTGTATGTTCCTGAAGAAGAGATCGCTTCCGAGCTGTCCGACCAAAATGTCTGCGGTGTAAGGCGGATCAAGATGCGTAAAGAAGGTAAGTTGATAGACACGAAACACGTGATCCTTACCTTCAACACGCCTGATCTGCCTAATATTAAGGCCAGATATTTAAATATTCCTGTAAGACCTTATATTCCAAACCCTATGCGATGTTTCTAATGCCAGCGTTTCAGCCATTCTAAGACCTCTTGTCGTGGCAACCTTTACACGCGCCCGATGCTCACAGATTGGCCACGATTCTGAAAATTGTACCGCTGCGCCTCTTTGTATAAATTGCAAGGGTGAGAACCCAGCATTTTCATGCCTCTGCCCAAAATGGAAATTGGAAAAAGAAGTGCAGACTGCAAAGTTTACGAGGAACATCTCATATGCCGAAGCCAGAAGATTAGTCCAGAGCATACAGCTTCGACCAAATACATCATACGCCAGTGCTGTAAAATCATCTCCTACAGTCGCCACCCAAACATCAATAGGCACACAGACCGTACCAAATAAAACCCATCCGTCTACTTCCAACAAGCAAAAAGAAAATGCAACCCATATAGTACAAAAGAAAGAAACAGTTATTCAAAGTAAGCCCAAAACTACTACACATAAAATACCCAATAAAAATAGAAGTCACAGCAATAGCTCTTTTGAAGAGATGATTTCTGAATCTGCGGATTCAGACTTTATGGAAGTAGAAGAGGGTCTAGAAGTTCCCAGGCATCTACTTCCACGAAAAACAAAAGAACAGCACAGAAAAAACAAAAACCATTCATAATGGCCACACTCATGTCATGGAACTGTCGCGGTTTCCACCGAAATTTGCTTGACATCAAATCTATAATAAATGTGTATCATCCTGTGTGCTTAGCAATACAGGAAACAAATCTGAAACCCGAACACCATGCAAAACTTCGGAGGTTTTCTTTCGTCAGGAAGGATAACCTTGCAGGTGAGCGTGCCAGTGGAGGTGTAGGTCTCCTCTCCTCACTGGATTATCCCTCAAATGTACTTCCTTTGACGACATCCCTCCAAGTTGTCGCTACTCAAATAAATTTTGATATTGTTGTTTCATTTGTTTCTTTGTATTTGCCTCCAAATGAGCACATTTATCAGCAAGATTTAAATAATCTAATAGAGCAGCTGTCTGAGCCTTTTATCATAATAGGAGATTTTAACGGCCATAGTCCACTCTGGGGAAGTAAAGATACAAATTGCCGAGGAAGACAAATTGAGCAGATGATCGAAGATCATAGTCTTTGTCTCCTAAATAATGGGCAAGATACGTACTTCCATGAGCCTTCAAGGACATTCCACGCTCTCGATCTTGCCATCTGTACACCATCTCTGTTGCCATTTCGCACTTTTAGTGTCGGAAATGACCTGTACAACAGCGATCATTATCCTATTTTTGTGTCTCTTGCACGAAGAGGAGCAAACCCCGTGTCGAGAGTCACTCGTTTTATCCTGGACAGGGCAGACTGGGAACTCTTCTCTTCCGTTGCAGAGCTGACAGAGGAAATGGTAGGTGTGCATATCGATGACGCTGTTGAAGCTGTTACTAATACTATTATTCAGGCAGCTATGCTTTCGATTCCTAGAACATCAGGAAAAACACTAAAATATTCGAAACCGTGGTGGAATCGCGACTGTCATGAAGCACTGAAAAAACAGAAAAAAGCATGGAGTATTTTTCGTAGATATCCTACTCTGCGAAACCTCATAGTTTTTAAAAGAGCCAAAACAAATGCAGGGAAAGTAAGAAGGCAGAGCCAGAGGGATTCTTGGATTTCATATGTGTCCTCAATAACATCCTATACGCCTAGTAAGCGGGTTTGGGAAAGAGTTCGAAAAGGATGCGGAATGTATAAAGACCACTCACTTTCCTTTCTGGAAAAAGATGGCCGAGTGATTAGCTCCATAGATGAAATTGCAAATACAATTGGTGAGACATTTGCTGCCGTTTCTTCCAGCCGAAATTACTCACCTGCATTTCTTTCTATCAAGTAACGCTCTGAGAAAAATCCCATCGCTTTCAACTCTTCCAACTTTGAGCCGTACAATAGAGACTTTACTATGGTTGAAATAAAGAGAGCTTTGTTGCAGACACATAGGTCTTGTCCGGGTCTGGATGGCGTGTATTATGAAATGCTAAAGCATCTGTCCTATAAGTCACTGAGTGTCCTTCTCACACTTTACAATAGAGTGTGGAAGGAACGTACATTTCCCAGTGCATGGAGGAGAGCTGTTGTAATTCCTATTGTTAAGCCAGGGAAAGACCCGAGGAATCCCTCGAACTATGGGCCAATTGCCCTTACCAGCTGTGTTTGCAAACTGTTTGAAAAGATGGTAAACAGCCGCCTAGTCTACTTCTTGGAAAAGAATAATATTATATCGCCTTATCAAAGTGGTTTTCGAAAGGGGAGAACAACCGTAGATAATATGCTCCTCTTAGAGACATCCATTCGAAAAGCTTTTGTAAGAAGAAATCACCATGTCTCAATTTTCTTCGATATAGAGAAAGCCTATGATAAGGCATGGAGATACGGTATACTTCGGGATCTTCACGAGAGTGGCTTGCGCGGCAACCTACCAATTTTTATTCAGAATTTCTTGAATACTAGCACATTTCAAGTAAGGATTGGCTCTGTTGTGTCTGATGTTTTTGAACAAGAAGAGGGTGTGCCTCAAGGCCGTGTGCTCAGTGTAACTCTTTTCAGCCTAAAAATAAATTCTGTATTAAAACAACTTCCTCCCAGCATTTCAGGTTCTTTATATGTTGAAGATCTACAAATTAGCCGTAGAGGGGTGGATATGAGACATGTAGAGAGACAGCTCCAGATCACTTTGAACAGGATCCAGGAATGGGCAAAAAGACAAGGATTTACGTTTTCGAAACAGAAGACTATGTGCGCGCATTTTTGTAAAAAGCGAGGTCTCCATCCTGAGCCGGAATTATACCTCAATGGGTCTGTAATTCCAGTTGCACCTGAAGTAAAATTTTTAGGGGTGATGTTCGACCGAAAATTGACTTTCCTTCCTCATGTCTTAAACTTGAGAAAAAAGTGTACCAAAGTTCTAAATATCTTAAAAGTCCTGGCGAACACCTCCTGGGGTGCAGAGCGTTGCTCCATGCTTCGCATTTACAGAGCTGTAATTCGCTCTAAACTGGACTACGGCTCAGTTGTTTACGGATCTGCCCGGTCTTCAGTGTTGTTAAAACTAGATCCTGTTCATCATCAGGCTCTGCGGATTTGTTCTGGAGCCTTCAGGACATCTCCTGTGCAGAGCCTTTATGTTGACTGTCACGAGCCATCACTCCGTTTGAGGCGTGAGGAGTTGTCTCTTTTACAGTATTTTAATATATTGTCTCAACCTGACCATCCTTACAAACTGTGTTTATCTGATGATAGATGTGGCCATTTATTTGAAGCACGTCCATCCTGTGTGCCTTATTTTCCTATAAGGGTTCGTTTGCTCATTGATGAAATCTCCTTATCTGATATGTCCCCACAAGCAGTACAGAATTTTGAGATCCCACCTTGGGAAAATGCACAAATCCAGCTTCTTGACATTTTCCACAATTACAGAAAAACAACCACAAATGACATCATATACAGACAAATTTTTGCTGAGCACAGGCATAATTACAGCAGTTATCTTCCCGTATATACGGATGGATCAAAGTCAACTTGTCACGCTGGGATGTCCTGTATAATTGGTGACCACTTGGAGGGCAGACGTTTACACGACGCCTCCTCGGTCTTAACCACTGAACTGACTGCTATCTATTATGCGCTTTTGTACATCTCAACGCTTTACTATAAATATTTCATTATATATACAGACTCCTACAGTGCACTAAAAGCTTTAGAATCCATTTCAAGACCCGACAATCCTGTGATAGTGGATGTATTGAAGCTAAATATTAAATTAAGAAGTCGTGGATATGAAATTCTGTACTGCTGGGTCCCTGGACATGCAGGAATAAAAGGCAATGAGCTGGCAGACATCACAGCAAAATCTGCTGTTGAAACGTCTGGCCGCCTCATCCCTTTTAGAGATATCTGTTGTGTTATCAAAGGGAAGATCAGATATAAATGGCAACAACTTTGGGACATTCAGATACATAACAAGTTGAGAAGGGTGAAGGCTAAAATAGAGCATTGGCACACTACTTGCAATCGTAAGGAACAAGTTCTTTTAACTCGTCTTAGAATTGGTCACACTAGAGTAACACATAACTACCTTCTGAAAGCTGAAAACGAGCCTGTTTGTGCAAACTGTGATGTTTGTCTCTCAGTGTATCACATTTTAATTGAATGTCCATATTTTAATAGTCTTCGTGAGAAGTATTTTAATAGCTGCGACTTGCCTCTCGACCGTTTAATCGGAAGAGAGGTCAATACCAATTTGTTTGACTACCTGAAAGAAACAGGTTTCTATTATTTAATTTGATTTTGTCTTGAGATTTTTTGTTGGAATTTTAATGAATCAGATATTTTAAGATTATATATCTACATTGCATATTTCATTATCAGAGTCATAATCAACATTTTCATCCCACCATTTCATCATCTTTTTACTTTCCTCCATTTTAAAAGTGTGCTGTTGCTTTAGATTTTTTTCTTTTCTACTTTCTATGCGAAATACGAATCCTGCGTTTGGCGCATATGGCCTATAGAGCTTTGCGCCATAAATCTACCACCACCACCACCATCAGTTAGTATAGAATACATTAAAAATGGGGTCACATACAATATCAACTTTGACATATAAACTATTTTTCGCAAATACGTACTTTTTTCTCGAAATGGGTTGTTTCTTCTGCTTTTCTTTTGGCACAAGAGCTAGTTGATTCTCTGGGAACATCTAGGGTGCGGTCTTCATGGTTCAACACTTTATCGTTCAAAGGCATAGGTTCTTTCTCAAACAAGTTTTCCATCTGAAAGAAAGTAAAGCCAAATTAAATACACATTGTTCCACAAAAGATTAAACTTCTAAAAAACAGTAAATTTTCAATAAGTTACTTACTTCTTTGTTGTTTTGTGGCTGATCCATTCGAAGCAGTGAAGAATGATTGTCGAAGCAAAAGCAGGTACCTACACTCAGGGCGACAAGCAGGAAAGGAATGCGGAACGTTGCTCGGGATAACCTTATTTCGGGTAGGAACTCTTTATTTCATCTGAACGGTGATTGGTTAAGAGACGGTGAGGTCATATTTCAAAGAATCTGATTGGTTCACAGAAAAGTATCCATACACCTCAGCGGAGGCATACAAAGGTGTGATACGGCAGACGCCATTTTGTAAAAACATGTCCCAACAAGAAATGGATGATGTCATTCAAAATACGTGGTTCAAGTATTCGTTGCCCCAAAACCTAAACAAATAGTGTCGTTGCCACAAAAACGAAACTTTGAAAAGTATTATCGTTGCCACAGAATCAAAACGAAACTTTGATGATGTCATTCCGTCTACGTCATCCCATCCAACTACGTCACTTCCGGTTGTCACGTGATCCAAGATGGCGGAGGCCACCCCTCGTGATGTCACTTCCGCCGCGCGGTTTGTGGGGCTTACTACTATTATAGATAATTCAAAAGGCCTTAGCAATCAAAAGGTTTGAAATAAACTACAATTCTATAATTTTAAAAAGTTAATAATTTTTCATAAACATCACTATTGTATGTTTGAATATAATCCATATACTATACTTTTCTTCATTCTTTTCTTTTCGGATGCCAAGCATGAGTTAAGACTTCTTAAAATGATAAGCTCATTGGCGTTCCCGCTTCTGAGTTCTATAAAAAGCATATCTCTGCATGTTTCATTTTCAAGACTGTTATTTTAGAAACGTTACTACGAAACATCGCCTGATTCACAATACTGTGCTATGTTGTCCGAAATCGTACGTAATAAAGAACAGGTGTCTAATTTAAGTGACACTCCATTCTCAAGTGCTACGGATTATCATTTAATATCCCCAGTTCCTGTTCAAGAACCAAGTAACTGACAAACACCAGTACCATGAAGCACACCAAAGTCGCATTATTCAGCGAGAAAATATACGCCCACAAAATCAGTATTGGTAAATACTGTTAAAAAGTATCGGGACATGGCAAGGCGACTAAAATTAAAAATGGCATCTTGCGAGAGAAAATCTACAGCTTATTCTTTTGAAAAACACTATTTAGTCAAGGGGTTAGCAAAAAATGTTCATTCATTCAGCGGCAGATAATATTGAACACTCAAAAAACAGAAGGTAGGCGTTTCACACAATCTGACAAAAGTGATGCCTATCGCATCTACAGTAAAAGTAGAGCAGCATATCGTGTTTTAAAAGAATTTCTTCAGCTACCAGATGAATGAATTCTTCAGCGTTTTGTGTCATCGAAGCTCTCGTACACAGGGATTAGTGCAGATGTTATATTTGCATTGAAACAATTTCTGCAAAATAAGGAGAAACATGAAAAAATGTTTGCCTTAATCTTTGACGAAGTATCTTTGAAACCTTCTCTAGTGTATGACCGACAAAAGGATCACGTGGTTGGATTTGAGGACTTTGGAGGTTTATGAAGTGATTCATTTGCCAATCATGCACGTACTAATGCTGAGAAGTTTGACTAGTGTTGTGTAGTAAAATTTACGTTTTACGAATTAAATAATTTCTTGTTCGGTTGAATTAGATAAAGTTTAATTATTGTGTCGCTAGAAATAAGCATTTACTCGTGTATATTTAATTTAAAGAGACTATTATTTTTATTTTTTTCACTTAATTCTTAATATGTTGGGAATTTTTAATATGTCTGTGAACCAGTGCCTCAAGTAAAATTTATGTAAAAATATACAGTGAAAAAGAAGTATCTTACTAACTGTAATGGATTAATTGTGAAATGTTAAGTTTGATTTAAGGTGTTAATGTAAAAGAGCAGGGTCGCCTGAAATTCGTTTCCTATCCGACATTTCGTTCACTTGTCATCTTTCATTCAAGGAATGTTCCACAAGATTCTAGAAGCTAGGCCTTTTGTTCAGGGTTTAGCTGAAGGCAGATGTACGTGATGAGTTTTCTTGTAAACAGGTGGGTTAATGGAAAAGGTCGAGAAGAGGTCAAACTCTTCCGGGCCGGTTTTTGGGAAGAATTGGCAAATTTTTGTAGGCAGCGGATTTGCTCGGTAGTGACTTCAGGGTTTTGGAAGAAAAAGATTGTAACTTTGGAAACTTTTGAGGGGCGAGTTTTGCAAAGTCTCGGAAACCGTGCTTGTCACTATTTTTAGAGTGAAATCTGAGGGTTTGGATACTAGTTGCTACTTTTGCTTCTCTTCTGTCTGTGTTTTTGCACTTGGCTTTTGGTACCTTGCAATTATGACTGCTTGCAATTATGACTTCGTCATAGAAACAGGCTATCTGGAACGACCTAATACTTTCCTTAAAATTTGCGTGCTTAATTTCCATTAGCCTCCGGAGGATTAACCTAAAAATAATACGTCATTTGATCGAAATAAAATTAATAAATATGCATGCTGTTTGATTATTGTGTGATTTATGTTAATTGAATTGGTAGTCTAAGTCGGTTATAAAATTTTTGTTTCTACTATGAATTAGGATTTTTTTATTTTTTTTATTATGACAATTAAAGGGAACCTGAATATTAACAAAGCCATTTCCAGCGGCAGTTCCCGGGGACGAATACACAACACTTAAGATACTAGTTAAACTATATGATCACTATACGGTAATTCTTATGATATATCAATTTGATTTATTTTGATTTTAAGATTAGTTTTGTCCGGCACCTTAAGTTAGAAGGTAAAAGTTTAAAAAGTAAAAATTGTAAATTGTATTTTCAATTATTTTAACACTTGGAATTGGAGGATTGAAATATCAGAGATTTCACACTAGCAAGAAAAATATACCACTTTGTTTTTACTTCTCAATCCACGCCATGAATGCAGAACGACTTCGAGATATCATAATGGTGGCATTGTCAAAATTGTCTTCTGCTAATGCTACAGATAAGGCTTTGGTTTGTGACCAGGGTGGAAGTATCTGTAGATTGTTTGGTCTCCTAGGAACAGAATCTGCAAAGCCATTCTTCTATTTTAATGGGCAGAAGGTATTTTGTTTGTTCGATCCACTACATCTTTTAAAAAATTTATGACGTAGCCTTATGAAATATGACCTCCAAACTAATAAAGGACTTGTGTCATTCATGTACATTCGAGATTTTTACACAATGGATCAAACACTTCTTGTTCGCTGTGCACCAAAAATTACCGATGCTCACATATACGTGGCTGGTATGAATTTCATGAAAGTTGCGCTTGGTGCGCAAGTGTTTAGCCACACAGTAGCAGCAGGTATGAATATGTGTGTCCTGTCTGGACAAAAAAAAGCAAGTGCTACTCCAACGGTAGAATTTATACAAGAGATAGATAATTTGTTCGATTCTATGAATGGAATTCGAAAAAATCCCTTAATGGGAAAACAGTTGCAATGTGCTGTAAGAAAAGGTTCTGAACATTTTGAACAAACATGCTGTCATTCATTGAATCATGGGTTTTTCTGAAACCGTTTGCACAATATCAAGGAGGTCCAAGAAGGCATGTTGCAGGATGCGGTAGCAGAAAAGGTTGGACCCAGACAATAACAGCCATGTTGCAGCTTTCGGAAGAGATGCTGAAGGAACGAGAATTCTTTATTACAAAGAGATGCAACCAAGATTGCCTTGAAAACCTTTTACCCATATCCGAGGGAATTGGTAGAAACCGCACAAATCCATCGGCTTACGAGTTTTCATTGGTATTCAAGATTGCATCGCTAAATTTGTTCCGATGTAAAAGTAAATTCTCCAACTGTGAACCGGATGGGGATCAATTTATGTTTTTTATTTTGGCTCCTGTACCTCCATCTACAAGTATAGAAAGTAAAGGAGATGCAGAGGAGGAGGAAGAACAAAGTAGTAGAAATAGTAATGATTTTGATGATAGTTTAGTCATTGACTGTGATTCTTCCTTCTGTTATGCAAGTTTTTATGCAAGTTTTCAAAAACTTGATAAATTATCACTAAATGTAGTTGTTTTCTTAAGTGGGTATTTATCCAGAAGAGTATTACGTTGCCTAAAGCTAAATGAGTGCGATACATGTAAAGTGGCTCTTATAGATACGGCAAAGGCCTATGCTACAGCATACTCTGTTCTTACATTTTAACGAATATAAAGATCAAGATGTAACAGAAGGAGGACTAACACATCCATCCGAAAAGACGACAGCATGCATTGCTGAACTTCTGCATATATCCAACACTTTTTTATCTAGTCGATTATCGTCACCTAACATCTTGCTAAATTTGAAAAATCTCTTGTCACAGTCATCAATGTTTGAATTTCTAAACTGTGAGCTTCATTCTGAAAATGTTAATGAAAAGGTTTTGTCTTTTGACTCTGCTCTGTTTCTGAAAATTCATCTTCGTGAAAAAAATAGAAAAATTGCAAAATCTAAAGTCGATTTAAAAAAAAGTACAAAAGGGACAACATAAATAGAAGTGATAAGGGCTCTAACGTAGAATTGAGTGTAGTACTTGATCTCAGTTTAGTCGTAGTACTTGATTCCTTTAATACGGCATGATGAGGCATGTAATACGTAGAGTCAATAAGAATCTCTCCCTCAGGCACTCCCTCCATATATCTCAGCTCAAGGTATTCCCTCATGAAATCCTTATACTGTTCATGTAGTGTCTCACAAAAGTGATGGGACACTTGCGCTTTACGAAAGAAAACTGTAGTAAAATAAATTAAAAAAACATGTAAAAATTTTTTGTGGGTGTGTTTCATACTTAAATTTAGTAACAATTATTACATAACATACATTTTCTCAAAATATTAAAATAGAAATTTAATAAAAACACAATTGTTTAGAACGGAGCAAAAAATGCCTCACATAAGTGATGGGACACTTACTTTTCCATCAAATATTTATCCAAAAATTTTACTTCTTAAAATGTTTTAATATTTTGTTGGATTTCCTTTTACTTTTAAAACGTGACTTAATCTTCTTGGGATGGATTCGACTAATTTTTTTGTGATTTCTGGAGTGATTTTACCCCATTCTTCTTGAAGCAATGATTTTAATAGTTGTTTTGAAGAAATGGTCTGTTTGCGAATTCTTGCCAAATATTCTCTCTGGGATTTAAGTCTGGAGATTGTGGTGGTGTTTTTATTATTTCATGACAGTTATACAGCAGTCAGAGGCTAACGTTCAAAGCAGTGTGCTTGGGGTCATTGTCCTGGCAGAATTTAAAATCGTTATGAAGGTTCAGTTTTTGTGCTGAAGATTTCAAGTGTCAATATACTTGTACTGATCCATTATACTGTCAATAAAAACAAGATTACCAACTCCAGCGGACGACATACACCCCCATACCATAACTCCTCCTCCACCATGTTTTACTGTTGGCACCAAGTTCTGTTTGCGAAATTCTTCCCTGGGTTTTCTCCACACCAAGATTCTACCGTCAGAACCAAATATATTAAATTTACTCTCATCAGCAAATATAACTTCATTTCAGTAATCAGAATTCTTATTTATGTTGGATTTTGCGAAAGCCAGTCTGAGTTTTCTATTCTTTACACTTACGAAGAATTTTCTCCTGGCAGCTCTACCGTGATATCCAGCAGATCGAATTACTCTTCTAATAGTCTCAGGCTTAACAATTACTCCATATAATGCTTGTAAATCAGCAGCAACTTTAGGAGCACTCATTCTTCGATTTTCTTAAATATTTTGAACAATAATTCGCTTTATTCCATTGGATAGCTTGGTCGGCCAGGTCATGGACATGGTCGGCCAGGTCTTCTTTTATCCTGAATCATATGATTCTTTTTATATCGTCTAATGATATTGAAAACTGTTGAATGACGTGTTTCAGCAGTTTCTCTAATAGATTTTCCACATTCAATATGCAAATTAATAACTAATTTTCGAATTTCAGGCAAAGTTTTTTTTTTTTTTTTTTTTTTTTTTTTTTTTAGCATTCATGGCTGCACAGAGCTAAAAAGCACAAAAATTACAAAACAAACTGGAGAGAAAGACTGCAGACGATTTTATAAATTATTGCCAACTGCTTCCGAGTAAAAATAAAAACCCCAAAAAATATTTTTATTGTAGTACGTAGTAGTATCTAATGGTGTCCCATCACTTATGTGAGCCATTTTTGCTCCGTTCTAAACAATTGTATTTTTATTAAATTACTATTTTAATATTTTGAAAAAAATGTACGTTATGTAATAATTGTTACTAAATTTAAGTATGAAACACACCCACAGAAATTTTTACATGTTTTTTTAATTAATTTTATTACAGTTTCTTTTTGTAAAGCACAAGTGTCCCATCACTTTTGTGAGACACTGTATAGCTGAGGTCTTTTTAGAAATGAATTTTCTAAAGATTGGAATCTACGCATAGCTAATTGTCTGGAATATCCAAGCTGAGAAGGCGGAGAGTGAAACGGTAATTTCACAGTATATACCCCACTTTCCTCTCTCGTGTATGTAGCTTTGAAGTAATCTTCACATGCTCTCTCCAATTTAGTAAGCATGTCAAACGTAGGTACAGCATCCAATTTCCAAAAGTCAGACAGCATCTGATCAGTTTCCACTTGTATATTATTCACATAGATAGGATTAATTTCTGTTGAATTATTCACACTACCTGAAATAATCCATCCTAGTTCAGAACGAGAAGCTACTGGTTTACTTTCTTGGCATTTAATTATTTCCTCCTTTAAAAGAGGTAAGGCAATATCTACGCCTAAAAGTATATCAACAGGTCCACTTTTGTAAAATGTTGGATCTGCTAACATTAAATCATTATATTCCTCAACGTACTTCTTATCCAATGTAAAATGCGGCAAAGTTACAATAATTCTATTGATGATAAATACTGGTGTTTTAAATGACACCTTCGCCGGAAAATGAGGAACGAAGTTTATTTCCGTAATTCCATTAGTTTTCGTATCCAAAGACCCTAAACATGAAATAAAAACTTTTCTTTAAAACATTTCTTTTTGCTAACCCTAGCCTTTGTACACAATTTTCTGAAATCAGGCTTGCTTGACTGCCAGTGTCAAGGAGGGCTCTACACAATTGGTATTCACCCGATGAATCTAACACTTTACTAGCAGCCGTACATAATAAAACTTCACGCTGAAAATAAAAGTCTGAAAGACAAGATTTAATTACTGGACTAGAACTTGCGATATTCTCCCCTGACCCAGCCGATTGAGCGCGAGGTTCCGGCTCAGAAAAAAATGGCTTAGCCGTCACTGATAAATTCATTCGAACTGTTCGTAACTCCTTTACGTGCCTTTGGTTTATTTTGAACTCTTTCGAAATGCAGTAGTGTGTGATGATTTTTAAAGCACCTTTTACATTTATGTGTACTTCTAGACTCGAAAGCTTTATGATTTAAAACCACAACAATTAAAACAAACATTATTTCTCTTGACAAAATTAATGCGTTCCTGAACATTCAGATTTAAAAACTTATTAACATTTAAAAACTGAATGACCGGCTTTACAATACGTACACTGCGCGCGAATCTCTGAAGCCAATGAAGTTAATTTCTCTTTTGTAACTTGTTTTTTAACACCTTGCGTTTTACCTGCTTGCAAGATTCTGGCATGAGATTTCAAGATCTCTAACAGCTCATTAAGTGTTGGTAGTTCCTCACTCTTTAATGTCCTTTCCCACCATCCTCTCGTCGAATAATCCAATTTAAACTGTACTATTAACGTTAAAATAGTATCCGCGAATTCCTCCACTTTGAATCCTAGATTTTCAAACGAACATACACATTCTCTTACAGTGTCTACTAACGCTAATTTCTGACTAGGAATTTCAGCTTGTAAATTTGATAAATACAAGATTTTCTTTAATAACGATGAAAGTAATTCTCTTTTATGTGAAAATCTTTGACACAATAAATGCCACGCTATTTCGAAATTCCTGTCACAAATAGTTAAAGGTTGAACAATCCACAAAGCATTTCCTTTTAAAGAACCCTTTAAATATTGTAGCTTTTGTGCACCTGATAAACGGTCATTATCCACTATCGCCGTTTTAAATAAATCAAAAAATGATAACCATTTTTCAGCACTGCCACTAAATACAAGAAGAGTTAGCTTAGGTAAGCGTATACTCGCTATTTCACAAGATTTAGTTTCCACACTAATGTCTTTAACATTCTTAACTCTGGTTAGCATTAAAATTAGCTCATCAACAGTATCTTGTATGACTTGCTCTTCTTCTATAAAGTCATCAATATCTTTTTCATCACACACTACAAATATGTTACTAAAAATATCCGAAAGTTCCGTCATTACATTATTTAATCTAGATTTAAAAAGTTCTAACTGATCAACATCAGCAGAATCGTTAGTCACTGTAATTTTTTTCTTCAGTTTACTCAACTTAGCTACACGCTTTTTAGTCTTAAGCGTTGTAAATTCCATTATCTAATAAGAAAGATATAAAAACACACTGACTCACCAATTTTACTGCGACTCCGGCTCGACGGACCAAAAACATGTACGTTCCGTCGTTTAAAAATAGCGGACTGTAATTGACTTGATATTCCCTCAGTGTAGAACCCAAGAAACCTCAGAGTAATAACGTTGACCGAAACTTCTTAACTGGCTTTCAAACAATAAGTTGGTTGAGGAACGGCGAAGAATACGTTGAAACCTCCGACTTCAGTAGCGGCTTACCGAGCAAACTTACGAGTTTGAAGAACCTTTTACTCGTAGAAGAACCTCTGCTTAGTTGGAACTCCAGTAATTCACAGCAACCTCAAAGCTCTAAACGCGAGCTTTAAAAACCTAACAAATTTGCGTCTGCGCCGCTCCTCGGTACAAAGAAAGAAATACAATTTGCATAACATCGAACAACCTTTATCTAATATTATTGTTTTATGTAATTTGGAATTTTCAAATTCTAATTAAAAAAATAACATTTCGTTTGTATTACACACTTACTTTACATAAAGTTTGTGATTTTTTTTCTTTTGTTTTGTTTTGAGAATTTTTGAATGAATACTGAAAACATAATTATTTTAATTTTCTATTTGATACTGTTAATTTGCATATGTTATCATGGTCTTAATAAGCTTATCATATCAGTATATTTTGTTTCAGTTATTTATATGAATATTAGTAATAATAAAATTATTACTATTTTTTTAGTCTGTGTATCTTGAAGTTATAATTATTTTCTGTATTAAAAAAGTATCTTCCTAAAAGGTGACGATTGGTTAAATTATGCTAAACACTTTTAAAAATACATCGTACTTTAATATTTTTAATAAAATATGCAAATATATATATAGTAAGATTATTTTTTATTTCTGAACTGTTCTTTTATTGGAATTTTCGAACGAACCTACAAAGTTACAAGTTATATTTTTTGGTGCAGGAAGCAAAAAAACAAAAAACAAAAAAAAAAGGGGGGGAGGGAAGAGATTATTTTTTCAGAAATTGATGTTATTAAATCTAGTAATTCTATTAGTTTATCAATAAAACCGATAAAAAGTCGTCGGTTTGCAATGTTAATTACAATTGCTTTAACCAACGTCCCTCATGGAGGTAAGAAAGGAAGGAGGGGCGAAACCTGCCCTAAAGCGCCATTCACACTGGGACATATCGGAGCTAACGAACACATCCGACGCAAAAAACACAGCCGATCAGCTAGAAAAAACTAGTTTTTTGTCACTACGGACCCAGTTGAAAAATCTGAACTTCACGCAGAACGGAGCTAGTCGACACATGGAACCGACTAATCAGGAGAGTATTTCAAATCATCATCAGCAGCAGAAGCGCGCTAAGTTCAATAAACAACATGGATGACGACATGATTGGCCTAATTGCCGAAATCCAGCGACATCCCGTTACATGGGATAATAGACTTAAGGAATATAAAAATAAAATAAAAAAAGTATGCGCTAGGATGATGATTGCGGATCGTCTCCATCGGAATAGTCAGTAATTTTCTTTTCTCTACATTTTTTGTGTTTAGATTTTGAATCCGGAGTATTAATTGAATTACTGATATCAATGATCTCAGATAATATATCTATTTGTATTATAAAGTTAGCTATGGAATCAAAAGTAGTGAATGCAAAGCATGAACAAAAGCGTTAATGTAATATTTTTCTTCCTTCTAAACTTTTATCTTCATAAAAAGAAAGGTACTGTTTATTGCCTCATATAATAAAACAAATCGCACCAACTTTATAAATTCGCGCACTCTCTAATCATTTGGAATAAAAATACTGATAATAACAATAAAACATGTTTTTATTTTTCTAAATAATTTTTGATGATTTGGAACCTGTATACTTAATGACCAAATTTTGAACAAAAGGAAAGAATAACCCCTTGCCATACTTAATTAGTCAACCCAGGAAAGAATAATGGTTACTATATAACACTGATATTTAGCATTCACATTTTTTTCAAGTAATGATAATTATCTTAATATTTTGACTTCTACTGCTTTGAACTAAGTTCTAAAAACTGTACCTAACTGTGTTTCAGTTAATGCAATATTTCACTTAAAACGTTTCCTAATTTTGAGTTGTAAACACTTTGGGACAATGCTTTTAAACTTTTAATATTCATTTATTACAGTTGATGAGATTATGTACAGGTGGCAGAATTTAAGAAAATTGTATTCGGGAACAAAAAAAAGAACAGCCAAGAATGGAGATGGGGCTAACTCTGTTCAAAAACCTTGGCCTTTGTGATTTCAAGAAAGTAAGCTATATTTCCATGTCTTCTAAAACACTGCATGTTTTTTTAAGGGACCTTCTTCTTGACAGATCATATAATTCTTTTTATTTTTTGAAAATGGATTTATTTACGAAGAATTATATATCAGATTGCCAGAATAACTTTTTTTATAACTGGTAGTTTACTGTGTTATTAAAAGTATAATGTCGATGATTAAGCCCTTATTTCAAGTTTGTGTTCAAATGTAAATAAACTGGCAGGACAGATAAGATCATCACTAGTATACAGTAATGTGCTTAAATTCATAAAAATTCAGGTTTTCATACGAATGTAAAAAGCAAGAGTTTCATTGTCTTTACACTAAAAATGACTTGTTTTCACCTGTTCCTAAAGCAGTTGTGTTGTAGACATGCTATTAATTACTGCTCGTAGGTGATAAGAAATTTGGTTGTCTACCATGTAGTTTGGAACGATGCATTTTCACAAAACATAAATCTACTCTGTATGTTCACATTGGTATAAGCATAAAATAGTACACTCATTGTTCAAAAGTGGATTATTATATAATTTTTAAATGATTAATGATACACAAACTTAGATACAATGTGTTTTACTAGCCTCATGCTGTTTTTGAGATAAAATGGTTTTTAACTAGTTATTTATTATGTTATGATTAATCTGACTTTTTCTGTTTATTCAATTTTCATAAATTATTACAGCCTATTAACCATTATTGTACTCATTGGTTTTCATATTCAAAATATAATTTCCCCAGTCATAATGACCATCTACTTCAGATGACTAGTTGTGAAAGTGATCAGTATTTCTGAGAACATATATATAAATACCACTAGCAAGTTTCATCTCTCAAACACTACCATTACCACTGTCTATACATGGTCATTTGGAGCCGATTATACTTTTCTTTGTATGTAGGCCCTTTCGGTAAAAACTTCACACCACACGCTAGCTACATCGGTATTTTTCATGGTTTAGCCCAGGAGTCAGAATCTTGTAGCTGTACTGCTCCAACCCAGTTTACCAATATGATTCATGATGCCGTAGAGTAAGAAATATTTAAAACAATTTGATTCACGCAGCAATACATGCAGAATTAGGGAACAGAAGACGAGAATAAAGATTTAGAGTTTTATTATGTATTATTTTAACAAAAGTGTTCATTAGAAAAATTAAGCACTGGGATGAAATTCTGGCAACTAAACTTTCCTGATAGCGCAGAGAGTAAATACAGGAAGATTTATCTTTGTCTGATAGCTTTCTTAAGAGTGGTGTAGAGTGCCACTGAGAATTGTACTGCGTGCCATAAGCTGTCGATGCCTCCTGGTTTAGCCCACGTCATGTGAATACAAGCCAGTTTTCTGTAGAAAGTCCTCTTCTTTTGTTAGCCATCATGTGCCTAACAAACACATGACGTCATGTATATGACATGTAAATAATATATTTAACCAGAGATTCATCTGTTTGTCTAAATCTTAACGCATTTCTAAAACAAAACTAAATTTCTAAATATAAGGAGAAAGAAATCCTTAAAGTCATAAATTCCAGTTAAAATTTTATTAAAATATTTTTGAAAAATAAAAGCCCTCACTAAACTTTTAACTCGGTTATCAAGTTCATTTTTTGGTCCTTTGGTTTTACAAATTGTATTCAATGATTAAATGCATAATTTATCTTTAATATTTTTATATCCATTTTTTTACATGTTCAACTAAAAATTAATATTTATTCCCATTAACAGAATAACTAACAAATCAAACAGGAATTTTTTCTTAAAAATTCACTTTTGAGTATTTCATTAATATTCATATAAAAAAACTCTCTTTTTGGGGAATATGAAACATAGGTAGTTTTAATTTGTAATTCATTAATATAATGAAGTTTACTTTTTATGTGACTTGTATGTGTACCATTTTCTAAATGTTGAATTAACAGGTCAAACGTAATGAATAGCCACTGAGCTTAACTCAATGGAGAACTGATATGTTAATTATTTTAAATGAACTTCTGTTGTTACCGTTTACGCATTAAAAGATTGCCATGCCAGAGAACATGAAAATGTCTCACCTTTATTAAAATTAAATTATTTTACACCACCAGTTAGTTGTAAAGCATGTTGGGAGCAAGGACTATGCAAGCATCATGGACTATAGTATAGGTGGGGAACCTACGGCCTCCGCGAGGTTCTTGTGCGGCCCTTTGCCACCTAGTACAAAATGGTAGAGTGAGTGAGTGAGTGAGAGATTATGGCGCAAAACCAAAGTTGATTATAGTGCGCCAAACGCGAGATGGGGTGAGTACAATTGATGAAATTAAAATACAATAAATAAAAACAAGTAGACAAATGTGTCAAATCCAGAGGATGAAGTCATATAAAAACAAGTTAAAACCACACATTTAAAATTCAAGACACAATTTTCAAAACAAATTACATTAGGTGATAAAAGCCAGTCTCTTTTAAATAATAAAATAAATTACAATTCACCTCCCTTCCGATTAAACGGTCGAGAAGTAAGTCACAGCTATTAAAATACTTCTGACGAAGATCATTAAAATATGGACACTCAATTAAAATATGACGGACAGATAGACAAACATTACAATTTGAACAAACAGGCTCATTCTCTGCTTTTAAAAGGTAGCCATGTGTCACTCTTGTGTGACCAATTCTGAGGCGAGTCAAAAGAACTTCTTCTTTACGATTTCCAGCAAAATCCCAATGCTCAATTCTAGGCTTTACATGTGTTAACTTGTTTTGACGCTGAACATCCCAAAATTGCTGCCATTTTTTTCGTATCTTCTTTTTCACAACACAACAGATGTCTCCAAAAGGGATGAGGCGATTGGACAGTTCAACAGCAGATTTGGCTGTGATATCTGCCAGCTCATTCCCTTTAATTCCCACATGACCGGGAACCCAGCAGTACAGAATTTCATATCCACGACTCGTTAGGTTTATAGTATGTATCTTGAGAACATCCACTATGACTGGGTTTTGAGTGTTAGAAAAAGCTTCTAAAGATTTCAGTGCACTATAGGAGTCTGTATAAACTATAAACTTTAAAACTTTTAAATCTCTAGGCAGAGCCTAGAGATGTACAAAAGACAATAATATATTGCAGTTAATTCAGATGTGAAGACAGAGAAAGCATTGTGCAAGCGTCTGCCCTCCATTTGGTCTTCAATTACAAATGCCATCCCGACATGATCTTTTGACTTGGATCCATCTGTATAAACTGGAAGATAACTGCTATATTTGCGCCTGTGCTCAGCGAAGAGTTGTCTATAAATGATGTCATTGGTACTTGCCTTCACGTGATGCTTGAAAACATCAAGAAGCTAAATCCGTGCATTTTCCCAAGGCGGGAATTCAAAATTCTGTACTGCTTGCGGGCGCATATCAGAGAGGGAAAGTTTCCCAATGATAGGGCGAACTCTTAAAGGAAAGGTAGGAACACAGGATGGACGTGTTTCAGATAAAGTGTTGCACACATCATCAAATAAGTACAGTTTATTGGGATGTTCAGGTTGTGATAGAATATTAAAATATTGCAATAGGGACAATTGCTCACGCCTCAGATAAAGTGATGGTTCGTTAGAGCCAACATACAGGCTCTGGACAGGAGAAGTTCTGAAAGCTCCTGAACAAATCCGCAGAGCTTGATGGTGAACAGGATCGAGTTTTAACAAAACTGATGACCGAGCGGATCCGTAAACAACTGAGCCATAGTCCAGTCTAGAGCGAACAAGGGCTCTGTAAATGCGAAGCATAAAGCAACGCTCTGCACCCCAGGAGGTGTTCGCCAACATTTTTAAGATATTTAGCGTTTTTAGACACTTCTTTCTCAGGTTTAAAACATGAGAAAAGAAAGTCAATTTTCGGTCGAACGTCACTCCTAAAAATTTTACTTCAGGCGCAACTGGAATAATTGTACCATTCAGATATAACTCAGGTTCAGGATGGAGACCACGCTTCCTACAAAAGTGCACACACACAGTTTTCTGTTTTGAAATAGTAAATCCCTGTTTGTTTGACCATTCCTGGATCTTATTCAGAGCTATCTGCAACTGCCTCTCTACGTATCTCATGTCTGCCCCTCGACAGCTAATCTGCAGATCATCAACATATAGAGATCCCAAGATGGTGGAGGGAAGTTCTTTTAGTACTGAGTTTATTTTTAAACTAAACAGGGTTACACTAAGCACACAGCCTTGAGGCACACCCTCTTCCTGTTGAAAAACATCCGAAAAAACAGAGCCAATTCTTACTTGAAAAGTTCTAGTGTTCAAGAAATTTTTAATGAAAATTGGTAGGTTGCCGCGCAAGCCACTCTCGTGAAGATCCCGGAGTATACCGTATCTCCATGCCTTATCATAAGCTTTTTCAATGTCGAAGAATATCGAGACAAGGTGGCTTCTTCTTACAAATGCTTTTCGAATAGATGTCTCTAAGAGGAGCATGTTATCTACGGTTGTTCTCCCTTTTCGAAAACCACTTTGATAAGGCGATATAATATTATTCTTTTCCAAGAAGTAGACTAGGCGGCTGTTTACCATCTTTTCAAACAGTTTGCATACGCAACTGGTAAGTGCAATTGGCCGATAGATGGCAGGATTCCTTGGAACCTTCCCTGGCTTAGGAACAGGAATGACATCAGCTCTCCTCCATGCACTGGGAAAAATACGCTCCTTCCACACTCTATTATAAAGAGCGAGAAGGGCAGTCAGTGACTTATAGGACAGATGCTTTAGCATTTCGTAATTTATGCCATCAAAACCCGGAGAAGACTTATGTGTCTGCAATAAAGCTCTCTTTAATTCCAGCATTGTAAATGCTCTATTGTAAGACTCAGATTTGGTAGAGTTGAATGCGATGGGATTTATTTCAGAGTGTTGCTTGATAGAGAGAAATGCAGGTGAATAGTTTCTGCTGGAAGAGACGGCAGCAAATGTCTCACCAATAGTATTTGCAATTCCATCTATGGAGCTAATCACTCGGCCATCTTTTTTCAAAAAGGAAAGTGAGTGGTCTTTATATATGCCGCATGCTTTTCGAACTCTTTCCCAAACCCGCTTACTAGGCGTGGAGGATGTTATTGACGACACATATAAAATCCAGATATCCCTCTGGCTCTGCCTTCTTACTTTTCGTGCATTTGCTTTGGCTCTTTTAAAGGCTATGAGGTTTCGCGGAGTCGGATATCTACGAAAAATACCCCATGCTTTTTTCTGTTTTTTCAGTGCTTCATGACAGTCGCGATTCCACCACGGTTTCGAATATTTTAGTATTTTTCCTGATGTTCTAGGAATCGAAAGCATAGCTGCCTGAATAATAGTATTAGTAACAGCTTCCACAGCGTCATCGATATGCACATCTTCTACCATTTCCTCTGCTCTGCGGAGGAAGAGAAGAGTTCCCAGTCTGCCCTGTCCAGTATAAACCGAGGGAGTCTCGACATGGGGTTTGCTCCTCTTCGTGCAAGAGATACAAAAATGGGATAATGATCCCTGTTGTACAGGTCATTTCCGACACTAAAAGTGCAAAATGGCAACAGAGACGGTGAACAGATGGCAAGGTCGAGAGCGTGGAATGTCCTTGAAGGCTCATGGAAGTAAGTATCCTGCCCATTATTCAGGAGACAAAGGCTATGATCTTCGATCATCTGCTCAATTTGTCTTCCTCGGCAATTTGTACCTTTACTACCCCAGAGCGGACTATGGCCGTTAAAATCTCCTATTATGATGAAAGGCTCAGGCAGCTGCTCTAGAAGACCATTTAAATCTTGCTGATCAATATGCTCATTTGGGGGCAAATACAGAGAAACGACTGTAACAACAATATCAAAATTTGTTTGAGTAGCGACAACTTGGAGGGATCTCGTCAAAGAAAGCACATTTGAGGGATAATCCAGTGAGGTGAGGAGACCTACACCTCCACTGGCACGCTCACCTGCAAGGTTATCTTTCCTGACGAAGGAAAACCTCCGAAGTTTTGCCTGTTGTTCTGGTTTTAGATTTGTTTCCTGTACTGCGAAGCATACAGGATGATAAGCATTAATTATGGCTTTGATGTGGAGCAAATTTCGGTGGAAACCGCGACAGTTCCATGAGACGAGGGTGCCCATTATGTCTGGTTTTTGTTCTTTCTGTGCTCTAGTTTGGTTTTTCGTGGAAGTAGATGCCTGGGAAATTCTAGACCCTCCTCTACTTCCATAGTGTCTGAATCCGCAGATTCAGAAATCATTTCGTCAAAAGAGCTATTGCTGGAACTTCTAATTTTATTTGATACTTTTTTAGTGGCAGATTTGGGTTTACTTTGAATGACTGTTTCTTTGTTTTGTATTAAATGAGTTGACTTTTCTGTTTTCTTGGTGGATGTAGTCGGTTGGGTTTTATTTGGTATAGTCTGCGTGCCTATTGATGTTTGGGTGGCAATGCTACGTGTTGTTTTAACTGCACTGGCATAAGTTTTGTTTGATTGGAGCTGTGTGCTTTGAACTAGTTTTCTGGCTTCAGCATACGAGATGTTCGTGGTAACTTTAAGAGTCTGTACTTCTTTTTCGGATTTCCATTTTGGGCACAGGCGTGAAAATGCTGGGTACTGACCCTTGCAATTTATACACGAAGGCGCAGCGGTACAATTTTCGGAATCGTGGCCAATCTGTGAGCATCGGGCGCATGTGAGGCTGCCACGACAAGATGTCTTAGTATGGCCGAAACGCTGGCATTGGAAACATCGCATAGGGTTTGGAATATAAGGTCTTACAGGAATATTTAGATATCCGGCCTTAATATTCTTAGGCAGATCAGGCGTGTTGAAGGTAAGGATCACGTGTTTCGTGTCTATCAACTTACCTTCTTTACGCATTTTGATCCGCCTTACACCGCAGACATTTTGTTCGGATAACTCAGAAGCGATCTCTTCTTCAGAAACATACAGAAGGTCGAATTCTGAGATTACACCCCGACAATAGTTCAGTGACTTATGTGGTGTTACATTGACATTCGCTTGCTCAAGTTTAGTTATCTGAAGTAAAGAAGCAGACTGGGTGGCTGAGTTTGTATCAATAAGCTAGTCTCCGGAGCGGAGACGCTTTATATTTCTCGGCTCACCAATACAAGACTGGATGTATTTGTTAATCACGAAAGCAGACATCTTATGCATTTCGCCAGAAGGACTAGAGATGACTAGGAAACGGGGACTATTGTTATAATTTTTTTTATTTGCATCTGTCCGTAATTTTTTTGCAGAATTTTCAGAACTAGTTTGAGTGACTGGTTTAGTAGTAGACGTTTCAGAACTAGAATGAATGATTGGTTTATTAGTAGGTGGTTCAGAGCTAGGTTGAGTGACTGGTTTAGTAGTAGACGTTTCAGAACTAGGTTGAGAGACTGGAGTGACTTCGAAGTCTTTGATCAGAAAAATTTGAGAATTAGCCATATTGAAATAAGAAAAGATTTGGGTCCGACGGCCCCGCCCACCACGGAGCCCAACAAGGGAACACAGATTCCTGTGTTAGGGCTAGCCGGACCTATACGCAAACTGAAGCCCCACAGTCGGCTTTCCCGAAAGCAGGTACTCCCGAGAGCTTGACCCCAAGCCACTGACACAAGGACTAGTGACCAGCCGATTGACACCCGTGAGGACGACTAAGGTGCCTCCCATTTAGCTGAAGCAGAGGCCAAAGTAGTGTGTTGGGGACAGTACCTCGCCCCTCAACTACCAGGACCCTCCTTTCCAGCGACACGGGTCTCCACGCACGGCAAACACGTGGGCAGTTTTCTCGCCACTCGAAAACTAGAAACAAGATCTGTTCCAGTCTCTCGTGACGAGCCCCAAACTCCGTAGAGAGAAACCACAAGGGAGAAGGGAAGGGAAAAGTTTCAGCCAAGAGGAGAGGAGACGGAAAAGAGGATAGATCACTGGGGCTCCAGGATCGTGACACCCGTCTCATCAAGAAGATGATTCCCTGAAGGGCTAGGGTAGCTCGGGATTGCCACACCCGTACTCACAAAAGTGAGCCCCCTGAGGGCTACAAAATGGTAGAGTTCGTTTCAAACACCTATTGTACATCAACGCCATGACAGTTGCGCGAAGAATCCCGCCAAAGACAGTCATATTGTAACATGACGTCAGAATACTAGTCTGAAACGGACTCTAACACGCATGAGCGAGGCTCTGGCCCACAGCTAGCAGCGCCAACTACCTTGTCTAAGAAGTAAACAAAACTCGGTTTCAGATCTCCCATTTGAGTGTCACACCTTGCTTTGGCTTCTCTGACTCGCATCTCTCAACGCTTCCCTGTTGCGATCTTCAGCGAACTGTAGTTAACAGTGCGTGCTTATAACAGGTACACGGTTTTATTGTATTCCTAGAAAGTACACAGTTTGTTAAAGATATTATTTGATATTCGTTTTTTTATGCATCATGTCAAATAGTAAGAGAAGAAAATTAGGTGATGAAAACAGAACATTTAATGTAGAATAGGAGTTAGATTTTTTCTTTACTGATGAGAAAGATAAAATGATGTGTTTGTTGTGCAATACAGTTTTAAATACTTTAAAAAAGCGAATGCAAATAAACACTATTTGACTCATAAAGAACATAAATATTTCGCTTTAGAAGGTGAATCACGAAAAGCTGCACTTCAAAAGTTGAAAAATGAGAAGCACCATCAGCAGGCATCTTTTAGTGCCTTTGTAAATCAAAATTCCGCTGCAGTTGCTGGTTACGTATAAAATAGCACATATACTTGGAAAAAGGGACAAACCATTTAGTGACATTGAAATAATTAAAGAATGTATTGTTGAAGCAGTGAGTATGTTAGATCCAAGAAATGTCGACAAATACAAACAATTACCTCTTTCAAGAAGAACTGTAACAGATCGACAGCACGAATTAGCGCAAAATGTAACAGAGCAACTTCATGCAATTATACAAAATGAAGATGTTTATTTTTCAATTGCTTTAGATGAAAGCACTGATAAAACAGATTCGGCACAAGTTTTATATTTTATTCGTGCTATAACTAAAGATTTTCAATGTTACGAAGAACTACTTGCGTTGGGTACACTAACTGGGAGAACTCGCGGAGCCGATGTTTTCGAAAACTTCAAAGAAGTATGTAATGAATTATAATTGAATGTCAGTAATTTAGTCAGTGTCTGCACCGATGGCGCACCTTCCATGAGAGGCAAAAAAGAAGGATTCATTGCTTTGTTAAAAAAGGAAAACTTAAACTTGAAAAAAATTGATATCATTTCACTGCATTTTGCATCAGCAAAATCTTTGCGCAAAATCTACCATTTTGCAAGACACTCTGGATAGAACCATTGCCATTGTCAACTATATTCGCGTAAATAGAATGCGTCATCGTGAATTTCGGCAAATGCTCTCTTTAGATGAGGAAACGTATAGTGTTGACCTGCCATACTACTGCAAGGTTCGCTGGCTATCAACAGGTCAGGTTTTGATAAAAGTTTTGTCTTTACGACGACCAATTTTAAACTTTTATAAAGAACAAGGAAAACAATGTGATCTATCAGATGAAGTATTTCTCAGAAACCTTGCATTTTTGTCTGATATGATGACAAAACAAAACAATTTAAATATTTGCTTGCAAGGTGAAACGAAGTATATTTATGAAATGTGGCAAAAGATCCAAGCGTTTAGAAAAAATTATCATTTTTCAAGACATTGCTTTGTCGATCAGAAATATCTGCACAACATTTCCCGGAGCTAGCTAAAATGTTAAATGAGCAGAAGTGTGAAAATAAAATATTCGATGAATATGTAGGTGTCTTGGATTGTTTAATAGAAGACTATACTAATAGATTTTCTAATTTTGACGAGCACACTCCTGCTATGAAACTGGCATTTGAACCACATTTAATAGATATATCCGAGGCTCCTGCAGAACTACAAATGGAGTTAATTGAATTAGGGGAAGATAGTATCATCAAATCCCTTTTTAACGCTAAAAAGGATCCCATAGAAATCTGGAAAAATGCTGTTGAATATCCATGCCTTCGAGAACATGCTCGCCGTTTACTTTCCTGCTTCGGAAGTACCTACTGTTGCGAGACAACATTTTCTCTCATGTCAAAAATAAAAACAAATTTAAGAACGCAAATGACAGATGCACATTTAGAGGATCAATTAAAGCTGTGTGTTACGAAGCTTGATCCAAATATACAATTACTGTCAAACAAAAAAACAAAGCCAAATAAGTCACTAACTTAGTGAATAAAAAAATATTTTTTATTGTATTTTTTATAATATTTTTATATTATTTTACATGTATATTATATTTAAAATTTTGTAGTATTATATTTTATTTTTTCTATATAATGCAATAAATTGTTAAATCTATAGAAAAACTATAATAGTTTCACAAAAGTCACTTTCTTAGGTCAATCAGCTTATGCGGCCTCTCTTATTGCTGCCGAATTTAAATGTGGCCTCTAGTGGTAAAAAGGTTCCCCACCTCTGGACTATACACTTAACAGAATGTTAGATATACCCAGAAATTATTTTAAATTAATTTTACTTGTTGCTAATACCATATCAAAGAGTGCCATTGTGTTTTCTATCAATGACATGAAAATGTTTTTGCTTCTAACTACCATACAAATTAAAAGCTTTCAGAATTGTTTCCCTTTTAAAAAAGTAAAAAAATTTGTAAAATGAAACATACTTTTTTTTTTGCAGAACAATCACTAATGATACTTGGAATGAGGAGATGGAAGAAAATATGGAGCCAAGCCTCAGTAGTTCTATACATGACTCAGAATTCGACTTGAGTGCCGCTGTTTCTTCTGATGACGAAAGGGGTGTCACCGATTTAGAAAGTCTGTCAATAAATGACGGACAGGACAGAGGCAATGACAGATAGGGTCGATTTTAGCCAGGCTCCAAAACATCTGCATTAAAATATGACGATTCAGCATCCAATCTCTGCACTAAAAAGAGGAAAAAAGATGCAACAGAATGAAATTCTGGATTTCATGAGAAGTACTACCTCTGTATTGACGGAAAAAGACGATGATGATCCCGACAGAAATTTCCTACTGAGTATGCTACCGGATTTTAAAGGCTTGAGCAAAGAGGCAAAATAAGAAAGCAGCCCAAATGGGTTTTCTGAGCTTATTGCATGAGTTGGGAAAATAAATAAAATAGCTTCAACTCTTCCATGCTCATTGGTTTTTTTTTTTTTTTTTTTTTTTTTTTTTTTCTACATAATATATTACTTGCGAAGAGAAAATGTCTTTTTATTTTTTATTCTAGAATATTACTAATATGCAATAAACATATGAAATTCGCTTAAATAACACACAATTTACATACAAAAAGAAAGCAAAAAACTAAATAAATTTGTTTTGACAGGGAACAGCTCCTTCTTCATTAAAATAATGCATGAATCTTTCTCGAATGGCAGCCGCACATTTGGTAGCGTTATTGGCACCTTATCGACCAACTGATTGTAAATGGCCCTAGTCTTGCCTCCACATGCCTTCTTGAACAGATCCATCTTCAAACATAGAATCTGCATATCCAAATGGACAGTCTTACCCATTTCATTCCTCATGAGAAAATTACGCAAGCAAACACAATTCTATCTGCTTTGTCTGGCTGAACGTAGAGAGTGTTTCGAAGTACTCTCCATCGAGCCGTCAAAATTCCAAATGCATTTTCGATGCACCTCCTTGCCCTTGCCAGACGATAAATGAATATTCTTTTTTTATGAGGAAGGAGTTTCCCTGGGAATGGCTGCAACATATTTGTTTTTAAAGGAAATGCTTCATCTGCAATAAAAACAAATGGCAAAACCTTGTTACTTTCAGGAAGCAATGCTGGCTCAGCTAAAAATTTTGAGTTTTGTAACATTCGACCTAATAAAGAATTGGCAAAAACTCCGCCATCATTAATTCGCCCAAAATTTCTAATGTCCACATACAAAAATCTATCAGATGCAGCCATTACAACAATCCTGTGGAATCCTTTATAATTTATATAGGACGATCCTGCATTTGGGGGTGAGCGAGTGAGGTTTTTGGCGCAAAACCAAAGATGGTTATGACGCGCCAAACACAGGATGGGATGATTACAAATGACGGAATTAAAATACAATAAATAAAAACAAGTGGACAAATAAACCAAATCCAGAGGATGAAGTCATACAAAAACAAGGTAAAAGCACATAATAAAATCCAAGACACAATCTTCAAAATACATTACATTACGTAGTAAAATCCAGTTTCTTTTAAATAATAAAATAAATTACAATTAGCCTCTCTTCCGATTAAACGGTCAAGAGGTAAGTCACAGCATTTAAAATGTTTCTGACGAAGATTATTAAAATATGGACACTCAATTAAAATATGACGGACAGATAGACAAACACTACAATTTGAACAAACAGGCTTATTTTCAGCTTCTAAAAGGTAGTTATGTGTCACTCTAGTGTGACCAATTCTGAAGCGAGTCAAAAGAACTTCCTCCTTACGATTTTTGGTTAATTCCCAGTGCTCAATTCTAGGTTTTACATGTCTTATTTTTTTTTTTTGAAGCTGAACATCCCAAAGTTGCTGCCCTTTTTTTTTTTTTTTTTTTTTTTTTGGATCTTCTGTTTCACAACAGATGTCTGAAAATGCGATGAGACGACTGGACCGTTCAACAGCACATTTTGCTGTGATATCTGCCAGCTCATTTCCTTTTATTCCCACATAGCTGGCTGCATGGGCATTTTCGTGGTTTTCCCCATGTGTAACGTGTATACGAGCCAGTTTCCCTTAGAAAGTCCTCCACGAAAGGCATCCCTCCCCTTAGGCAGATAGCCCTAGTGTGCTTTGCCATAATTAAATACACACACCTTATTCCCACATGCCCGGGAACACAGCAGTACAGGATTTCATATCCACGATTCATTAAGTTTATATGTAATTTGAGAATATCCACTATTGCTGGATTTTGAGTATTAGGAAACGTTTCTAATGATTTAAGAGCACTATACAAATCTGTATAAACTATAAACTTTTTGCAGCAGAGCCTTGAGATGTACAAAAGACTATAATATATCGCAGTTAGTTCGGATGTTAAGACAGAGAAAGCATGGTGCAAGCGTCTGCCCTCCATGTGGTTTTCAATTACAAATGCCATCCCGACATGATCTTTTGACTTGGATCCATCTGTATAAACTGGAAGGTAACTGCTATATTTGTCCCTGTGCTCAGTGAAGAGTTCTCTGTAAATTATCTCGTTAGTGCTTGCCTTCACATGATACTTAAAAACATCAAGAAGCTGAATCCCTGAATTTTCCCAAGGTGGGATTTCAAAATTCTGTACTGCTTGGGGGTGCATATCAGAGAGGGAAAGTTCCTCAATGACATGGCAAACTCTTAAAAGAAATGTAGGAACACAGGCTGGACGTGTTTCAAATAACGCGTTACAGACATCATCAAGTAAGCACAGCTTATTGGGAGGTTCAGGTTGTAATAGAATATTAAAATATTGCAAAAGGGACAATTGCTCAGGCCTCAGATAAAGCGATGGTCCATTAGAGTCAACATACAGGCTCTGGACAGGAGAAGTCCTGAAAGCTCCTGAACAAATCCGCAGAGCTTGATGGTGAACAGGATCTAGTTTTAACAAAACTGATGACCGAGCGGATCTATAAACAACTGAGCCATAGTCCAGTCTAGAGCGAACAAGGGCTCTGTAAATGCGAAGCATAGAGGAACGTTCTGCACCCCAGGAGTTGTTCGCAAACACTTAACATAAAATATTTAGTGTTTTCAAACACTTCTTTCTCTGGTTTAAAACATTAGGAAAGAAAGTCAATTTCTGGTCGAACGTCACTCCTAAAAATTTTACTTCGGGCGCAACTCGAATAATTGTACCATTCAGATTTCTGGTCGAACGTAACTCCTAAAAATTTTACTTCGGGCGCAACTGGAATAATTGTACCATTCGGATATAACTCAGGTTCAGGATGGAAACCTCGCTTCCTACAAAAGTGCACGCACACAGTTTTTTGTTTGGAAAAAAATAAAAGCCTGTTTGTTTGACCATTTTTGGATCTTATTCAGAGCCATCTGCATTTGACTCTCTATGTATCTCATGTCTGCCCCTCGACAGCTAATTTGTAAATCATCTACATATAGTGATCCCAAGACGGTGGGAGGAAGTTCTTTTAATACAGAATTTATTTTTAAACTGAACAGCGTTACACTAAGCACACAGCCTTGAGGCACACCATCTTCCTGTTCAAAAACAGAGCCTGGCTGAAAAAACAGAGCCAATCCTTACTTGAACAGTTCTAGCGTTCAAGAAATTCTGTAAGAAAATTGGTAGGTTGCCGCGCAAGCCACTCTCGTGAAGATCCCGGAGTATACCATATCTGCATGCCTTATCATAAGCTATCTCAATGTCGGAGAATATTGAGACAAGGTGACTTCTTCTGACAAAGGCTTTTCGAATAGATGTCTCTAAAAGAAGCATATTATCTACGGTCGTTCTCCCCTTTCGAAAACCGCTCTGGTAAGGAGATATAATATTATTCTTTTCCAAGAAGTAGACTAGGCGGCTGTTTACCATCTTTACAAACAGTTTGCAAACACAACTGGTAAGGGCAATTGGCCGATAGTTCGAGGGATTCTTCGGGTCTTTCCCTGGCTTAACAAAGGGAATTACAACAACTCTCCTCCGTGCAATGGGAAAAGTACGCTCTTTCCACACTCAATTGTAAAGTGTTACGAGGGCAGTCAGTGACTCATAGGACAGATGCTTTAGCATTTCATAATATACGCCATCCAGACCCGGACAAGACCTATGTGTCTCCAATAGAGCTCTTCTTAATTCAAGCATAGTAAAGTCTCTATTGTAAGGCTCAGATTTGGAAGAGTTAAATGCGATGGGATTTATTTCTGAGTGCTGCTTCATAGAGAGAAGTGCAGGTGAATAGTTTCTGCTGGAAGAAACGGCAGCAAATGTCTCACCAATAGTATTCGCAATTTCTTCTAAGGAGCTAATGACTCGGCCATCTTTTTCCAAAAAGGAAAGTGAGTGGTCTTTATATATGCCGCATGCTTTTCGAACTCTTTCCCAAACTCGCTTACTAGGCGTGGAGGATGTTATTGACGACACATATGAAATCCAAGAATTCTTTTGGCTCTGCCTCCTTACTTTTCGTGCATTTGCTTTGGCTCTTTTAAATGCTATGAGGTTTCGCAGAGTAGGATATCTACGAAAAATACCCCATGCCTTTTTCTGTTTTTTCAGTGCTTCATGACAGTCGCGATTCCACCATGGTTTTTGGCAATGCTTTCCAAATTCATAGAAGCTCTCAGACCAGATTTAAGACTGGAGGTTAAAAAAACTAGGACATGTTGATTTTGCTACTGCTGTTAAACAGGCAAAGAACATAGAAAAGCATTGGAGGATTCTGGTAATAGCTCACAGACACATGATTTTTCACCTGAATTAAATACATTAATTGTGCAATAAATGCAAAATAACAGAGCCATTGAGGATTTGTCAAAAAAATTTAATGAAATTTTACCTAATGGTAGTGTAAACAATGTAACTAGACTAGAAAATAATGCTACACAAAGTAGTAATAATAGAGTCTTGTCATATTTTGCCAACAGAATCATTGGACTACAGTGTCCTTATCTTCCTTCAAACAAGAATTTTCAATATTATACACAGACTAGAAACAACCACAGGGAAAATTTCTATAGGCGTAACTTTATTAATAGAAGGAATAAATATAATAGTCAGTATGCTTTCACTCGAGATAATAGACTACAGAACAGTAGTAGAAATAGGCCACAATACAGAAGATACACAAAGTATTACTCAAGTGCCCATAAAAGAATTTGGGGGAAACAAGACAAAATTAAGAAAATAACGAACTCATATAGGCCAAATAAACATGAAAGATTCCGAAACAAAATTAAAGAAAGTAGTGAACAAATATTGGTAGCTTCGTGCCAGACTAATAATATCACAGAATTACCAATAATAGAAATCAAATTTGGCGACTTTGTGGTAGAAGCATTGCTCAATACAGGTGCAAATTTAAGCTTGATACAGCCAGACACCTTGCAAGTAATAAAAAATTATACAGATTCATTACTTAAGCAGATCTGTAAGAATACATATGCTAAATAATGCTACTATCCCATATTTATCTGCTGTAAAATTAAAATTTCGTTTAGGAAATAAATGGCTTGCCAACCAATTTTTTGTTACACAACATAATTGGAACACAAATTATCAAATGATTTTAGGGTATGATTTCATTCAAAACAATAAGATACTTATAGATGCAAATAAAAGTCAGTTAATCATTGATAACGCATATTTTGATCTCCTAGACAAAAAAAAAATTGTACTAACATTAATGCAAAAAAGGTAAACAAGAGTGGTAGACCAGAGGAATCGGGTATTCTAAGAGTAGTATTAAATACCAGAATTTCGCCAAATACAGCAGAGATAGTAAAGTTAAGCATTCCAATTAATATGCAGAAAGAAAAGCAAATAATGTTCTCACCAGACAGTCGAAAAGTGGGCAAGATAGGTATGACTGACTCAATTCATGAGATAAGTGACAGGCAATATATGTTCACCATAATTGAAAACACTTCCAATTCCACAATTATTTTAAGAAAGGGTGAAAAGATTGTTAAGGTATATAAAGTCGAAGAAAAACAATTTGAAAAACCTAGAGAGCAACAAAATTTGCAGATTAACCATATAACTTTAAAAGAAATTAAAAAATTTAAGAAAGGAGGAATTAAGCCCAGATGATTTTGAGTTAAGTCATTTAGAAGCAGAACAAAAAAAATAAGATGATTGAAATGCTCATGGAAAATTCAGCTGTGTTTTCAAAATCTTACACCACTCTTCCGATTCAAAGTAGACCATATACTATTCCTCGCATTGCTAAGAAATATGCACAAGAGGAGATAGCCAAATTGTTAGAAGCAGGTCTTATAGAGCCATCGACATCGAGTTAGTTTTCCAGTAATTTTTGTCAAAAAGAAATCACCACCTAATACTGATCCTAGTAAATTAAAATTTAGAATGGCAGTAGATTATAGATTGCTAAATTGCATAACTGAATCGTACCAAATATGTCTACCTAAGATTTCAGATATTTTGCATAACATAGCAGGTAAAAGTTATTATTGTGTGCTAGATCTTAAGTCAGCATTTTTTCAAATAAAATTAGATCAGAAACATAAAGAAAAATTAGCCTTTTGCACGGAACTTGGCAATTTTCAACCAACTCGGTTACCTTTTGGTGCAAAAAATTCATCTGCTTATTTCCATACTCTAATATCAAAATGTTTAGGTGAATTGCAGGGTCGAAATTTACAATATTTTCTAGATGACATAATTGTTGCAGCTAACAGTATATATGAACTAGTAATTATTTTACAAAAGGTGTTTGACAAGTTAAAAAAAATTAATTTAACGTTAGACCCAGCCAAATTGCAGTTATGTAAACAAGAGATTACGTATTTAGGTTTTTCGGTTAATAAGAATGGTTTTGCTCCTTCAGAGGAGAATATTCAGAAAGTAGCCAAATCTCCTAGGCCAAGAAATGTGAAAAAGGTTCAAACATTCAGAGGCATAGTAAATTATTTTCGACACTTAATTTTTAATTATGCAGAAATTCTCAAGCCAATAGTAAATTTAACAAGAAAGAATATACCATTCGTGTGGAACGAGAGATGCCAAAATGCCTTAGATAAAATACAAGAATTAACTTTAGAAAAGCCCACAATAAAAAACATAGAAAATGAGAAACCTTTGTATTTAGTAACCGTGTAGTAACGTGTGGCCCCCAACTTGTCAGCAACTGTGATAGTGACTGCTACGAAATATAGATTTACACAAACACGTAAGAAGGGTTTAAAGTCTTTTTTATTCCACTTTAAAAATAGCAGCTGCGTCCACTTGACGCTCACAAACTAGCCGACCCGGCGGTTTAAGAGAAATAGAATGTAAAACTGAAAAAATAATGACTGGATGAATAAATAGCTAGATCACTATCCACGAGACTCTGAAATCTTAACTAACCTAACCGCGTTTTAAAATGCAGCTGAGATTTAGCGAGCTTACTAATTAAGCAGTTGAAGGATTCATCAAAAACTGCCGAGATAGGCACACAGACCGAAAAGCGCGGTTCTTAAATTTCTACCTAGCAACCTTCACGTTCGCGATTCAAGAAGCACACATACAATCTCGTTTTCCTTCTATATTAAAACTCAACTTACTTCTGCTAAATTTGAATATACTGCGCATTCTACTACAATTTACATACTCTAGCATTGGCAATTCTAAGGGAAAGTAAAGGCTTGACAGAAAAGATAGCTTAAACTTAAAATAAATGTTAGTTAAAATAAATATAAATCCTACATTTGCCGCTGCCAGAATTTGGTAAACTTGGAAGCAGGTCCTAGAAACGACCTGTTAAAAAGTTTCCATATTCTAACCTAAGACTCAAGAAGCTCCGTTTACATAAAACAAACTTTTGCCTACAAAAAAATATATATATATATACAATCGTTTTTGTAGACGATTAGAATACAATATCTTCTTACAGGATACTCTCTGCTGTTTGGTCTTCATCAATTAATCTTTTTCTCTTCCTTCCACCATCTGGAAGGAATAAGTATCAGTATATTCCAAATACATTATGATTTATCTTAACACTAGATAATGTTTTCGTTTCCTTTTCTTTTCCTTATTTAGCTGCTTACATTCGCATTCATTCAAATATTCAAACATGAATTTTACTTTACCCTGGTGCTCCACCATGTGTGGTGTCCAACGGGAATCTTCGTGTTTTTGTATTTCAACACTTCCCCTAACCACAATGATTTGTTAAATTTCAAACGACCAAATATAACACACCCTAATCCAACATACTGAAACTCGATGAGCTATGTTTAGCATTCTTAAATTCAAGTGTGGGTGGAGAACCCTAAAAAAACACATTCATTTTAAATTTCCCCCTAATTCATCTTTTGACATGCAGGCTTTCGCTCTAAAGCATGATTTTATCTACTGTTTAACATTAGGTTTTAACTCGTTTCTTTTGAGCATTTACTTTTAGCATCTAAAATTTTATGCTTCTAGACTAAATTCTACTTTTACATAACTTTCAAGTATTTGCCTATATTTACAAAATTCTAATACATATGATTTTTACAATTTACAATAAGATGAATAAGAGAAAATAAAATTTTACTTCACGCTTTCTTCGCCAAGCTGGAGGCACTGAAACTAAATTTTCCATTAATACAAGAATACGAAGTTATTTTACTTTTGGCCAAATTTTGGCTTAACATAACAGAACCAGTCTTTCGACCAACAGGAACTGCTTGCTGTTAGATTTTACACTTAAAGAAAATAATGCTTTCGCCTTAGCTAACTACAGTAAACAAAACTAAGTCTCAACGGAGACAAATTGCCTTCCGCCAACACATAGAACTTCGTATTTACACATAACATTTCAGAACAAAAGAAAAATTTATAGAAGATTTTAACTTATCTTCTCGTGAACGGCGGTCTTGTTTGCTCCTGACTATGGCCCTGGAAGTGGTTTCCTCGACGCAGATTTTCTACTGTGGGAAGTTGTAACTGGTCTTTTCCTGTTAACCAAAGATTCTTTACGTCGAGCGGGCGGTGTTAATTCTGGAATTTCCACTTCTTTTGCGCTTGAGTCCTGCAAGAAACTTTTAAGGATTTCGAAATTATTTTGATTAATATTTTTTTTCACCTAGTCGGGACTTGCTTTACAGGTTTCCCCTCACTCGTTCTCAAGGTACAATACGACTCCCTTGATTTCCTGTATTACATAGGGGCCTTCAAACTTCGGAGCCAATTTTGCAGTGAAATTATCTGGAGCACTTGATAAAGAAAATTTCCACCTTAACACTTTTTCACCTACTCTAAAGTCTGCTTCACGGCGTTTTCGATCGTAATAAAGTTTCTGTCTATTGCTTGCGGTATCCGAGTTTATTGTTATAGTATTATTATGTTTTAAAGCAGTTATATTATTTCACTATGGTATTTAAATTTTGTGTACCCCTATGTAAAGAAAACTATAATGGTGGACCTCGTGTCCACGTATTTTCCTTCTCAGGAGATCCTGAATTGAAGAAGAAATGGATTTATTCAATAAAACGAGACAATTTCGAGCCAACCAAAAATTCTAAGGTAAGTTAATTTATATTTTTTATTACAAATGTTAATAACGATATTATTTTGTAAAATTATATGCTGCTGTAATAACTACTTTTGTCACATTTGCTTAAATTTCTTATAGTACACGATTTTCTTGTATATTTTAAAAACCTTATTTAAGGTTTTTCTAAAGGGATATCGTATTATTGGTTGTATTACATGATGTATAAATCATAATATGTAGTCAAAGCACGATATAAAATAATCAAATATAACAAAATTTTTAACTTATCAGAGAAATTACGTATTTTATTTTATTTTTGTCTATGCAAACATCGCAAGTTGTGTCATAAATGTACTTCGATTCTCAGTTTGGTGAGGTTCTTTTTTCTTTCGAAAGGAGAAATTGCGATGCATTATCAAACTTTGTTAAAAACATTTGTCTTTGGGGGAAAAAACTAGATTCTCTGGGTTTAAAACTGTAATTGTATTTGGTCGATTTGTGCATAAGGTTAAATTCAGATATTGAATTAGTATTAACATCCAAATTAAAAGAAAATTATTCTGAAAGTTCAGTTTCATATATTTTAAATATAGTTATGAATTGGTTTTAAACTAATTTCAATCTTGTAAATTGTACGTTTATGTATAACAGATTCTTAAGTGAAAATTAATTTTTTTTTACAGGTGTGTGAACTTCATTTTAGCCCTTGTGATATTGAAAAGTAGACGTATATGTATCTTGAAGAAACTGGTGAAACATTATCAGCTCCACTAAAAATCCCAAGACTAAGGAAAGATGCACTTCCAACAAAACTTCCTGGCGCTCCATCATATTTATCCACTGATGTATTCATAAGAGAAAGTGTTAAAGATCGACAAACAATCCATGAAAACCGACAATTACAAATGGCTATTTCCGAAAGTTTTATGTCAAAAAAATCTGAGGATTCAAAATCAGTGTTTACAACATTCAGTGAATAAAAAATTGTTTAAATTACAACAATTTTAATCAAAAATTCACTGTTGTCATGAGATCAAATACAACTGTTATTGAAATTTTTGAAGTAAGTCCTTCTGCAGTATTTAAATCAATAATAGTATGCAGTTATCAGCATTTCACCAATCTGCAGAACTAAAAGTGTTAATTGATAGTAAATTATCCATGCATGTTAAAAGTATTTGTGAAATTAATAATATTTTAAATGCAATTTAACTTCTAGAAGCAGGAAGCTCCAGAAAGTATTGCAAATATAATTAATTTTATTAATATATTTATGGATAAACTAGATCCCATTGTAGATAATAGAAAATGTGTTTCAATATTGGTTGATCTTTACAATATGGTAACTGGTAGTTTGGCGACATTTTGGAGGCGATAAAGGTTACTACCTGGCACTTTGGTAATAATGTGAGCAGTACTCAGTTCCGATTACGCATTATTTTGTGTGAGGGAAATGAGAGATCATGGGATATGTCATGTGATATTAATGGACGAATTACGGTTCTTTAATCAGAAAAGGGGGGAAATCGGGAAAAAATCTGGAAATTTTGTATTTGGCTTTATTCTGTGTTGTGTGAAACAGTGTTCGTGAATTTTTGGATCCCATGGCCGTAACTAAAGTGAATTCGAAATGGGTATTTATGTATGTATTAATTTAATGTATGTGCTCATTTATATTTTAAGTAGTGTTTTTGAATTTTATTATATTTTAATTAAATTATAGTTATTTTGTGAATTTTATGTTTGTAGGAATTTAGTATACGTTTTAGTTGAAGTAAACGTGCATGGAAATAATTTAAATATCTGACAATAAGTATTTGTAATGGTTGCGGTATGAATTCATTGGTGACGTGTATAATGTAATAGATGATTTAGAGGTAAAAGTTTTTGGATATTTTATTTATTTTATATGTGGAAACGTTCATATTTGGAAAGGGTAAATACTTTTTCGCGATCAGGTAATTTCATATATGTTCTTTTTACCGGGTTTAAAGATTGAGAAAATTGTCATGTACTTTCGTGAAATTTTTCTAATTTATGAGAAAAAAGCAGTGTACATGGATATAGTGAAGAGTGTGCGCAATGCCATTTTTGTGCAATTCTGGAATTTTTTTTAAGTAAAAATAAGTCGGCGTGTACATGGTTTATGTGTATGTGTTATTTTGAAAAACGCGTAAGGAGTATGGTATTGTGCACTTTTTCCCAATTTTGCAGTGAATATTTGTCATGATTAAGCAGTTTTGTTAGATAAAATTTCTAGCATAAGTGTAATTCGGCTAGTAGATTGTTGGAAGAAGTGTTCAATAGATAAAAAGAAAAGAAACATGTCTTTACTTCGTGAAGACAAAATGGCGGCGGGAAAAAAAAATAGAGGGTTGCTGTAGGAGAGTTGGTCGCCAAATTTTCGCCAAAAAAACGCCAAGTTACCATAATGTAAAGATTAACGTCAATATTTTTAAAAGAGCAACTGAATTTGCTGTGCCTTCCAAAACAACTTTTAAGATATTTCCCCAATTTCTTAATTTCTGCCCACGCTTATAAATTTATGCGAAATTCTGGAAATCTGATCATGCCTCACACTGTTACTCTACGAAACATGTTCTAATCTAAATGTCAGTGTGTCTGAAGAGCAGCAGCACTCTGATTTCTTAAGATATATTATACAAAGATTCAAAACTTTAAAAGAATGTGGTAGTAGTAGTAGTAGTAGTAGTAGTTTTATGGCGCAAAGCTCAATAGGCCATATGCGCCAAACACAGGATTCTTTTTTAACATATAAACTAGAGGGAAAAAATATAAAGACAACAGCACACTTTTAAAATCGAGGCAAGTAAAAAGATATTTAAATGATGGGATGAAAATGCTGATTATGACTTTAATAATGAGATATGCAGTATAGATATAAAATCCTAAAACATCTGATTAATTAAAATTCCAACATAAAATCTCAGGACAAAAATCAAATTAAATAATAGAAACCTGTTTCCTTGAGGTAGTGAAACAAATTATTATTGACCTCTCTTCCGATTAAACGGTCGAGAGGCAGGTCGCAGCTATTAAAATACTTCTCACGAAGATTATTAAAATATGAACATTCAATTAAAATGTGATAAACTGAAAGACAAACATTACAAGTTGCACAAACAGGCTCGTTCTCAGCTTTCAGAAGGTAGTTATGTGTCACTCTACTGTGACCAATTCTAAGGCGAGTCAAAAGAACTTCCTCCCTGCGATTGCTAGTAGTATCCCAATGCTCTATTTTAGGCTTCACCCTTCTCAATTTGTTATGAAGTTGAATGTCCCAAAGTTGCTGCCATTTCTTTCGGATCTTCTTTTTTATGACGCAACGGATATCTTTAAAAGGGATGAGGCGGCCAGACATTTCAACAGCAGATTTCGCTGCGATGTCCGCCACCTCATTGCCCTTTATTCCTGTATGTCCGGGGACCCAGCAGTACAGAAGTTCAAATCCACGACATGTCAATTTAATATTCAACTTGAGAACATCCACCATCATAGGATTCTCAGTGCTAGAAAAGGATTCTAAAGCTTTCAATGCACTGTAGGAGTCCGTATATACAATGAATTTTCGATGGTGCAGCGTTGAAACGTACAAAAGCGCAAAAAAAAAAAAAAATATATGGCAGTCAGTTCGGAGGTTAAGACAGAGGAAGCGTCGTGTAAACGTCAGCCTTCCATGTGGTCACCAATTTTAAATGACATGCCAACATGGCAAGCTGACTTAGAGCCATCCGTATATATGGAAACATAACTCCTGTAAGTCTGCCTATGCTCAGCAAAAATTTGTCTGTACATGCTCTCATTAGTAGTTGTTTTTCCGTAATTGTGGAAAATGTCAAGAAGGTGGATTTGTGCATTTTCCCAAGGTTCAATTTCAAAATGCTGTACTGCCTGTGGGGAAATATCAGACAGGGAGAATTCTTCAAGAGGGGACGAACTCTATCAGGAAAAGAAGGCACACAGGATGGACCTGCCTCAAATAAAAGATCACAGCTATTGTCACATATACACAAGTTATAAGGATGGTCAGGTTGAGATAAAATATTAAAATTCTGTAAAAGAGACAACTTCTCACGCCTCAAACGGAGTGATGGTTCGTAACAGGCAACATAAAGGCTCTGGATAGGAGACGTCCTGAAGGCTCCAGAACAAATCCGTAGAGCCTGATGATGAACAGGGTCTAGTTTTAACAACACTGAAGACCGAGCGGATCCATAAGCAGCTGAGCCGTAGTCTAGTCTAGAGCGAACAAGAGCTCTGTAAATGCGAAGTATGGAACAACGCTCTGCACCCCAGGAGGTGTTCGCCAGGACTTTTAAAATATTTAAAATTTTTATACACTTTTTTCTCAAGTTTAGGACATGAGGAAGGAAAGTCAATTTTCTGTCGAACATCACCACTAAAAATTTTACTTCAGATGCTACTGGAATCACAGACCCATTAAGGTATAATTCAGGCTCAGGATGGAGACCTCGCTTTCTACAAAAATGCACACAGACAGTCTTCTGTTTCGAAAACGTAAATCCTTGTCTTTTTGCCCATTCCTGGATCCTGTTCAAAGCGATCTGGAGCTGTCTCTCTACATGTATCATATCCACACCTCTACAGCTAATTTGTAAATCATCAACATATAAAGAACCTGAAATGGTGGGAGGAAGTTGTTTTAATACAGAATTTATTTTTAGGCTGAAAAGAGTTACACTGAGCACACGGCCTTGAGGCACACCCTCTTCTTGTTCAAACGCATCCGACAAAACAGAGACAATCCTTACCTGAAATTTTCTAGTATTCAAGAAATTCTGAATAAAAATAGGTAGGTTGCCGCGCAAGCCACTCTCTTGAAGATCCCGAAGTATACCGTATCTCCATGCCTTCTCATATGCTTTCTCAACGTCAAAAAATACCGAGACAATGTGACTCCTTCTTACGAAAGCTTTTCGAATGGATGTCTCGAAAAGGAGCATATTATCTACGGTAGTTCTCCCCTTTCGAAAACCGCTTTGATAAGGCGATATAATTTTATTCTTTTCCAAGAAGCAGACGAGGCAGCTGTTTACCATCTTTTCAAAGAGTTTGCAAACACAACTGGTCCTCTTCGTGCAAGAGACACAAAAATAGGATAATGATCGCTGTTGTACAGGTCATTTCCGACACTAAAAGTGCAAAATGGCAACAGAGATGGTGAACAGATGGCAAGATCGAGAGCGTGGAATGTCCTTGAAGGCTCATGGAAGTACGTATCTTGCCCATTATTCAGGAGACAAATTGTTCCGGTTTTAGATTTGTTTCCTGTATTGCGAAGCATAAAGGTTGATGAACATTGATTATAGCTTTGATGTCGAGCAGATTTCGGTGGAAACCACGACAGTTCCATGATACGAGGGTGGCCATTATGAATAGTTTTTGTTCTTTCTGTGCTCTTGTTTGGTTTTTCGTGGAAGTAGATGCTTGGGAACTTCCAGGCCCTCTTCTACTTCCATACCGTCTGAATCCGCAGATTCAGAAACCATTCCATCAAGAGAGCTATTGCTGGAACTTCTATTTTTATTTGTTTCTTTTCGTGTGGTAGTTTTGGGTTTGCTTTGAATTACAATTTCTTTATTTTGTACTGTATGGGTTGGGTTTTCTTTCTTCTTGTTGTTTGTAGTCTGTTGAGTTTTGTTTGGTGGCGTCTGCATACTAACTAATGTTTGGGTAGCAACTGAGCGAGATTTTTTAAGAGCATTGGCGTAAGATGTATTTGGTCGTAGCTGTGTGCTTTGGACTAATCTTCTGGCTTCGGCATATGAGATGTTCCTCGTAACCTTTGCAGTCTGCACTTCTTTTTCCAATTTCCATTTTGGACAGAGGCGTGAAAATGCTGGGTGCTCACCCTTGCAATTTATACAAAGAGGCGCAGCGGTACAATTTTCAGAATCGTGGCCAATCTGTGAGCATCGGGCGCATGTGAGGCTGCCACGACAAGACGTCTTAGAATGGCCGAAACGCTGGCATTGGAAGCATCGCATAGGGTTGGGAATATAGGGTCTTACGGGACAATTTAAATATCCGGCCTTAATATTCTTAGGCAGATCAGGCGTGTTGAAGGTAAGGATCACGTGTTTCGTATCGATCAACTTACCTTCCTTACGCATCTTGATCCGCCTAGCACCGCAGACATTTTGGTCGGATAGCTCGGAAGCGATCTCTTCTTCAGGAACATACAGAAGGTCGAATTCCGATATAACGCCACGACAATAATTCAGTGTCTTATGTGCTGTTACATTGACATTCGCTTGCCCAAGTTTAGTTATTTGAAGTAAAGAAGCAGACTGGGTGGCTGAGATTGTATCAATAAGGAAGTCTCCGGAGCGGAGACGCTTTATATTTCTCGGCTCACCAATACAAGACTGGATGTATTTGTTAATCACGAAAGGAGACATCTTATGCATTTCGCCAGAAGGACTAGAGATGACTAGGAAACGGGGACTATTGTTATGATTTTTTTTATTTGCATCTGTCCGTAATTTTTTTGCAGAATTTTCAGAACTAGATTGAGTGACTGGTTTAGTAGTAGACTTTTCAGAACTAGGTTGAATGATTGGTTTTTTAGTAGGTGGTTCAGAGCTAGGTTGAGTGACTGGTTTAGTAGTGGACGTTTCAGAACTAGGTTGAGAGACTGGAGTGACTTCGAAGTCTTTGATCAGAAAAATTTGAGAATTAGCCATATTGAAATAAGAAAAGATTCGGGTCCGACGGCCCCGCCCACCACGGAGCCCAACAAGGGAACACAGATTCCTGTGTTAGGGCTAGCCGGACCTATACGCAAACTGAAGCCCCACAGTCGGCTTTCCCGAAAGCAGGTACTCCCGAGAGCTTGACCCCAAGCCACTGACACAAGGACTAGTGACCAGCCGATTGACACCCGTGAGGACGACTAAGGTGCCTCCCGTTTAGCTGAAGCAGAGGCCAAAGCAGTGTGTTGGGGACAGTACCTCGCCCCTCAACTACCAGGACCCTCCTTTCCAGCGACACGGGTCTCCACGCACGGCAAACACGTGGGCAGTTTTCTCGCCACTCGAGAACTAGAGACAAGGTCTGTTCCAGCCTCTCGTGACAAGCCCCAAACTCCGTAGAGAGAAACCACAAGGGAGAAGGGAAGGGAAAAAGATCCAGCCAAGAGGAGAGGAGACGGAAAAGAGGATAGATCACTGGGGCTCCAGGATCGTGACACCCGTCTCACCAAGAAGATGATCCCCTGAAGGGCTAGGGTACCTCGGGATTGCCACACCCGTACTCACAAAAGTGAGCCCCTGAGGGCAACACGCTATTATAAGGCTCGGAGTTGGAAGAGTTAAAAGCAATGGGAATTTTTTCAGAATGTAGCTTAACAGAAAGAAATGCTGGTGAATAATTATCGCTGGAAGAAACCGCAGCAAAAGTTTCACCGATAGTGTTTGCAATTTCTTCTGTGGAACTTATCACTCGGCCATCTTTTTCCAGAATGGAAAGTGAGTGGTCATTATATATTCCACATGCTTTTCTAACTCTTTCCCAGACTCGTTTAGATGGTGTTGATGATTTTATCCCAGACACATAGGATATCCATGAATCTCTTTGGCTCTTGCGTCTTATTTTCCTTGCATTAGCTTTGGCTTTTTTGAATGCTATTAAGTTTGACAGCGTTGGGTGCCTACGGAGATTACACCAAGCTTTTCTTTGCTGTTTCAGAGTTTCCTGGCACTCACGGTTCCACCATGGCTTTGGATATTTCCTTACTTTTCCTGATGTCATAGGTATAGAAACATTAGCTGCCTGTATAATAATATCAGTAGCCGATTTCACTGCTTCATCGATAGGCACATCTGTAACCATCTCTTCCGTCAACTCTGCAATAAATGAGAAAAGTTCCCAGTCAGCCCTGTCATATATGACGCGAGGGGTTTAGCCGACATAGAAAGAGTTCGAACTGCTGAAATTCGCAATGATTTCCGAACATTAGAGGCTCACAGAAAAAAACGCTTGGAACAATAGTGAGTGAGTGAGTGAGTGATTATGGCGCAAAAACCAGAGATGATTATGACGCGCCAAACACAAGATGGGATGATTACAATTGAAGTCATTAAAATTCAATGAATAAAAACAAGTAGATAAATGTACCAAATCCACAGGATGAAGTCATATAAAAACAAGTTAAAAGCACATATTAACATTCAAGACACAGTCTTCAAAACAAATTACATTTGGTAATAAAACCCAATCTCTTTTAAATAATAAAATAAATTAGAATTGACCTCTCTTCCGATTAAACGGTCGAGAGGTAAGTCACAGCTATTAAAATATTTCTGGCGAAGACTATTAAAACATGGACACTCAATTAAAATATGACGAACAGATAAACAAACATTACAATTAAAACAAACAGGCTCATTTTTAGCTTTAAGAAGATAGCTATGTGTAACTCTGGTATGACCAATTCTGAGTCGAGTCAAAAGAACGTCCTCTTTACGATTTCCAGCAAAATCCCAATGCTCAATTCTAGGTTTGATGTTTCTCAACTTGTTGTGATGCTGAACATCCCAAATTTGCTGCCATTTTTTTCGTATCTTTCCCTTGATGACACAGCAGATGTCTCTAAAAGGGATAAGGCGACTGGACAGTTCGACAGCAGATTTTGCCGCGATGTCTGCAAGCTCGTTTCCCTTTATTCCCGTATGCCCGGGAACCCAGCAGTACAGGATTTCATATCCTCGTATCATTAAATTTCTATGAATTTTGAGAACATCCACTACCACAGGATTCTGAGCGTTGGGAAAAGCTTCCAAGGATTTAAGAGCACTATACGAGTCTGTGTAAACTATGAACTTTTTGTGGCAGAGCTTTGAGATGTACAAAAGAGCATAATATATTGCAGTTAGTTCAGATGTTAGGACAGAGAAAGCATGGTGCAGGCATCTGCCCTCTATGTAATTTTCAAATACAAAAGCCATCCCCACATGATCATTTGACTTTGATCCATCTGTGTATATCGGATAATAACTGCTATATTTGTGCCTGTGCTCAGCGAAAATTTGTCTGTAAACGATCTCGTTAGTGCTCGCGTTTACGTGATGTTTAAAAACATCAAGAAGCTGGATCCGTGAATTTTCCCAAGGTGGAATTTCAAAATTCTGTACTGCTTGGGGGTGCATATCAGAGAGGGAGAGTTCCTCAATGACAGGGCGAACTCTTAAAGGGAAAGTAGGAACACAGGATGGACGTGTTTCAAATAATGTGTTACACTCATTATCAAGTAAGCACAGCTTATTGGGATGTTCAGGTTGAGATAGAGTATTAAAATATTGCAAAAGGGACAATTGCTCACGCCTCAGATAAAGTGATGGTTCGTTACAGTCAACATATAGGCTCTGCACAGGAGAAGTCCTGAAAGCTCCTGAACAAATCCGCAGACCTTGATGGTGAACAGGATCCAGTTTTAACAAAACAGATGACCGAGCGGATCCATATACAACTGAGCCATAGTCCAGTTTAGAGCGGATAAGCGATCTGTAAATGCGAAGCATGGAGCAACGCTCTGCACCCCAGGAGGTGTTCGCCAACACTTTTAAAATATTTAGTGTTTTTAGACACTTCTTTCTCAGGTTTAAAACATGAGAAAGGAAAGTCAATTTTCGGTCGAACATCACTCCTAAAAATTTTACTTCAGGCGCAACTGGAATAATTGTACCATTCAAGTATAACTCAGGTTCAGGATGGAGACCTCGCTTCCTACAAAAGTGCACGCAGACAGTTTTCTGTTTCGAAAATGTAAATCCCTGTTTGTCTGACCATTCTTGGATCTTAATCAGAGCCATCTGCAGTTGCCTCTCTACATATCTCATGTCTGCTCCTCGACAGCTAATCTGCAGATCATCAACATATAGAGATCCCAAGATGGTGGGAGGAAGTTCTTTTAGTACAGAATTTATTTTTAACCTAAACAGGGTTACACTGAGCACACAGCCTTGAGGCACACCCTCTTCCTGTTCAAAAACATCCGAAAAAACAGAGCCAATTCTTACTTGAAAAGTTCTAGTGTTCAAGAAATTTTGAATGAAAATTGGTAGGTTGCCGCGCAAGCCACTCTCGTGAAGATCCCGGAGTATACCGTATCTCCATGCCTTATCATAAGCTTTTTCAATGTCGAAGAATATCGAGACAAGGTGGCTTCTTCTTACAAATGTTTTTCGAATAGATGTCTCTAAGAGGAGCATGTTATCTACAGTTGTTCTTCCCTTTCGAAAACAACTCTGATAAGGCGATATAACATCATTCTTTTCCAAGAAGTAGACTAGGCGGCTGTTTACCATCTTTTCAAACAGTTTGCAGAGGCAACTCGTAAGGGCAATTGGCCGATAGTTGGAGGGATTCCTTGGATCTTTCCCTGGCTTAGGAATAGGAATGACAATAGCTCTCCTCCATGCACTGGGAAAGGCATGCTCCTTCCACACCCTATTGTAAAGAGTGAGAAGGGCATTCAGTGACTTACAGGACAGATGCTTTAGCATTTCATAATTCACTCCATCAAGACCCGGAGAAGACCTATGTGTCTGCAATAAAGCACTCCTTAATTCAAGCATAGTAAAGGCTCTATTGTAAGGCTCAGATTTGGAAGAGTTGAATGCGATGCGATTTATTTCAGAGTGCTGCTTCATAGAAAGAAATGCAGGTGTATAGTTTCTGCTGGAAGAAACGGAAGCAAATGTCTCACCGATAGTATTCGCAATTTCTTCTATGGAGCTAATCACTCGGCCATCTTTTTCCATAAAGGAAAGTGAGTGGTCTTTATATATGCCGCATGCTTTTCGAACTCTTTCCCAAACCCGCTTGCTAGGCGTGGAGGATGTCATTGACGACACATATGAAATCCAGGAATCCCTCTGGCTCTGCCTTCTTACTTTTCGTGCATTTGCTTTGGCTCTTTTAAAGGCTATGAGGTTTCGCAGAGTAGGATATCTACGAAAAATACCCCATGCTTTTTTCTGTTTTTTCAGTGCTTCATGACAGTCGCGATTCCACCATGGTTTTGAATATTTTAGTAGTTTTCCTGATGTTCTAGGAATGGAGAGCATAGCTGCCTGAATAATAGTATTAGTAACAGCTTCAACAGCGTCATCGATATGCGCATCTTCTACCATTTCATCTGTGAGCTCTGCAATGGAAGAGAAGAGTTCCCAGTCTGCCCTGTCCAGTATGAATCGAGGGGATCTCGACATGGGGTTTGCTCCTCTTCGTGCAAGAGACACAAGAATGGGATAATGATCACTGTTGTAAAGATCTTTACCGACATTAAAAGTGCAAAAAGGCAACAGAGATGGTGAACAGATGGCAAGGTCGAGAGCATGGAATGTTTTTGAAGGCTCATGGAAGTAAGTATCTTGCCCATTATTGAGGAGACAAAGGCTATGATCTTCGATCATCTGCTCAATTTGTCTTCCTCGGCAATTAGTATCCTTACTACCCCAGAGCGGACTATGGCCGTTAAAATCTCCTATTATGATGAAAGGCTCAGGCAGCTGCTCTAAAAGACCATTTAAATCTTGCTGATCAATATGCTCATTTGGAGGCAAATACAGAGAAACGACTGTAACAACAAAATCAAAATTTGTTTGAGTAGCGACAACTTGGAGGGATGTCGTCAAAGAAAGCACATTTGAGGGATAATCCAGTGAGGTGAGGAGACCTACACCTCCACTGGCACGCTCACCTGCAAGGTTATCTTTCCTGACGAAGGAAAACCTCCGAAGTTTTGCCTGTTGTTCTGGTTTTAGATTTGTTTCCTGTACTGCGAAGCATACAGGATGATAAGCATTAATTATGGCTTTGATGTCGGTGGAATTTCGGTGGAAACCGCGACAGTTCCATGAGACGAGGGTGGCCATTATGTCTGGTTTTTGTTCTTTCTGTGCTCTTGTTTGGTTTTTCGTGGAAGTAGATGCCTGGGAAATTCTAGACCCTCCTCTACTTCCATAGTGTCTGAATCCGCAGATTCAGAAATCATTTCGTCAAAAGAGCTATTGCTGGGACTTCTATTTTTATTAATTATTTTGTGACTTTCAATTTTAGGTTTACTTTGAATGACTGTTTCTTTTTTTTGTATTAAATGAGTTGCATTTTCCGTTTTCTTGGTGGATGTGGTTGGTTGGGTTTTATTTGGTTTAGTCTGCGTGCCTATTGATGTTTGGGTGGCAATGCTACGTGTTGTTTTAACTGCACTGGCATAAGATTTGTTTGATTGGAGCTGTGTGCTTTGAACTAGTTTTCTGGCTTCAGCATACGAGATGTTCCTGGTAACTTTAAGAGTCTGTACTTCTTTTTCGGATTTCCATTTTGGGCAGAGGCGTGAAAATGCTGGGTGCTGACCCTTGCAATTTATACACGAAGGCGCAGCGGTACAATTTTCCGAATCGTGGCCAATCTGTGAGCATCGGGCGCATGTGAGGCTGCCACGACAAGACGTCTTAGAATGGCCGAAACGCTGGCATTGGAAGCATCGCATAGGATTGGGAATATAAGGTCTTACAGGACAATTTAAATATCCGGCCTTAATATTCTTAGGCAGATCAGGCGTGTTGAAGGTAAGGATCACGTGTTTCGTATCGATCAACTTACCTTCCTTACGCATCTTGATCCGCCTAGCACCGCAGACATTTTGGTCGGATAGCTCGGAAGCGATCTCTTCTTCAGGAACGTACAGAAGGTCGAATTCCGATATTACGCCACGACAATAATTCAGTGTCTTATGTGCTGTTACAGTGACATTCGCTTGCCCAAGTTTAGTAATCTGAAGTAAAGAAGCAGACTGGGTGGCTGAGTTTGTATCAATAAGCAAGTCTCCGGAGCGGAGACGCTTTATGTTTCTCGGCTCACCAATACAAGACTGGATGTATTTATTTATTACAAAAGGAGACATCTTATGCATTTCGCCAGAAGGACTAGAGATGACTAGGAAACGGGGACTATTGTGATGATTTTTTTTATTTGCATCTGTCCGTAATTTTTTTGCAGAATTTTCAGAACTAGGTTGACTGACAGGTTGAGTGACTGGTTTAGTAGTAGACGTTTCAGAGCTAGGTTGAATGATTGGTTTATTAGTAGATGGTTCAGAGCTAGGTTGAGTGACTGGTTTAGCAGTATACGTTTCAGAACTAGGTTGAGTGACTGGTTTAGCTGTAGACGTTTCAGAACTAGTTTGAATGACTGGAGTTACCTCGAAATCTTTAATTAAGTAGATATGAGAAGAAGCCATAGTGAAAGAATAAAGATTCGGGTCCGACGGCCCCGCCCACCACGGAGCCCAACAAGGGAACACAGATTCCTGTGTTAGGGCTAGCCGGACCTATACGCAAACTGAAGCCCCACAGTCGGCTTTCCCGAAAGCAGGTACTCCCGAGAGCTTGACCCCAAGCCACTGACACAAGGACTAGTGACCAGCCGATTGACACCCGTGAGGACGACTAAGGTGCCTCCCGTTTAGCTGAAGCAGAGGCCAAAGTAGTGTGTTGGGGACAGTACCTCGCCCCTCAACTACCAGGACCCTCCTTTCCAGCGACACGGGTCTCCACGCACGGCAAACACGTGGGCAGTTTTCTCGCCACTCGAGAACTAGAGACAAGGTCTGTTCCAGTCTCTCGTGACGAGCCCCAAACTCCGTAGAGAGAAACCACGAGGGAGAAGAGAAGGGGAAAAGTTCCAGCAAAGAGGAGAGGAGACGGAAAAGAGGATAGATCACTGGGGCTCCAGGATCGTGACACCCGTCTCATCAAGAAGATGATCCCCTGAAGGGCTAGGGTACCTCGGGATTGCCACACCCGTACTCACAGAAGTGAGCCCCCTGAGGGGCGCTTGGAACAATAGAAAAAATGGACAATTATTATCAGTAGAAGGTGTTTACTATCAAGCTGGTGATTTTTAGTCATGTAAGTTTATTTTAATTTCTTTTTCATAATTATAATGTTAGTGTTTTGAGAAAAATGCATCTTAATTTTCATGACGATCCGTCAGATTAAAAAAAAAAAATTATTGCATGTATAAGTCCAATTTTTTTCCCTGTGTATATATAATTATATTGTCTATAGAATGAATTATTTATAATTTATATATTTACACATTTAGGTTATTTTTAATTAGTGATTAACTATAAATTTATATTTTTTTCCTTCTTGAAATTTCCATGATTTTTAATCTATTCATGTAAAAATAATTTTTGTGTTTTTAATTCATTCTATAGAATTCACTTTTGGGATCATTTTAAAGCAAGTCATGAGCCAATACTTATATTCTAAATTTAGTTATCTTACGGATCGTGAGGTAAGCTGACATGGAAAGTTCAAACTGCTGAAATTCGTGCTGATTTCCAAACATTAAGGGTTTCCATGAAAAAATACTTAGAACAATTAAGACAAAATTAACAATTATTATTAGGAGAAGGTGTTTCCTATCAATCTAGCAAATTTTAGAGATGTAAGTTTATTTTGATTTTATTTTTTCCATAACTTAACTTTAAGCTGCGTTTTCTCAAAACACTAATTTTCATGACGATCCGTAAAATTAAAAAAAAACTATTGTACGTATAAGCCCAATTTTTTTCCTGTGTATATATAGTTATATTATCTATAGAATGAATTAATATCATTTAGCTATTTACACATTTAGGTTATTTTTAATGAGTAAATAACTATAAATTTATGATATTTCTCTTTTTTCTTCAAATTTGCATAATTTATAAAATATTCGTGTTAAAATTAATTTATATTTTTAATTCATTCTATAGAATGTAGTTTTGGGATCATTTTAAAGCAAGTTGTAAGCCAAGTTTGTCCAAGCCAATTTTAAAGCAAGTTGTAAGCAAGTTATTCAAAATTTAGTTATCTTACGGATCGTAAAGTAACATATTTTTTTTTTAAAGTTATCTTATGTTAAATGTACGAGGGCCATCCAGGAAGTAGATCACGTTTCCGTCTGTGTCCGCTAGGGGCGGGGCTAGCGCGGCCATCTTGGGGTCAGAGCGTTGCGCAGCTCAGTCTGCATCTAGCCGTGCTAGTGAGAGGTTCGTGCTGTGCTCCGTTCAGATACTGTGACGGTTTGAAATGTCTGCGTTAATTGAAAATCCCGCGAGCTGCGAGGTGCGCTCAGTAATAAGGTTTCTGACTGCAAAAAACTGTAAACCGATAGAAATCTATCGGCAGCTTCGTGAAGTGTATGGGGACAACATTATCACTGAAGGTGGAGTGCGTCAGTGGGTCATAAGATTTCAAAATGGCCGAACCAATGTTCACGACGAAGATCGAAGTGGGAGACCCAGCATAGTGACCGCCGAACTTCTCGAAAAAGTCGATGCTAAAGTCCGTGAAAATCGAAATTTCACAATAACGGAACTTTCTTTGAGTTTTCCACAAATTTCGCGAAGTTTGTTGCACGAAATCATCAGCGAAAAGCTTGGTTACCACAAGTTTTGTGCAAGATGGATTCCAAAAATCTTGACAGAGTACCACAAAAATCAGCGAATGGCTGCAGCGTTGAACTTTTTGGACGCTTACCATAAGGATGGTGACTCTTTACTCGATCGCATCGTTACTGGTGACGAAACATGGGTGAAACATGTGAACTGTGAAACGAAATTGCAATCAATGCAGTGGGGGCACACAAGTTCTCCCCAAAAACCCAAGAAATGCATGCAAACAATGTCGGCAAGGAAGATGATGGCGACTGTTTTTTGGGACAGAAAAGGTGTAATTTTGGTGGACTTCCTGGAAAGAGGCACTACAATAAACTCTCAAAGGTATTGCCAAACTCTCCAAAAACTCAGAAGAGCAATTCAAAACAAGCGCAGAGGAATGTTGAGCTCTAAGATCTTGTTGATTCACGACAACGCCCGGCCCCACACGGCAAATGTCACTCGTAAAGTTCTTGAATCTTTTAAGTGGGAGTTGTTTCCTCATCCGCCGTACAGTCCCGATCTGGCACCGAGCGACTTCCACCTATTCCCAGCAATGAAGAAGTAGCTGGCTATGCAGCGTTTTGATGACGACGCACAGCTGCAAGAAGAGGTAACGAAGTGGTTGAAGGCGCAGGCGGCCGAATTTTTCGACGAAGGAATTTTTAAGCTCGTACATCGCTACGATAAATGCCTTAATTTGTATGGTGACTATGTAGAAAAGTAGTATTTGAGTGTGGCTTTCATCTGTATATAATAAAATTTGTTTCCTATACTTTGTTTATTTTTTTATTCCAAAACGTAATCTACTTTCTGGATAGCCCTCGTATTATATTATTTTTGTAATTAAGTGAAGGGGATTATTTTATGATTTTCTCAGAATTGAAACATATCTTAAATGGCATTTAACTTTTTGTGTAATTTGAAAAAGTATTTAAAATCTTATGATTAGTCGAGACAGACACACTTTCAGCATGCATCACGACTCTTTAGAAGGTATGAGACCCCTTAATATCCTTAGGCAGAACAGGCGTGTTGAAGATAAGGATCACGTGTTTCGTGTCAATCAACTTACCTTCCTTTCGCATCTTGATCCGCTTAGCACCACAGACATTTTGGTCAGCTAACTCGGAGACGAACTCTTCTTCCGAGACACACAGAAGGTCGATCTCCGAAATCACACCTCTACAAGAATTAAGTGTTTTGTGTGTGGACACACAGTTATAGATATTTCTCCAAGTTTGGTTTGTCGAGAAAGAGAAGCAGACTGGGTGGCCGATACGGTATCAATATGCAGGTCTCCAGAACGGAGACGCTTTATGTTCTTTGGCTCACCTATGCATGATTGAATGTATTTGCTTACGAGAAAAGGAGACATCTTTTGCAGTTCACCAGAAGGACTAGAGACAACAAGGAAGCGAGGATTTTTAGTGGTTTCGTTGGCATTTGCATTGGTACGCATCTTCTTGTTAATGGATTTGTCAATAATCTGAGTATCTTTGGTATTTGCTTCAGTACGGATCTTCTTGTTAATAGATTTGTCAACAATTTCAATTTCTTTCTTTGTTTCATTTGACTCGGGTTTTTTGAGAATGAATAAAGAAGCCATGATTGTAAGAGAAAAAATTCGGGGCTCACGGAGCCCAACACGGGAACATAGATTCCTGTGTTAGGGCTAGCCGGACCTATACGCAAACTGCAGCCCCACAGTCGGCTTTCCCGAAAGCAGGTACTCCCGAGAGCTTGACCCCAGCCACTTGACCCAAGCCACTGACACAAGGACTAGTGACCAGCCGATTGACACCCGTGAGGACGACTAAGGTGCCTCCCGTTTAGCTGAAGCAGAGGCCAAAGCAGTGTGTTGGGGACAGTACCTCGCCACTCAACTACCAGGACCCTCCTTTCCAACGACACGGGCAAAGAATCTGTAAGGAAAAGAATGGAAGCTTCCATAGACGCAATGTAAACCTGTTTCGCCTCTGCGCTGCTATATCGAAGAGCCACGGCTATGCAGTGAAACAGCAGCGCAGGGTGGAATTTAAATAGCGCAGTCCGAGGAGATAGTAATTTTTTTTTACTTTGAAATTCCTGAAAATGTTTTTTTCATACATTTCAGATAAATTGTGTAGCTGATCTTTTATCTTCTAATCTTTAATCGTCTAGATGTTTCGCATAGAACATCCTAAAATTCAATTGCAAAATAAATGAATAAATAAATAAATTTTATTTTTATATTCCTTATTTTTTCCCTTAACCCTTCTTTCTGTAAACTCACATAATTGTTATTCTTTTGATATAATATCTAGCATTAATTTATAACTAACATCAGAATTAATAGAAAACAAAATTAAATACTGCCGTGGTGTTAGATTTCTAACAAATCTGCAATTAATTACATAAATAACGCTATTTTTCTTTCCATATCAAGGATATTATTAAATATTAAAACAAAGAATAACACATTTGAGGTAAAAAAATGATTTTATTGACATTTCTCAAGTTTCAGAATATACATATGCAAAACAATTTTAAGCATCTTCACAAATACCAAGAAATTTTTTAGTCAATTATTTGGAATGACCATTATGAAAACAATGAGCAAATTTTGCAGCCAAGAACCAAAAGCATTTCACTTAAATTAAGAAATACAAAATTACACTTAAAAGGGCTTTTAAAGAATTTCACATAAATTATTAAAATAAGTGATTTCATTACTTTTTAATAAAATATTCAATATTTCTTACATTTATTAATATAAGATTAAATACTGAACTTGAAAATCAAACCTTCCAGCTGTTATTAAAACCTGGGAAGAAATTTTATAAATAATCCACTGAATCAAATAAATACTGTTGCAGCTCATCCTGATAAAGATTATTTCAAATTATGAAACTAGAAATTTATTTTTTTAAATAGCAATTACAAAAATGACTATTTTCCATTTTCACTATACATATAATAATTCTAAAAATGCTGTAGCTTGGATTTTACATAATTTTAATTTTGCAAAAATCTATTTAATCCCGAATTATTCGGCCAATGAGTACATTTAATTCTGTAAGCTTAAAAAAGAAAAAACACATACCATACAATTCATAATAAATTTTTATAACTCCATATTTAAAATTTTATGAGCAAAATTTGCATGATAACTAACTGAAACAAAAAAAATAATTAAAAACAATTACAAGTACCCCTAAATAAATTGAAAACACTGAATTCATTATAATTATCTGACCTCAACTTAAAAAAAAAAAAATTACCAAGAAATTTTAATTATTTGGAATGACCAGTATGAAAACAAAGAGTCAAAAGCATTTAACTTAAATTAACAAATACAAGATTACATTTAAAATGTCTTATAAAAGTTGCACAAAAATTATTAAAATAACTAATTTCATTCTTTTGGTTCATAAAATATTCAATACTTCTCACATTTATTAATATAAGATTAAATACTTGACTTGAAAATCAAAGCTATAAGTATTAAGAAGTTTTGTAAATAATCCACTGAATCAAATAAATATTGTTGCAGCTCATCCTGATGAATATTATTTAAAATTATGAAATTAGAACTTAATTCTTTTCTTTAAAAAGCAATTACAAGAAATGCCTATTTTCCATCTTCACTATACATATAATAATTCTAAAAATGCTGTATGCTTGGATTTTACATAATTTTAATTTTGCCAAAAATCAACAGTCAATATTTCGACTAATAACCGTCAATTTTGTTGCACAGCATTCTTTGAGCATAACATGACAGGCGATCCAAACCATCAATTTTGTTGCCCAGTATTCTTTGAGCACAACATGACAGGTGATCCACTATTATTGATGAGTTATTTCTTAGATGGCGCCATTGTTAAGCATATTGAAATAATAACAGTAAACACTGTAGATACCTGTTTGTTCAAATTTTGTTGACACTGCACAGGAATGTAAATATCGCATCTTTCGTGAACAGTAATCGTGATCTTTGAAGTGTGACGAACATATTAGTGCAGTTTTATACAAATCAGTTGGTGATTTATTTAACAAGTCTTGATTACTGCATGCGGCAGCCCATTGTTTTGATCTATAAAAATGAAAAACATTAATTTTATATTTTAAATTTCAATAAATCCATTTTCAGTGTTAGTAGAAAAATAGCAAACTAAAAACATTCCTTATACGTTAGTTACACAATCTCGAGAAGGGTTACATATTTTTTAAGAACAAACATTAAATTATAATTTAAGGGAAAATTCATGTACATAATATGATTTATTACATTTCTGACATATTTATACTAATTCTCTATTATTTTGATCTATGAAAACAAAAAACAATTTTATTTTCTTTAATTAAAATAACCTCTTTTCAGTGTTATTAGAAATTTAACCTTGTTAAAAAATTCCTTTTACATTAGTAACAAATTCTGAAACGATTGCATTTCATCTAATTTTATTTTGATGTACGAAAACCAATAATTTTGCAGATATTGTGTTAAATTGTAGTTACCGGTCATAGTATCTAGTTAAACAATTTAGCATTTCTTTGTACAGTTTTGTTAACAATATGATTAAAAAAGGATAAGGCACCAATAAAAAGTACACATTGTTCGTAAAGTGCATCTTTAAAATGTTTCCTTCCTTATTCACACTAATATGTAGTGGTTCCCTAAAGTGTTTGTACACTTATGTTTCAGTGAAATAGTGCTGTGAGAATTTTTTAATATCTATAAATTTATCTTAGCAAAACTCTATAAAAGTATTATAAGAATACAGTAAAACTTTTGGGGGGAAATTAATCATTAAAAAGTAACAAAAAGTTACCTCACAAAAATCTTCGTGCACTTTAAAGAAATCTGCAGACAATATTACGAAATACTGCAGTTAAATTTCTGTCAGTTTTTGTAGGATATCCTGCAGCATTCAAGCTTGTAATACATAAATTACAAAAATTATCTTCTAAAATATTAGAAGAAAAAAAATTTTAAAAAAATTTGGTTTTACTCAAAATCACTTCGAGATATGAGAAAGTATTGGGCTTTATAATCAAATTCAATTCCGGGCTACAGTGCATTTTTTACAAATTCTTAAAGTGTATGAACACTTTTGGGAGCAACTGTATCACAAGCACAGTTATCTTGGATATTTACAAAAGAACACTGAACTATTTGTCTATGATGAGGAACACTTAATGGGAAAAAACAAGCTATTTATTTAAATTATTCCAAATACATGAAATATTCGCTTCTCTATCAAAAATTGAGATATATATATATTATTAATAATCAAAGCTTAGTTTCTTTTAAACTTAGAAATGATTTACCTAATAGGATCCTTAGGAAATCTGAAGAATTTCCTGTCTGGTGTTTTTCGAGATGTTGTCCCACAAACACAACAGCAATACCAGGATTTGGTTGTTTGCTAAGTAAAAGATAGATTGAGTTAGTCTGTTATTCACCACACCACATCAAATATTGAGAGAAATCAAAATTATATTTTTATAATAATGAACATAAAATTTTCAAAAATAATCATAAAGTACGAAAAATTGTATATAACTATCAATAAACTAAATTAAAAATAATCTTCAGTGGCCACTAATATTAAATAAGTTTATAAATTTTCTCAGATAAACTATTTGGTAATCTATAGCAGAAATTTAAAGCTGAAGCATAATACAATTTATTAATAAAATTAATTTATGCAATCATACATGCCAATAGCTGCCGGATTATTATAAATAGCAAATTTATTCCTGATCGCTCGTTTTGTCGTAATATTATTATTAGTTGACTTTAAAGCTTAAAACTCATTAAAAAAATTTGGAAAGAAATACCAATATGCCTGCAAAAACTATAGTATTTGTTTGCCATATGATTAATTATATAAATTGAAATTCATATGCTAAAATGCAAAGTTAATATATTAAGAATGAAAATCTAGCTGCTGTGTTATACAATGAGACAAAATATTTTTGGAGCTTGGGAATCAAAATTAATGTACTATACAAAATCAATTTTTAACATCTATGATAGGTTTTCGAATTAAAAAAGCAAGCTTACCTCACAGAAACAGAATCGGGTGAATTCCGGTCATCATCCTTGCGAAACATCCATCTTATGATCTGCTTAAATAACTAGAGAAAAGAACTGAAAAAAACTTTCAATGAACCTCTTCGAACAACGCGGTAAAAGATTGCTAATATGGCTGACGACATGCCGGTTTCTTGCCTGCTATTTCGCACATGCGCAGAAAGGTACGGAGGGTGGATGGATTGCCCCTTTGAAATAAGCTTCAGGGACATACACAGTGTCTCTTCAGTCTAACGGAGCCACATTTGCCTCGGGAAACCTTTACTTCTTCTCCTTAGAGATTCTTTGACACGGGTCTCCGCGCACGGCAAACAACGGCAAACACGTGGACAGTTTTCTCGCCACTTGAAAACTAGAGACAAGGTCAGTTCCGCTTTCTCGTGATGAGCCCCAAACTCCGAAGACAGAAACCACAAGGGAGAAGGGAAGGGAAAAAGTTCCAGCCAAGAGGAGAGGAGACGGAAAAGAGGATAGATCACTGGGGCTCCAGGATTGTGACACCCGTCTCACCAAGATGATCCCCTGAAGGGCTAGGGTACCTCGGGATTGCCACACCCGTACTCACAAAAGTGAGGCCCTGAGGGCTATTGCCGTTTCTGATAATTCTGATGAAGAATATTCAGTACAGAATAAAGAAGTATATGTCTCGTATGAATCAGACTCACATGAGAATCAAAGTCGTGCTGATGATATGGAAGAGATATACCCTTCTCAGGCATTAGAAATAACGTGAGAAAGAAGAAATGATTTGACAGTAAATTCGGAATTTTCGGAAAGATCAGGGCCATCGGATGAAGTTTTGTCCATGGAAGACAAATCCCCTATTGCGCTATTTCTGTTTTTATTTTACATGGCGCTGATGGAAAACGTAGTTTTCCAGACGAATTTATATGCAACACAAGAGGACAAATGTTTTAACAGTTTAAATTTAAACGAACTGTTAAAATTCTTAGGAATAAATTTATTGATGGGAATAAAGAGGATCCCCAGTTACAGGGATTATAGGTCATCTACACCAGAAATGCATGATGCATACATTTCTGATCAAATGTCCATGAAACGATTTACGTGGATTTTATCCCATCTACACCTTAATGATAATACTATTCAACCTCAGAGGGGTTCCCCAGAATTTGATAAACTATATAAATTGCGGCCAATTTTGTCAAATTTGGCTGAAAAGTTTTTGAATGCATTACAACCACACCAAAATCAAGCTGTAGACGAGTCGATTATCAAATTTAAAGGTCGTTGTTCGTTGAAGCAATACATGCCAAAGAAACCGATCAAACGTGGCTACAAGGTATGGATGCGATGCGATTCGTCTGCATATTTGACATTTATACTGGCAAAACAGGTGAAGTAGCAGAAAAAAATTTAGCGGAAACAGCAATAAAAAATTTGTACACTCCGTTATATGGGAAAATCACAACCTTTTTATGGAAAATTTTTTCACAACGTATAATTTATTTAGGTTTATAAAAACGAAAAATATTTATTGTTGTGGAACAGTAAATATGAATAGGAAGAACCTGCCTAAAAATCTTAAAGAGGAAAATGCCTTAGGAAGAGGGGATTTTGATTTCTCAATTAGCAGCGACAAGATTACATGCATAAAATGGGAAAGATAAGAGATGCGTGAATGACTTATCAAATCAAAATCAACCGACTGAGTTAGTGAGTGGAGTTTTTGGCGCAAAACCAAAGATGATTATGACGCGCCAAACACAAGGTGAGATGATCAAAATTTATGAAATTAAAATACAATAAACAAAAACAAGTGGACAAGTGGACACCACAGTTTTGAAATAACGAGCAAGACAGAATTGCTCCCTTCTCAACTGAAGGGATGGTTCGAAGCAGTAGACATAGACTCTGTACGGGAGATGTTCTAATGGCTCCAGAGCTAATCTGTAGAGCCTGATGATGAACAAGATCTAGTTTTAATAAAACAGAAGGACGAGCTGATCCGTAAACAATTGAGCCATAATCTATCCTTTAGCGGACCAGCGCTCTGTAGATGTGAAGTAGGGAACTACGCTCTGCCCCCCAGTACTTTTTTGTTTGCCAGTACTTTTAAAAGATTTAGCACTTTGAAACACTTCTTCCTCAGGCACATTACATGTGGCATGAAGGCTAATTTTAAATCAAACATTACTCCCAGACACTTCACTTCCCGTACAACTGGAATTAGTGATCCTTCAAGATGAAGCTCAGACTCAGGATGAAGATGTCTCTTTCTGCAAAAGTGCATGCAAACAGTCTTGTCTTTTGAAAATATAAAGCCCTTCTTATTTGACCATTTCGCAATTTTGTTAACAGCGACTTGCAACTGTCTCTCTATATATCTCATATCCGAACCTTGACAACTTATTACGAGATCGTCAACATACAATGATCCCGAAACGGTATTGGGAAGCTCATTCAACACAGAATTAATTCTTAAGATAAAAAGGGTGACACTAAGCACAGAGTTTTGAGGAAGTCCCTCTTCTTGATAGAACGTACCTGAAAGTACATGGCCAAGCCTTACTTCAAATGCCCTAGACTTCAAAAAGCACTGTCTATAAACTGCCAGATTGCCACGGATGCCACTGGCATACAGGTCACATAATATGCCATACCTCCATGCCATTTCATCAGCTTTCTGGATGTCAAAAAATACTGAAGCTAAGTGGTTCCTTTCGACAAAGGCTTCACGGATGGAGGTTTCCAAAAGATGTAAATTATCCCCTGTTGTTCTTCCTTTACGGAAACCACTTCGATAACGTGAGATTACATTGTTTTTTCCAGAAAATAAACCAAGCGGCGATTTACCATTTTCTCAAACAGTTTGCAGATACAGTTTGTTAAAGCAACTGGTCGATAGTTCGACGGATTTTTGGGGTCTTTTCCTGACTTAGTTATAGGAATGATGACAGCTTTCTTCCATGATATTGGGAATGCATGCTATTTCCATACTCGATTGTATAGAGCGAGAAAGTTCCACAACGACTTGCAAGAAAGATGTTTCAACATTTTGTAACTAACACCATCCGGGCCTGGGCTAGATCTGTGTTTGTCTGCCAATGCTCTCTTTAGTTCGATCATAGCAAAATCAGCATAATATGGTCCCAAGTTGGAATTGGTGTGCGTAATGCGAGTTTTTTCTGATCGATGCTTGACAGAAAGAAATGCTTGTGAATAATTTTTGCCACTGGAAGTGGCAGCAAAAGTCTCACCAATAGTATTCGCAATTTCTTCTGCGTTGCTAATCACTCGGCCATCTTTTTTCAGGATGGAAAGTGTGTGGTCTTTATATAATCCACATGCTTTCTTAACCCTTTCCCATACTTGTTTACTTGGTGTAGAAGATGTTATTCCAGACACATAGGCTATCCATGAAGCTCTCTGGCTCTGACGGCGTACTTTTCCTGCATTTGCGTTGGCTTTCTTAAAGGCTATTAGGTTTGACAAGGTGGGTGGTGGTGGTATTAGTAGATTTATGGCGCAAAGCTCTACAGGCCATATGCGCCAAACACAGAATTTGTGTTTAAACATATAAACTAAAGTATAGGTTTTATATAAAGAAAAAAGTCTAAAAGACAACAGCACACTTTTACGAGGCAAGTAAAAAGAGATTGAAATGGTGGGATGAAAATGCTGATTATGATTCAGATAATGATATTTGCAGTAAAGATATGAAATCCTAAAACATATGATTCATTAAAATTCTAATATAAAATATCAAATTAAACAATAGAAACCTGTTTCTTTTAGGTAGACAAACAAATTGGTATTATCCTCTCTTCCGACCAAACGGTCGAGAGGCAGGTCGAACCTATTAAAATACTTCTCACGAAGACTGTTAAAATATGGACATTGGATTAAAATGTGATATTGACAAGGTGGAGTATCTACGGAAAATTCCCCAAGCCTTTCTCTGTTCCTTTAGTGAGTCTCGGCATTCACTATTCCACCACAGTTTTGAATATTTTGGGAGCTTATTTGAGAACTTTGGGATAGACATTTCAGCTGCAACACAGGATGGACGTGTTTCAAGAGTGAGTGAGTGAGATTATGGCGCAAAAACCAAAGATGCTTATAGCGCGCCAAACACGAGATGGGATGATTACAATTGATGATTTAAAATTCAATAAATAAACAAGTAGAAAAATGTACCAAATCCAGAGGATGGAGTCATATAAACACAAATTAAAAGCACATATTAAAATTCAAGACACAGTCTTCAAAACAATTAAATTTGGTAATAAAAGCCAGTCTCTTTCAAATAATAAAACAAACCACAAATGACCTCTCTTCCGATTAAACGGTCGAGAGGCAAGTCACAGCTATTAAAATTTTTCTCGCGAAGCCTATTAAAACATGGACACTCAATTAAAATATGACGAACAGTTAAACAAACATTACAGTTAAAACAAACAGGCTCATTTTCAGCTTTTAAAAGGTAGCTATGTGTCACTCTAGTGTGACCAATTCTGAGGCGAGTCAAAAGAACTTCCTCCTTTCGATTTTTGGTTAATTCCCAGTGCTCAATTCTAGGTTTTACATGTCTTAATTTATTTTGAAGCTGAACATCCCAAAGTTGCTGCCATTTTTTTCGGATCTTCTGTTTCACAACACAACAGATGTCTGCAAAAGGGATGAGACGACTGGACAGTTCAACAGCACATTTTGCTGTGATATCTGCCAGCTCATTCCCTTTTATTCCCACATGCCCGGGAACCCAGCAGTACAGGATTTCATATCCACGATTCATTAAGTTTATATGTATTTTGAGAATATCCACTAGTACTGGATTTTGAGTATTAGGAAAAGCTTCTATTGATTTAAGAGCACTATACGAATCTGTATAAACTATAAACTTTTTGTAGCAGAGCCTTGAGATGTACAAAAGACTATAATATATCGCAGTTAATTCGGATGTTAAGACAGAGAAAGCATTGTGCAAGCGTCTGCCCTCCATTTGGTCTTCAATTACAAATGCCATCCCGACATGATCTTTTGACTTGGATCCATCTGTATAAACTGGAAGATAACTGCTATATTTGTGCGTGTGCTCAGCAAAGAGTTGTCTATAAATGATGTCATTGGTGCTTGCCTTGACGTGATGCTTGAAAACATCAAGAAGCTGAATCCGTGCATTTTCCCAAGGTGGGAATTCAAAATTCTGTACTGCTTGGGGCGCATATCAGAGAGAGAAAGTTCCTCAATGATACGGCGAACTCTTAAAGGAAAGGTAGGAACACAGGATGGACGTGTTTCAAATAAAGTGTTACACACATCATCAAGTAAGTACAGTTTATTGGGATGTTCAGGTTGTGATAGAATATTAAAATATTGCAATAGGGACAATTGCTCACGCCTCAGATAAAGTGATGGTTCGTTAGAGTCAACATACAGGCTCTGGACAGGAGAAGTTCTGAAAGCTCCTGAACAAATCCGCAGAGCTTAATGGTGAACAGGATCGAGTTTTAACAAAACTGATGACCGAGCGGATCCGTAAACAACTGAGCCATAGTCCAGTCTAGAGCGAACAAGGGCTCTGTAAATGCGAAGCATGGAGCAACGCTCTGCACCCCAGGAGGTGTTCGCCAACACTTTTAAAATATTTAGTGTTTTTAGACACTTCTTTCTCAGGGTTAAAACATGAGGAAGGAAAGTCAATTTCTGGTCGAACGTCACTCCTAAAAATTTTACTTCGGGCGAAACTGGAATAAATGAACCATTGAGATATAACTCAGGTTCAGGATGGAGACCTCGCTTCCTACAAAAGTGCACGCACACAGTTTTTTGTTTGGAAAAAGTAAATCCCTGTTTGTTTGACCATTCTTGGATCTTATTCAGAGCTATCTGCAACTGCCTCTCTACGTATCTCATGTCTGCCCCTCGACAGCTAATCTGCAGATCATCAACATATAGAGATCCCAAGATGGTGGAAGGAAGTTCTTTTAGTACTGAGTTTATTTTTAAACTAAACAAGGTTACACTAAGCACACAGCCTTGAGGCACACCCTCTTCCTGTTGAAAAACATCCGAAAAAACAGAGCCAATCCTTACTTGAAAAGTTCTACTGTTCAAGAAATTCTGAATGAAAATTGGTAGGTTGCCGCGCAAGCCACTCTCGTGAAGATCCCGAAGTATACCGTATCTCCATGCCTTATCATAAGCTTTCTCAATGTCGAAGAATACCGAGACAAGGTGGCTTCTTCTTACAAATGCTTTCCGAATGGAAGTCTCTAGGAGGAGCATGTTATCTACGGTTGCTCTCGCCTTTCGAAAACCACTTTGATAAGGCGATATAATATTATTCTTTTCCAAGAAGTAGACTAGGCGGCTATTTACCATCTTTTCAAACAGTTTGCAAACACAACTAGTAAGGGCAATTGGCCGATAGTTCGAGGGATTCCTCGGGTCTTTCCCTGGCTTCCCAATAGGAATTACTACAGATCTCCTCCATGCACTGGGAAATGTACGCTCCTTCCACACTCTATTGTAAAGTGTGAAAAGGGCACTAAATGACTTACAGGACAGATGCTTAAGCATTTCATAATACACGCCATCCAGACCCGGACAAGACCTATGTGTCTGCAACAAAGCTCTCCTTAATTCAACCATAGTAAAGTCTCTATTGTACGGCTCTGATTTGGAAGAGTTGAATGCGATGGGATTTATTTCAGTGTTGCTTGATAGAGAGAAATGCAGGTGAATAGTTTCTGCTTGAAGAAACAGCAGCAAATGTCTCACCAATAGTATTTGCAATTTCTTCTATGGAGCTAATCACTCGGCCATCTTTTTCCAGAAAGGAAAGTGAGTGGTCTTTATACATTCCGCATGCTTTTCGAACTCTTTCCCAAACCCGCTTACTAGGTGTAGAGGATGCTACTGAGGACACATATGAAATCCAGGAATCCCTCTGACTCTGCCTTCTTACTTTTCGTGCATTTGCTTTGGCTCTTTTAAAGGCTATGAGGTTTCGCAGAGTCGGATATCTACGAAAAATGCCCCATGCTTTTTTCTGTTTTTTCAGTGCTTCATGACAGTCGCGATTCCACCATGGTTTTGAGTAATTTAGTAGTTTTCCTGATGTTCTAGGAATGGAGAGCATAGCTGCCTGAATAATAGTATTAGTAACAGCTTCAACAGCGTCATCGATATGCCCATCTTCTACCATTTGATCTGTGAGCTCTGCAATGGAAGAGAAGAGTTCCCAGTCTGCCCTGTTCAGTATAAACCGAGGGAGTCTCGTCATGGGATTTGCTCCTCTTCGTGCAAGAGACACAAAAATGGGATAATGATCACTGTTGTAAAGATCTTTTCCACACATTTGAGGGATAATCCAGTGAGGTGAGGATACCTACACCTCCACTGGCACGCTCACCTGCAATATTATCTTTCCTGACGAAAGAAAACCTCCGAAGTTTTGTCTGTTGTTCTGGTTTTAGATTTGTTTCCTGTATTGCGAAGCATACAGGATGATAAGCATTGATTATGGCTTTGATGTCGAGCAAATTTCTTCCATGAGACGAGGGTGGCCATTATGATTGATGTTTGTTGTTCCTGTGTTCCTTTTTAGTTTTGCGCGGAAGCAGATGATCGGGAACTACTAGACCGTCTTCCACTTCCATACTGTCTGAATCTGCAGATTCAGAAATAATTTTATTTGCAGAACTATTCTGGGACTTCTATTTTTGGTTTCTATTATTGGAGGCACAGTTTTGGGTTTGCTCCGGATTGCTATTTCTTTATTTTGTATGGTATGTGTTGGATTTTCTTTGTTCTTGCTTACAGGCTGCTGGTTTTTATTTGGTGGAGTCTGTGTACTTATGGAAGTTTGGGTGGCTATTGTGCGGGTTGATTTCACGGCATTGGCATATGATTTGTTTGATATAGGCTGTGTGCTTTGTACTTGTCTTCTGGCTTCGGCATACGAAATGTTCCTGGATACTTTTATGGTCTGCACTTCCTTTTCTAATTTCCATTTCGGACAGGAACGAGAAAATGCTGGATGGTTGCCCTTGCAATTTATACACAGTGCTGCAGCGGTGCAATTTTCGCTATCGTGGCCAACCGACGAGCATCGAGCGCACGTCAGGGTCCCACGACAGGACATTTTGGAATGGCCAAAACGCTGGCACTGGAAGCATCGCATTGGAATATAAGGCCTTACGGGGCAGTTAAGATATCCAGCCTTAATATTTTTCGGCAGACCAGGCGAGTTGAAGGTCAGGATTACGTGTTTAGTGTCAGTCAACTGACCTTCCTTACGCATCTTGATCCGCCTAGCACCACAGACTTTTTGGTCAGCTAACTCGGAAACGAACTCTTCTTCTGAAACGCACAGAAGGTCGATTTCCGAGATCACACCTCTACAATAATTCAGAGTTTTATGCGCTGACACAGTTATAGATACATTTCCAAGTTTGGTTTGTGACAAAAGGGAAGCAGATTGGGTTGGCGAGACAGTATCTATAAGCAGGTCTCCAGAACGGAGACGCTTTATGTTCTTTGGTTCACCTATGCAAGAACGGATATATTTGCTTACAACGAAAGGGGACATCTTTTGCAGTTCGCCGGAGGGACTCGAGACTACAAGGAAGCGTGGATTATCAGTGATTACTTTGGCATTTGCATCGGTACATATTTTCTTAGTAAAAGATTTATCAATTATTTCAATACTTTGGTCGTTTTCATTTGATTTGAGAAGAAACATAGAAGCCATATTTAAGAAAGAAAAGATTCGGGTCCGACGGCCCCGCCCACCACGGAGCCCAACAAGGGAACACAGATTCCTGTGTTAGGGCTAGCCGGACCTATACGCAAACTGAAGCCCCACAGTCGGCTTTCCCGAAAGCAGGTACTCCCGAGAGCTTGACCCCAAGCCACTGACACAAGGACTAGTGACCAGCCGATTGACACCCGTGAGGACGACTAAGGTGCCTCCCGTTTAGCTGAAGCAGAGGCCAAAGTAGTGTGTTGGGGACAGTACCTCGCCCCTCAACTACCAGGACCCTCCTTTCCAGCGACACGGGTCTCCACGCACGGCAAACACGTGGGCAGTTTTCTCGCCACTCGAGAACTAGAGACAAGGTCTGTTCCAGTCTCTCGTGACGAGCCTCAAACTCCGTAGAGAGAATCCACGAGGGAGAAGGCAAGGGAAAAAGTACCAGTTAAGAGGAGATGAGACAGAAAAGAGGATAGATCACTTGGGCTCCAGGATCGTGACACCCGTTTCACCAAGAAGATGATCCCCTGAAGGGCTAGGGTACCTCGGGATTGCCACACCCGTGCTCACAAAAGTGAGCCCCCTGAGGGCTGGACGTGTTTCAAATAAGCACAGATAATTAGGATGTTCAGGTTATGATAGAATATTAAAATATTGCAAAAGGGACAATTGCTCACGACTCAGGTAAAGTGATGGTTCGTTAGACTCAACATACAGGTTCTAAACAGGAGAAGTCCTAAAAGCTCCTGAACAATTCAGCACAGTTTGATGGTGAACAGAATCTAGTTTTAACAAAACTGATGACCGAGCGGATCCGAAAACAACTGAGCCATAGTCCACTCCACAGCGTACAAGCGCTCCGTAAATCCGAAGCATTGAGCAACGCTCTGCACCCCAGAAGATGTTCGCCAACACTTTTAAAATATTTAGTGTTTTTAAACACTTCTTTCTCAGGTTTAAAACAAGCCAATCTTCGGTCGAACGTCACTCGCAAAAATTTTACTTCAGGCGCAACTGGAAAAATTGTACCATTCAGATATAACTGAGGCTCAGGACGGAGATTTCGCTTCCTACAAAAGTCCACGCACAAAGTTTTCTGTTTCAAAAATTTAAACCCTGTTTGTCTGACCATTCTTGGATCTTATTCAGAGCCATCTGCAATTGCCTCTCTACGTAATCACATGTCTGCCCCTCGACAGCTAATCTGTAAATCATCAACATATAGCGATCCCAAGATGGCGGAAGGAAGTTCTTTTAATACAGAGTTTATTTTTAAAATGAACAGGGTTACGCTAAGCACACAGCGTTGAGGCACACCCTCTTCCTGTTTGAGTGAGTGAGTGAGTGAGAGATTATGGCGCAAAAACCAAAGATGATTATAGCGCGCCAAACACGAGATGGGATGATTACAATTGATGACTTAAAATTCAATAAATAAACAAGTAGACAAATGTATCAAAACAAATTAACAGCACATATTAAAATTCAAGACACAGTCTTCAAAACAAATTACATTTGGTAATAAAAGCCAGTCTCTTTCAAATAATAAAATAAATTACAATTGACCTCTCTTCCGATTAAACGGTCGAGAGGCAGGTCACAGCTATTAAAATATTTCTGGCGAAGCCTATTAAAACGTGGACACTCAATTAAAATACACTCACGTTTGTGAAAATTGCAACACCATGAAGGACTTACGCGAGTGAGCTGAAATTTTCAGGAAATGCAAAGTAGCGCATGATATGCAAATGATTAGAATTGCAAATCCGTAGCGCATGCGTATACTGAGCAGCGCCCTCTGAACGGCTGATGGATCCGAATAAATAGACGGCTGTAGCGAGGCGTGTATGGTTATCGGTGGTTATCTGCTAGTGGTAAACGTTAACTCAATCTGTACTTATGCCTCGTCGACAAAAGAGAGCGAGATTTGAACAACTTACAGAGTTTGAACGAGGGAGAATCATCGGCCTTCGTGAAGCTGGATTGTCGTATCGTGCAGTAGCCTCTCGTGTGCAGCGTAACAGCAGCACAGTGATGCGCGTTTGGAAGCAGTGGACGGACGAGTGTCGGACAACTCGGAAATCCGGGAGTGAACCCCGAAATGTGACGTCAGCTCGCGATGATAGACACCTGGTCCGCATGGCGCGGACAGCTTCCTCTAGACAATTGGCAGCACTGTGGTCAATAGCTACAGGTGTTTCATTGTGTGCTTCATCAATTCGTAGACGTCTGCTGCAGTGTGGACTGCGCGCACGGACTCCTTTATACAGGATCCCCCTAACGCACGACCATCGCCACCTGCGGCTACAATGGGCCAATCAGCATAGAGACTGGCGTCCTGATTGGCAGCATGTCGTGTTTTCTGACGAATCCCGCTTTAATTTGTGGTACCATGATGGCCGCATTCGTGTCAGACGCTATGCCGGTGAACGCCACCTTCCGGAGTGCATTATCGAACGCCACAGTGGACGAACACCCGGAGTTATGGTCTGGGGCGCCATAGCATATCATAGACGATCTCAATTGCTACGAATTGTGGGCAATCTGAACAGCAACCGGTATATCCGTGAAGTTCTACAGCCCGAAGCTGTTCCCTTCCTTCAAAGCTTGCCAGGCGCTGTATTTCAGCAGGACAATGCCCGCCCTCATACTGCTCGGATTGTTAAATCATTCTTTGCAGCGCAGCAGGTACAGCTTCTTCCTTGGCCTGCGTGTTCCCCGGATATGTCGCCAATTGAACATGTGTGGGATGTCATTGGTCGGCGTCTTGCTCGTGATCCTCGTCCTGTTGCGTCTGCAGACGAACTTTGGGTACGCGTACAAACGATATGGAATGCTCTTCCTCAGTCAGACATTCAAACTTTGTTTGACTCCATGCCACGTCGTGTAGCAGCACTTATTGCGGCGCGTGGTGGCCACACAAAATACTGATTCTGATCTCTTGTTCTTGTTTGTTTGCTTTGAACATTTAATCATTTATTTGTACCACTACCACTCAACTGTGTATTAAATTGCATTCAATTATGACAATTCCTTCTTCGTGTTGCAATTTTCACAAACGTCAGTGTATGACGAACAGTTAAACAAACATTACAGTTAAAACAAACAGGCTCATTTTCAGCTTTTAAAAGGTAGCTATGTGTCACTCTAGTGTGACCAATTCTGAGGCGAGTCAAAAGAACTTCCTCCTTTCGATTTTTGGTTAATTCCCAGTGCTCAATTCTAGGTTTTACATGTCTTAATTTATTTTGAAGCTGAACATCCCAAAGTTGCTGCCATTTTTTTCGGATCTTCTGTTTCACAACACAACAGATGTCTGCAAAAGGGATGAGACGACTGGACAGTTCAACAGCACATTTTGCTGTGATATCTGCCAGCTCATTCCCTTTTATTCCCACATGCCCGGGAACCCAGCAGTACAGGATTTCATATCCACGATTCATTAAGTTTATATGTATTTTGAGAATATCCACTAGTACTGGATTTTGAGTATTAGGAAAAGCTTCTATTGATTTAAGAGCACTATACGAATCTGTATAAACTATAAACTTTTTGTAGCAGAGCCTTGAGATGTACAAAAGACTATAATATATCGCAGTTAATTCGGATGTTAAGACAGAGAAAGCATTGTGCAAGCGTCTGCCCTCCATTTGGTCTTCAATTACAAATGCCATCCCGACATGATCTTTTGACTTGGATCCATCTGTATAAACTGGAAGATAACTGCTATATTTGTGCGTGTGCTCAGCAAAGAGTTGTCTATAAATGATGTCATTGGTGCTTGCCTTGACGTGATGCTTGAAAACATCAAGAAACTGAATCCGTGCATTTTCCCAAGGTGGGAATTCAAAATTCTGTACTGCTTGGGGCGCATATCAGAGAGAGAAAGTTCCTCAATGATAGGGCGAACTCTTAAAGGAAAGGTAGGAACACAGGATGGACGTGTTTCAAATAAAGTGTTACACACATCATCAAGTAAGTACAGTTTATTGGGATGTTCAGGTTGTGATAGAATATTAAAATATTGCAATAGGGACAATTGCTCACGCCTCAGATAAAGTGATGGTTCGTTAGAGTCAACATACAGGCTCTGGACAGGAGAAGTTCTGAAAGCTCCTGAACAAATCCGCAGAGCTTAATGGTGAACAGGATCGAGTTTTAACAAAACTGATGACCGAGCGGATCCGTAAACAACTGAGCCATAGTCCAGTCTAGAGCGAACAAGGGCTCTGTAAATGCGAAGCATGGAGCAACGCTCTGCACCCCAGGAGGTGTTCGCCAACACTTTTAAAATATTTAGTGTTTTTAGACACTTCTTTCTCAGGGTTAAAACATGAGGAAGGAAAGTCAATTTCTGGTCGAACGTCACTCCTAAAAATTTTACTTCGGGCGAAACTGGAATAAATGAACCATTGAGATATAACTCAGGTTCAGGATGGAGACCTCGCTTCCTACAAAAGTGCACGCACACAGTTTTTTGTTTGGAAAAAGTAAATCCCTGTTTGTTTGACCATTCTTGGATCTTATTCAGAGCTATCTGCAACTGCCTCTCTACGTATCTCATGTCTGCCCCTCGACAGCTAATCTGCAGATCATCAACATATAGAGATCCCAAGATGGTGGAAGGAAGTTCTTTTAGTACTGAGTTTATTTTTAAACTAAACAAGGTTACACTAAGCACACAGCCTTGAGGCACACCCTCTTCCTGTTGAAAAACATCCGAAAAAACAGAGCCAATCCTTACTTGAAAAGTTCTACTGTTCAAGAAATTCTGAATGAAAATTGGTAGGTTGCCGCGCAAGCCACTCTCGTGAAGATCCCGAAGTATACCGTATCTCCATGCCTTATCATAAGCTTTCTCAATGTCGAAGAATACCGAGACAAGGTGGCTTCTTCTTACAAATGCTTTCCGAATGGAAGTCTCTAGGAGGAGCATGTTATCTACGGTTGCTCTCGCCTTTCGAAAACCACTTTGATAAGGCGATATAATATTATTCTTTTCCAAGAAGTAGACTAGGCGGCTGTTTACCATCTTTTCAAACAGTTTGCAAACACAACTAGTAAGGGCAATTGGCCGATAGTTCGAGGGATTCCTCGGGTCTTTCCCTGGCTTCCCAATAGGAATTACTACAGATCTCCTCCATGCACTGGGAAATGTACGCTCCTTCCACACTCTATTGTAAAGTGTGAGAAGGGCACTAAATGACTTACAGGACAGATGCTTAAGCATTTCATAATACACGCCATCCAGACCCGGACAAGACCTATGTGTCTGCAACAAAGCTCTCCTTAATTCAACCATAGTAAAGTCTCTATTGTACGGCTCTGATTTGGAAGAGTTGAATGCGATGGGATTTATTTCACTGTTGCTTGATAGAGAGAAATGCAGGTGAATAGTTTCTGCTTGAAGAAACAGCAGCAAATGTCTCACCAATAGTATTTGCAATTTCTTCTATGGAGCTAATCACTCGGCCATCTTTTTCCAGAAAGGAAAGTGAGTGGTCTTTATACATTCCGCATGCTTTTCGAACTCTTTCCCAAACCCGCTTACTAGGTGTAGAGGATGTTACTGAGGACACATATGAAATCCAGGAATCCCTCTGACTCTGCCTTCTTACTTTTCGTGCATTTGCTTTGGCTCTTTTAAAGGCTATGAGGTTTCGCAGAGTCGGATATCTACGAAAAATGCCCCATGCTTTTTTCTGTTTTTTCAGTGCTTCATGACAGTCGCGATTCCACCATGGTGTTTTGAGTAATTTAGTAGTTTTCCTGATGTTCTAGGAATGGAGAGCATAGCTGCCTGAATAATAGTATTAGTAACAGCTTCAACAGCGTCATCGATATGCCCATCTTCTACCATTTGATCTGTGAGCTCTGCAATGGAAGAGAAGAGTTCCCAGTCTGCCCTGTTCAGTATAAACCGAGGGAGTCTCGTCATGGGATTTGCTCCTCTTCGTGCAAGAGACACAAAAATGGGATAATGATCACTGTTGTAAAGATCTTTTCCACACATTTGAGGGATAATCCAGTGAGGTGAGGATACCTACACCTCCACTGGCACGCTCACCTGCAATGTTATCTTTCCTGACGAAAGAAAACCTCCGAAGTTTTGTCTGTTGTTCTGGTTTTAGATTTGTTTCCTGTATTGCGAAGCATACAGGATGATAAGCATTGATTATGGCTTTGATGTCGAGCAAATTTCTTCCATGAGACGAGGGTGGCCATTATGATTGATGTTTGTTGTTCCTGTGTTCCTTTTTAGTTTTGCGCGGAAGCAGATGATCGGGAACTACTAGACCGTCTTCCACTTCCATACTGTCTGAATCTGCAGATTCAGAAATAATTTTATTTGCAGAACTATTCTGGGACTTCTATTTTTGGTTTCTATTATTGGAGGCACAGTTTTGGGTTTGCTCCGGATTGCTATTTCTTTATTTTGTATGGTATGTGTTGGATTTTCTTTGTTCTTGCTTACAGGCTGCTGGTTTTTATTTGGTGGAGTCTGTGTACTTATGGAAGTTTGGGTGGCTATTGTGCGGGTTGATTTCACGGCATTGGCATATGATTTGTTTGATATAGGCTGTGTGCTTTGTACTTGTCTTCTGGCTTCGGCATACGAAATGTTCCTGGATACTTTTATGGTCTGCACTTCCTTTTCTAATTTCCATTTCGGACAGGAACGAGAAAATGCTGGATGGTTGCCCTTGCAATTTATACACAGTGCTGCAGCGGTGCAATTTTCGCTATCGTGGCCAACCGACGAGCATCGAGCGCACGTCAGGGTCCCACGACAGGACATTTTGGAATGGCCAAAACGCTGGCACTGGAAGCATCGCATTGGAATATAAGGCCTTACGGGGCAGTTAAGATATCCAGCCTTAATATTTTTCGGCAGACCAGGCGAGTTGAAGGTCAGGATTACGTGTTTAGTGTCAGTCAACTGACCTTCCTTACGCATCTTGATCCGCCTAGCACCACAGACTTTTTGGTCAGCTAACTCGGAAACGAACTCTTCTTCTGAAACGCACAGAAGGTCGATTTCCGAGATCACACCTCTACAATAATTCAGAGTTTTATGCGCTGACACAGTTATAGATACATTTCCAAGTTTGGTTTGTGACAAAAGGGAAGCAGATTGGGTTGGCGAGACAGTATCTATAAGCAGGTCTCCAGAACGGAGACGCTTTATGTTCTTTGGTTCACCTATGCAAGAACGGATATATTTGCTTACAACGAAAGGGGACATCTTTTGCAGTTCGCCGGAGGGACTCGAGACTACAAGGAAGCGTGGATTATCAGTGATTACTTTGGCATTTGCATCGGTACATATTTTCTTAGTAAAAGATTTATCAATTATTTCAATACTTTGGTCGTTTTCATTTGATTTGAGAAGAAACATAGAAGCCATATTTAAGAAAGAAAAGATTCGGGTCCGACGGCCCCGCCCACCACGGAGCCCAACAAGGGAACACAGATTCCTGTGTTAGGGCTAGCCGGACCTATACGCAAACTGAAGCCCCACAGTCGGCTTTCCCGAAAGCAGGTACTCCCGAGAGCTTGACCCCAAGCCACTGACACAAGGACTAGTGACCAGCCGATTGACACCCGTGAGGACGACTAAGGTGCCTCCCGTTTAGCTGAAGCAGAGGCCAAAGTAGTGTGTTGGGGACAGTACCTCGCCCCTCAACTACCAGGACCCTCCTTTCCAGCGACACGGGTCTCCACGCACGGCAAACACGTGGGCAGTTTTCTCGCCACTCGAGAACTAGAGACAAGGTCTGTTCCAGTCTCTCGTGACGAGCCTCAAACTCCGTAGAGAGAATCCACGAGGGAGAAGGCAAGGGAAAAAGTACCAGTTAAGAGGAGATGAGACAGAAAAGAGGATAGATCACTTGGGCTCCAGGATCGTGACACCCGTTTCACCAAGAAGATGATCCCCTGAAGGGCTAGGGTACCTCGGGATTGCCACACCCGTGCTCACAAAAGTGAGCCCCCTGAGGGCTGGACGTGTTTCAAATAAGCACAGATAATTAGGATGTTCAGGTTATGATAGAATATTAAAATATTGCAAAAGGGACAATTGCTCACGACTCAGGTAAAGTGATGGTTCGTTAGACTCAACATACAGGTTCTAAACAGGAGAAGTCCTAAAAGCTCCTGAACAATTCAGCACAGTTTGATGGTGAACAGAATCTAGTTTTAACAAAACTGATGACCGAGCGGATCCGAAAACAACTGAGCCATAGTCCACTCCACAGCGTACAAGCGCTCCGTAAATCCGAAGCATTGAGCAACGCTCTGCACCCCAGAAGATGTTCGCCAACACTTTTAAAATATTTAGTGTTTTTAAACACTTCTTTCTCAGGTTTAAAACAAGCCAATCTTCGGTCGAACGTCACTCGCAAAAATTTTACTTCAGGCGCAACTGGAAAAATTGTACCATTCAGATATAACTGAGGCTCAGGACGGAGATTTCGCTTCCTACAAAAGTCCACGCACAAAGTTTTCTGTTTCAAAAATTTAAACCCTGTTTGTCTGACCATTCTTGGATCTTATTCAGAGCCATCTGCAATTGCCTCTCTACGTAATCACATGTCTGCCCCTCGACAGCTAATCTGTAAATCATCAACATATAGCGATCCCAAGATGGCGGAAGGAAGTTCTTTTAATACAGAGTTTATTTTTAAAATGAACAGGGTTACGCTAAGCACACAGCGTTGAGGCACACCCTCTTCCTGTTTGAGTGAGTGAGTGAGTGAGAGATTATGGCGCAAAAACCAAAGATGATTATAGCGCGCCAAACACGAGATGGGATGATTACAATTGATGACTTAAAATTCAATAAATAAACAAGTAGACAAATGTATCAAAACAAATTAACAGCACATATTAAAATTCAAGACACAGTCTTCAAAACAAATTACATTTGGTAATAAAAGCCAGTCTCTTTCAAATAATAAAATAAATTACAATTGACCTCTCTTCCGATTAAACGGTCGAGAGGCAGGTCACAGCTATTAAAATATTTCTGGCGAAGCCTATTAAAACGTGGACACTCAATTAAAATACACTCACGTTTGTGAAAATTGCAACACCATGAAGGACTTACGCGAGTGAGCTGAAATTTTCAGGAAATGCAAAGTAGCGCATGATATGCAAATGATTAGAATTGCAAATCCGTAGCGCATGCGTATACTGAGCAGCGCCCTCTGAACGGCTGATGGATCCGAATAAATAGACGGCTGTAGCGAGGCGTGTATGGTTATCGGTGGTTATCTGCTAGTGGTAAACGTTAACTCAATCTGTACTTATGCCTCGTCGACAAAAGAGAGCGAGATTTGAACAACTTACAGAGTTTGAACGAGGGAGAATCATCGGCCTTCGTGAAGCTGGATTGTCGTATCGTGCAGTAGCCTCTCGTGTGCAGCGTAACAGCAGCACAGTGATGCGCGTTTGGAAGCAGTGGACGGACGAGTGTCGGACAACTCGGAAATCCGGGAGTGAACCCCGAAATGTGACGTCAGCTCGCGATGATAGACACCTGGTCCGCATGGCGCGGACGGAACGTACAGCTTCCTCTAGACAATTGGCAGCACTGTGGTCAATAGCTACAGGTGTTTCATTGTGTGCTTCATCAATTCGTAGACGTCTGCTGCAGTGTGGACTGCGCGCACGGACTCCTTTATACAGGATCCCCCTAACGCACGACCATCGCCGCCTGCGGCTACAATGGGCCAATCAGCATAGAGACTGGCGTGCTGATTGGCAGCATGTCGTGTTTTCTGACGAATCCCGCTTTAATTTGTGGTACCATGATGGCCGCATTCGTGTCAGACGCTATGCCGGTGAACGCCACCTTCCGGAGTGCATTATCGAACGCCACAGTGGACGAACACCCGGAGTTATGGTCTGGGGCGCCATAGCATATCATAGACGATCTCAATTGCTACGAATTGTGGGCAATCTGAACAGCAACCGGTATATCCGTGAAGTTCTACAGCCCGAAGCTGTTCCCTTCCTTCAAAGCTTGCCAGGCGCTGTATTTCAGCAGGACAATGCCCGCCCTCATACTGCTCGGATTGTTAAATCATTCTTTGCAGCGCAGCAGGTACAGCTTCTTCCTTGGCCTGCGTGTTCCCCGGATATGTCGCCAATTGAACATGTGTGGGATGTCATTGGTCGGCGTCTTGCTCGTGATCCTCGTCCTGTTGCGTCTGCAGACGAACTTTGGGTACGCGTACAAACGATATGGAATGCTCTTCCTCAGTCAGACATTCAAACTTTGTTTGACTCCATGCCACGTCGTGTAGCAGCACTTATTGCGGCGCGTGGTGGCCACACAAAATACTGATTCTGATCTCTTGTTCTTGTTTGTTTGCTTTGAACATTTAATCATTTATTTGTACCACTACCACTCAACTGTGTATTAAATTGCATTCAATTATGACAATTCCTTCTTCGTGTTGCAATTTTCACAAACGTCAGTGTATGACGAACAGTTAAACAAACATTACAGTTAAAACAAACAGGCTCATTTTCAGCTTTTAAAAGGTAGCTATGTGTCACTCTAGTGTGACCAATTCTGAGGCGAGTCAAAAGAACTTCCTCCTTTCGATTTTTGGTTAATTCCCAGTGCTCAATTCTAGGTTTTACATGTCTTAATTTATTTTGAAGCTGAACATCCCAAAGTTGCTGCCATTTTTTTCGGATCTTCTGTTTCACAACACAACAGATGTCTGCAAAAGGGATGAGACGACTGGACAGTTCAACAGCACATTTTGCTGTGATATCTGCCAGCTCATTCCCTTTTATTCCCACATGCCCGGGAACCCAGCAGTACAGGATTTCATATCCACGATTCATTAAGTTTATATGTATTTTGAGAATATCCACTAGTACTGGATTTTGAGTATTAGGAAAAGCTTCTATTGATTTAAGAGCACTATACGAATCTGTATAAACTATAAACTTTTTGTAGCAGAGCCTTGAGATGTACAAAAGACTATAATATATCGCAGTTAATTCGGATGTTAAGACAGAGAAAGCATTGTGCAAGCGTCTGCCCTCCATTTGGTCTTCAATTACAAATGCCATCCCGACATGATCTTTTGACTTGGATCCATCTGTATAAACTGGAAGATAACTGCTATATTTGTGCGTGTGCTCAGCAAAGAGTTGTCTATAAATGATGTCATTGGTGCTTGCCTTGACGTGATGCTTGAAAACATCAAGAAACTGAATCCGTGCATTTTCCCAAGGTGGGAATTCAAAATTCTGTACTGCTTGGGGCGCATATCAGAGAGAGAAAGTTCCTCAATGATAGGGCGAACTCTTAAAGGAAAGGTAGGAACACAGGATGGACGTGTTTCAAATAAAGTGTTACACACATCATCAAGTAAGTACAGTTTATTGGGATGTTCAGGTTGTGATAGAATATTAAAATATTGCAATAGGGACAATTGCTCACGCCTCAGATAAAGTGATGGTTCGTTAGAGTCAACATACAGGCTCTGGACAGGAGAAGTTCTGAAAGCTCCTGAACAAATCCGCAGAGCTTAATGGTGAACAGGATCGAGTTTTAACAAAACTGATGACCGAGCGGATCCGTAAACAACTGAGCCATAGTCCAGTCTAGAGCGAACAAGGGCTCTGTAAATGCGAAGCATGGAGCAACGCTCTGCACCCCAGGAGGTGTTCGCCAACACTTTTAAAATATTTAGTGTTTTTAGACACTTCTTTCTCAGGGTTAAAACATGAGGAAGGAAAGTCAATTTCTGGTCGAACGTCACTCCTAAAAATTTTACTTCGGGCGAAACTGGAATAAATGAACCATTGAGATATAACTCAGGTTCAGGATGGAGACCTCGCTTCCTACAAAAGTGCACGCACACAGTTTTTTGTTTGGAAAAAGTAAATCCCTGTTTGTTTGACCATTCTTGGATCTTATTCAGAGCTATCTGCAACTGCCTCTCTACGTATCTCATGTCTGCCCCTCGACAGCTAATCTGCAGATCATCAACATATAGAGATCCCAAGATGGTGGAAGGAAGTTCTTTTAGTACTGAGTTTATTTTTAAACTAAACAAGGTTACACTAAGCACACAGCCTTGAGGCACACCCTCTTCCTGTTGAAAAACATCCGAAAAAACAGAGCCAATCCTTACTTGAAAAGTTCTACTGTTCAAGAAATTCTGAATGAAAATTGGTAGGTTGCCGCGCAAGCCACTCTCGTGAAGATCCCGAAGTATACCGTATCTCCATGCCTTATCATAAGCTTTCTCAATGTCGAAGAATACCGAGACAAGGTGGCTTCTTCTTACAAATGCTTTCCGAATGGAAGTCTCTAGGAGGAGCATGTTATCTACGGTTGCTCTCGCCTTTCGAAAACCACTTTGATAAGGCGATATAATATTATTCTTTTCCAAGAAGTAGACTAGGCGGCTGTTTACCATCTTTTCAAACAGTTTGCAAACACAACTAGTAAGGGCAATTGGCCGATAGTTCGAGGGATTCCTCGGGTCTTTCCCTGGCTTCCCAATAGGAATTACTACAGATCTCCTCCATGCACTGGGAAATGTACGCTCCTTCCACACTCTATTGTAAAGTGTGAGAAGGGCACTAAATGACTTACAGGACAGATGCTTAAGCATTTCATAATACACGCCATCCAGACCCGGACAAGACCTATGTGTCTGCAACAAAGCTCTCCTTAATTCAACCATAGTAAAGTCTCTATTGTACGGCTCTGATTTGGAAGAGTTGAATGCGATGGGATTTATTTCACTGTTGCTTGATAGAGAGAAATGCAGGTGAATAGTTTCTGCTTGAAGAAACAGCAGCAAATGTCTCACCAATAGTATTTGCAATTTCTTCTATGGAGCTAATCACTCGGCCATCTTTTTCCAGAAAGGAAAGTGAGTGGTCTTTATACATTCCGCATGCTTTTCGAACTCTTTCCCAAACCCGCTTACTAGGTGTAGAGGATGTTACTGAGGACACATATGAAATCCAGGAATCCCTCTGACTCTGCCTTCTTACTTTTCGTGCATTTGCTTTGGCTCTTTTAAAGGCTATGAGGTTTCGCAGAGTCGGATATCTACGAAAAATGCCCCATGCTTTTTTCTGTTTTTTCAGTGCTTCATGACAGTCGCGATTCCACCATGGTGTTTTGAGTAATTTAGTAGTTTTCCTGATGTTCTAGGAATGGAGAGCATAGCTGCCTGAATAATAGTATTAGTAACAGCTTCAACAGCGTCATCGATATGCCCATCTTCTACCATTTGATCTGTGAGCTCTGCAATGGAAGAGAAGAGTTCCCAGTCTGCCCTGTTCAGTATAAACCGAGGGAGTCTCGTCATGGGATTTGCTCCTCTTCGTGCAAGAGACACAAAAATGGGATAATGATCACTGTTGTAAAGATCTTTTCCACACATTTGAGGGATAATCCAGTGAGGTGAGGATACCTACACCTCCACTGGCACGCTCACCTGCAATGTTATCTTTCCTGACGAAAGAAAACCTCCGAAGTTTTGTCTGTTGTTCTGGTTTTAGATTTGTTTCCTGTATTGCGAAGCATACAGGATGATAAGCATTGATTATGGCTTTGATGTCGAGCAAATTTCTTCCATGAGACGAGGGTGGCCATTATGATTGATGTTTGTTGTTCCTGTGTTCCTTTTTAGTTTTGCGCGGAAGCAGATGATCGGGAACTACTAGACCGTCTTCCACTTCCATACTGTCTGAATCTGCAGATTCAGAAATAATTTTATTTGCAGAACTATTCTGGGACTTCTATTTTTGGTTTCTATTATTGGAGGCACAGTTTTGGGTTTGCTCCGGATTGCTATTTCTTTATTTTGTATGGTATGTGTTGGATTTTCTTTGTTCTTGCTTACAGGCTGCTGGTTTTTATTTGGTGGAGTCTGTGTACTTATGGAAGTTTGGGTGGCTATTGTGCGGGTTGATTTCACGGCATTGGCATATGATTTGTTTGATATAGGCTGTGTGCTTTGTACTTGTCTTCTGGCTTCGGCATACGAAATGTTCCTGGATACTTTTATGGTCTGCACTTCCTTTTCTAATTTCCATTTCGGACAGGAACGAGAAAATGCTGGATGGTTGCCCTTGCAATTTATACACAGTGCTGCAGCGGTGCAATTTTCGCTATCGTGGCCAACCGACGAGCATCGAGCGCACGTCAGGGTCCCACGACAGGACATTTTGGAATGGCCAAAACGCTGGCACTGGAAGCATCGCATTGGAATATAAGGCCTTACGGGGCAGTTAAGATATCCAGCCTTAATATTTTTCGGCAGACCAGGCGAGTTGAAGGTCAGGATTACGTGTTTAGTGTCAGTCAACTGACCTTCCTTACGCATCTTGATCCGCCTAGCACCACAGACTTTTTGGTCAGCTAACTCGGAAACGAACTCTTCTTCTGAAACGCACAGAAGGTCGATTTCCGAGATCACACCTCTACAATAATTCAGAGTTTTATGCGCTGACACAGTTATAGATACATTTCCAAGTTTGGTTTGTGACAAAAGGGAAGCAGATTGGGTTGGCGAGACAGTATCTATAAGCAGGTCTCCAGAACGGAGACGCTTTATGTTCTTTGGTTCACCTATGCAAGAACGGATATATTTGCTTACAACGAAAGGGGACATCTTTTGCAGTTCACCGGAGGGACTCGAGACTACAAGGAAGCGTGGATTATCAGTGATTACTTTGGCATTTGCATCGGTACATATTTTCTTAGTAAAAGATTTATCAATTATTTCAATACTTTGGTCGTTTTCATTTGATTTGAGAAGAAACATAGAAGCCATATTTAAGAAAGAAAAGATTCGGGTCCGACGGCCCCGCCCACCACGGAGCCCAACAAGGGAACACAGATTCCTGTGTTAGGGCTAGCCGGACCTATACGCAAACTGAAGCCCCACAGTCGGCTTTCCCGAAAGCAGGTACTCCCGAGAGCTTGACCCCAAGCCACTGACACAAGGACTAGTGACCAGCCGATTGACACCCGTGAGGACGACTAAGGTGCCTCCCGTTTAGCTGAAGCAGAGGCCAAAGTAGTGTGTTGGGGACAGTACCTCGCCCCTCAACTACCAGGACCCTCCTTTCCAGCGACACGGGTCTCCACGCACGGCAAACACGTGGGCAGTTTTCTCGCCACTCGAGAACTAGAGACAAGGTCTGTTCCAGTCTCTCGTGACGAGCCTCAAACTCCGTAGAGAGAATCCACGAGGGAGAAGGCAAGGGAAAAAGTACCAGTTAAGAGGAGATGAGACAGAAAAGAGGATAGATCACTTGGGCTCCAGGATCGTGACACCCGTTTCACCAAGAAGATGATCCCCTGAAGGGCTAGGGTACCTCGGGATTGCCACACCCGTGCTCACAAAAGTGAGCCCCCTGAGGGCTGGACGTGTTTCAAATAAGCACAGATAATTAGGATGTTCAGGTTATGATAGAATATTAAAATATTGCAAAAGGGACAATTGCTCACGACTCAGGTAAAGTGATGGTTCGTTAGACTCAACATACAGGTTCTAAACAGGAGAAGTCCTAAAAGCTCCTGAACAATTCAGCACAGTTTGATGGTGAACAGAATCTAGTTTTAACAAAACTGATGACCGAGCGGATCCGAAAACAACTGAGCCATAGTCCACTCCACAGCGTACAAGCGCTCCGTAAATCCGAAGCATTGAGCAACGCTCTGCACCCCAGAAGATGTTCGCCAACACTTTTAAAATATTTAGTGTTTTTAAACACTTCTTTCTCAGGTTTAAAACAAGCCAATCTTCGGTCGAACGTCACTCCCAAAAATTTTACTTCAGGCGCAACTGGAAAAATTGTACCATTCAGATATAACTGAGGCTCAGGACGGAGATTTCGCTTCCTACAAAAGTCCACGCACAAAGTTTTCTGTTTCAAAAATTTAAACCCTGTTTGTCTGACCATTCTTGGATCTTATTCAGAGCCATCTGCAATTGCCTCTCTACGTAATCACATGTCTGCCCCTCGACAGCTAATCTGTAAATCATCAACATATAGCGATCCCAAGATGGCGGAAGGAAGTTCTTTTAATACAGAGTTTATTTTTAAAATGAACAGGGTTACGCTAAGCACACAGCGTTGAGGCACACCCTCTTCCTGTTTGAGTGAGTGAGTGAGTGAGAGATTATGGCGCAAAAACCAAAGATGATTATAGCGCGCCAAACACGAGATGGGATGATTACAATTGATGACTTAAAATTCAATAAATAAACAAGTAGACAAATGTATCAAAACAAATTAACAGCACATATTAAAATTCAAGACACAGTCTTCAAAACAAATTACATTTGGTAATAAAAGCCAGTCTCTTTCAAATAATAAAATAAATTACAATTGACCTCTCTTCCGATTAAACGGTCGAGAGGCAGGTCACAGCTATTAAAATATTTCTGGCGAAGCCTATTAAAACGTGGACACTCAATTAAAATACACTCACGTTTGTGAAAATTGCAACACCATGAAGGACTTACGCGAGTGAGCTGAAATTTTCAGGAAATGCAAAGTAGCGCATGATATGCAAATGATTAGAATTGCAAATCCGTAGCGCATGCGTATACTGAGCAGCGCCCTCTGAACGGCTGATGGATCCGAATAAATAGACGGCTGTAGCGAGGCGTGTATGGTTATCGGTGGTTATCTGCTAGTGGTAAACGTTAACTCAATCTGTACTTATGCCTCGTCGACAAAAGAGAGCGAGATTTGAACAACTTACAGAGTTTGAACGAGGGAGAATCATCGGCCTTCGTGAAGCTGGATTGTCGTATCGTGCAGTAGCCTCTCGTGTGCAGCGTAACAGCAGCACAGTGATGCGCGTTTGGAAGCAGTGGACGGACGAGTGTCGGACAACTCGGAAATCCGGGAGTGAACCCCGAAATGTGACGTCAGCTCGCGATGATAGACACCTGGTCCGCATGGCGCGGACAGCTTCCTCTAGACAATTGGCAGCACTGTGGTCAATAGCTACAGGTGTTTCATTGTGTGCTTCATCAATTCGTAGACGTCTGCTGCAGTGTGGACTGCGCGCACGGACTCCTTTATACAGGATCCCCCTAACGCACGACCATCGCCACCTGCGGCTACAATGGGCCAATCAGCATAGAGACTGGCGTCCTGATTGGCAGCATGTCGTGTTTTCTGACGAATCCCGCTTTAATTTGTGGTACCATGATGGCCGCATTCGTGTCAGACGCTATGCCGGTGAACGCCACCTTCCGGAGTGCATTATCGAACGCCACAGTGGACGAACACCCGGAGTTATGGTCTGGGGCGCCATAGCATATCATAGACGATCTCAATTGCTACGAATTGTGGGCAATCTGAACAGCAACCGGTATATCCGTGAAGTTCTACAGCCCGAAGCTGTTCCCTTCCTTCAAAGCTTGCCAGGCGCTGTATTTCAGCAGGACAATGCCCGCCCTCATACTGCTCGGATTGTTAAATCATTCTTTGCAGCGCAGCAGGTACAGCTTCTTCCTTGGCCTGCGTGTTCCCCGGATATGTCGCCAATTGAACATGTGTGGGATGTCATTGGTCGGCGTCTTGCTCGTGATCCTCGTCCTGTTGCGTCTGCAGACGAACTTTGGGTACGCGTACAAACGATATGGAATGCTCTTCCTCAGTCAGACATTCAAACTTTGTTTGACTCCATGCCACGTCGTGTAGCAGCACTTATTGCGGCGCGCGGTGGCCACACAAAATACTGATTCTGATCTCTTGTTCTTGTTTGTTTGCTTTGAACATTTAATCATTTATTTGTACCACTACCACTCAACTGTGTATTAAATTGCATTCAATTATGACAATTCCTTCTTCGTGTTGCAATTTTCACAAACGTCAGTGTATGACGAACAGTTAAACAAACATTACAGTTAAAACAAACAGGCTCATTTTCAGCTTTTAAAAGGTAGCTATGTGTCACTCTAGTGTGACCAATTCTGAGGCGAGTCAAAAGAACTTCCTCCTTTCGATTTTTGGTTAATTCCCAGTGCTCAATTCTAGGTTTTACATGTCTTAATTTATTTTGAAGCTGAACATCCCAAAGTTGCTGCCATTTTTTTCGGATCTTCTGTTTCACAACACAACAGATGTCTGCAAAAGGGATGAGACGACTGGACAGTTCAACAGCACATTTTGCTGTGATATCTGCCAGCTCATTCCCTTTTATTCCCACATGCCCGGGAACCCAGCAGTACAGGATTTCATATCCACGATTCATTAAGTTTATATGTATTTTGAGAATATCCACTAGTACTGGATTTTGAGTATTAGGAAAAGCTTCTATTGATTTAAGAGCACTATACGAATCTGTATAAACTATAAACTTTTTGTAGCAGAGCCTTGAGATGTACAAAAGACTATAATATATCGCAGTTAATTCGGATGTTAAGACAGAGAAAGCATTGTGCAAGCGTCTGCCCTCCATTTGGTCTTCAATTACAAATGCCATCCCGACATGATCTTTTGACTTGGATCCATCTGTATAAACTGGAAGATAACTGCTATATTTGTGCGTGTGCTCAGCAAAGAGTTGTCTATAAATGATGTCATTGGTGCTTGCCTTGACGTGATGCTTGAAAACATCAAGAAGCTGAATCCGTGCATTTTCCCAAGGTGGGAATTCAAAATTCTGTACTGCTTGGGGCGCATATCAGAGAGAGAAAGTTCCTCAATGATAGGGCGAACTCTTAAAGGAAAGGTAGGAACACAGGATGGACCTGTTTCAAATAAAGTGTTACACACATCATCAAGTAAGTACAGTTTATTGGGATGTTCAGGTTGTGATAGAATATTAAAATATTGCAATAGGGACAATTGCTCACGCCTCAGATAAAGTGATGGTTCGTTAGAGTCAACATACAGGCTCTGGACAGGAGAAGTTCTGAAAGCTCCTGAACAAATCCGCAGAGCTTAATGGTGAACAGGATCGAGTTTTAACAAAACTGATGACCGAGCGGATCCGTAAACAACTGAGCCATAGTCCAGTCTAG